>NC_058130.1:540795868-540938480 GCF_016433145.1 Gracilinanus agilis | reverse complement strand
ATATATATATATATATATATATATATATATATATATATATATATAAACATAAACCCTTGATGTAAGTGAACCACAATGAAGCAAGGGATGACTGTATCAGTTTCCAGGCAGAAGAAGGGTAAGGGCTAGGCAATAGGAGTTAAGTGACTTGCCCAGGGTCACCTAGCTAGGAAATATCTGAGGTTAGATTTGAACCCAGGACCTCCTGTCTCTAAGCCACCCAGCTGCTCCGGTACTTCATTTTCAAATCCAGAG
The DNA here is from genome assembly GCF_016433145.1 of Gracilinanus agilis. Lineage (NCBI taxonomy): Eukaryota > Metazoa > Chordata > Mammalia > Didelphimorphia > Didelphidae > Gracilinanus > Gracilinanus agilis. The sequence continues at coordinate 540,938,225 of NC_058130.1, read as the reverse complement.
GTGTACCCTTTGCCTTTCTTTTTATCTCCATCATTTAGCACATTGCCTGGCACAGAGTAGGCCTTAATAAATGCTAATTGACTAACTGACTCTGTGACTAGGAATCTGTCTAGCACTAGGAGCTGAGCTTTCTCTTCTGGCTTCAGAGCTGACTTGTTTCTTACACCAACTTTCAGCTTCCTGTGGCCATTAAATCTGGGCCTACACAGCTGAAAAGACCATGGGGTCTAATTAACTGCTGGAGGGGAAACAACAAAGGCCCAGGTAATTGGGAGTGGCCTTGCTCTTCCCACTCCTCACACGCACCTCATCTGCAGAATGAGTGCATCCAAATAGTAAGGAGGGCTCTCATTCTCTAGCTCCCACGTCAACCCACATCTTTCCACTGACAGACCCATGAGTCATTTCTCTTAAGGCAAACAAATATCCCTCAGCCCTCTTACATTTCCATTATTGCAGCACAGTATGTCAGGCAGCAAGCATGTAGCTACTAGGTGCCCGACACTGTGCTACAGACAGAAATGAAATGTTTCCAGCCCTTAAGGAGCTTATGAGCTGCTGTGCTGGGGGTAAATCTGAGAAGGCTTCATGGAAGTGTTGCTGGAGCAACTTGATGGCATGGAGGGTGCCTAGAGGCAGAGGGGGAAGGGATGGCCAGGGCTCAGGTAGGACACGGTGTCACACGAGCAACAGCAAGGCCAGCTTGATGAGTTTATGACTGAAAATGTTGGTCAGATTGGGAAGAGCTTTAAAGGCCAAACCACGGGGCTCAGCTTTGATCTTAGGGGTGATTGGGTACAGGGGAGCGACTGAGTCACAGGCACTTTGGGAAAACAATGCTGTGGATTGGAGGGTGGACGAGAGGCTGGAGACCAGCAGCCCATGGAAGAGGGAATCATAACAGTCCAGCGAGATGTGCTGAGGAACTATGGTCGGGGCCAGGCAAGCAGAAATGGACAGATGTGAGATTGACTTTGGACACAGATGACAAGAGGTGGCAACTGATAGCATGCGTAGGGGTGAGGGAGAGGGACAAGATTGCAAAACCTGGGCTTTGGTGGCGGTCAGTCTTTTTTCCACAAGTGTCTAACTCCTTGTGACTCATGACAAAGATACTTGGCAAAGACTCTAGAGTGGTTTGCCCTGGCCTTCTCCAGCTTATTTTCCAGATGAGGAAACCGAGGCAGACAGAGTTAAATGACTTGGTCAGGGTGAAACAGCCAGCAAATCTCTGAGGCCAGATTTGACTCTCGAGGCTTCCTGACTCCGGCCCGTTGCTTTATCCACTTTGCTATTTAGCTGCCCCAGAAAACCTGAAAAGAAAATTTGGAATTGGGTGGGGGGTGGGGTAGAGTTCTGTTTCAGACAAGTGTACCTATGTGATCCATTTTGACATCTCTGGTAGGCAGTTAGATTTTTGAATGAGCTAAAGATAATTCTGGGAAATCTGGCCTCAGAAGCTTCCTGGCTGTGTGACCCAGGGCAAGTTACTTAGCCCTGATTGCACTCTTGTGTCTTAGAACTGATAAAAGACAGAAGGTTAGGGTTATAAAAACAATTAAGCAGTGGCCTCCTGAAGTGGGGCTTCCCACTCCCACCAAATCCTTTCTTCCTGTGTACTTCTGGGCAGTCTTTTGCTCAAAGGACTTCAGTGGTTCCTCCTGGCCTCCATAGGGAATGGGGATCGGAGGCGTCATTGAATCTGTGCGGGGTGCTGTCGGGCCAGGGAGGCCCCTCTACCAGGGGAGGTTGGCACCTTCTCTGCTTTCGAGTTGCCCAGAATGAGGGGTCAAAATAACTTGTCCACATGTCAGAAGCCAGATTGAAAGTCCATTCTGTCTGGTGTCAAGGCCAGCTGTCTCGTGGGCCTCACTGCTCACATCCAACATAGAAATATGTGCCTGGTACTCAGGGGTCTCCCTTCCCAACCTCCCATCATACCCTTCTGGGTCCCAGCTAAACCTGTTGTCATCCCCCACAGAGCTTGCCATGCTCCCACTCCCCAGCAGTGGGTATAGGATCTTCTCCCCTGGTACCTCCCACTTTCCCTGTAGTCTTTTTAGGATTATCCTCTACTAGGCTGTGATCTTATTGGGTGTAGGACATCTTATCCAAACTTTGGGACATGCAGCTAGGGTTCCTTTCTAAAACCTTCACCCAGCTGCAGCAGTCAGTGCTCCAGAATCAGAGAGCCGGAGCTGGGGGACCTCAGAGGGCACCTAGTTCAGCCCACTCATGAGAAAGTGGGGTTGGGAAGCTCAGCAACTTGCTCAGGGTCCTGCAGTCAGGAAGGAGGATCAGAACCCAGGTGGGCAGATCCTCTTGGCTGTGATCCACAGGCTGCCCAGTCACACACTCCAGCATATTCTCATGTGTTTGTATCTTGAGCTTGTGGTAGATAGGCTCTCTTGCTTTGAATTAGTGGATGGGTCATAAACTGTTCCTTTCCTTCTACTTCAGGTAGTGGAAACAGGGCAGAGCCGTAGTAATCCACCCCTAAAAAGGCCTGTTCGGTCCCAAGCCGTTATTGATCAGTCTGATATGTACACCCATGTTCTCTCAGTCTTCACAGAAAAGAAGGTTGGTAAACCAAATTTTCATTTATTTACCTTCTGCTCAGGAAATAGTATTTCCAGAAATAAAAAAATTAAGGAAGCAGGTTAATTTGTAGTATAATCTAATCTTTCCAATACCTTGAGTTAGTCATAGCAGAGAATATTGGGGAGGGCCATTTAGCAGAACTCAGATAGTAATCCCTGGACAGAATGGTGATCTGTGTGATCGACCACTCTTTAGGGACGAGAGGAATGGAGCAACGGGTCATGATCCATAACCTTGGATAGCAAAACCAGATGGGAATTGATAGGGTCCAGTGAACAAGATTATACTGTAACATCCTCATTTTGATCCAGAACTCTATATTGATAGCTCTCCCTTAGTTCTTTTGACATAAAATTCAACTCTAGTAATTTTTTGTCCTTTTCTTTATAGGAGATGCCTCATAAGTTTGTAATAGCAGTCCTAATGGAATATATTCGTTCTCTTAACCAGTTTCAGATCCCCGTTCAGGTATTTTTAAAGAAATATTAATTGTCAAATTTAAAAAAAAAGACTTTTATAGCTTGAAGTGTCATATTTAAAAATTAAGACTGTTTTATCTTCAATTCTCCCTTCTGGGTGAATTTGAGGAGCATCAAATATGGTTCCAGAATGCCAAGACCTCTTCCCTAAAAAGAGCAGGGCCTTCTCTCCCCTGATGGGGGGCAGGGATCCCAAGATGCATCTGACTTCCTTGTAGTCACTGCCTGCTTGAAGGGAGCCTCCTGGGTGACATAGCCTCTAACCTCCTTCTCTCCCCCAGCATTACCTACATGAACTTGTCATCAAGACACTGGTTCAGCACAACCTCTTTTACACCCTCCATCAGTTCCTGCAGTACCATGTCCTCAGTGACTCAAAGCCTCTGGTAGGTGTTGTGTAACCCAGTGACTTTATTATTCACTATTATGTTCAAGTGTCACATCTGTGTTCATCTTTAATACTGGAGAGCATCTGAAAAACTTTCTTCTAGGCCTGTCTGCTGTTGTCCCTAGAAAGTATTTACCCCCCTGCTCATCAGTTGTCTCTGGACATGCTGAAGGTAAGGATAATAGTTGATGCTGTTGGAGATTCTGGCTAGGAGTAAGTTTTGCTTGCATCTCAACAGCCTCTTCTCTCTTTTCAGCGGCTTTCCACAGCCAATGATGAAATAGTAGAAGTTCTTCTTTCTAAGCACCAGGTGTTAGCTGCCCTAAGGTTTATCCGAGGTATTGGGGGACATGACAACATCTCTGCTCGAAAGTTTCTAGATGCTGCAAAACAAACTGAAGATAATATGCTTTTCTATACCATATTCCGCTTTTTTGAACAACGAAATCAGCGTTTACGAGGGAGCCCAAATTTCACACCAGGTGAGAGTAATAAAGAACAGAAAACAGCTGGTGGAGTATATGCCTTGGTAACTCTAGGTGGTGGTGATTGTTTTTAAATAGCTGTTTGAGAAGTTCTACATACACACCATATGTCTTAACAAAAGAAAAAAGGCTTCCTTGGAAAAACGAGATAACATTCTCTATTTAATAAATTAACTTTAAAAAAAAATTCTGGGGGCAGTTAAGTGGCTCAATGGATTAAAAGCCAGACATAGAGATGGAAGGTTCTGGGTTCAAATTTGGCTTCAGATACTCCTAGCTGTGTGACTGAGCAAGTTACTTAACCCTCATAGTCTAGCCTTTACTGTTCTTCTGCCTTCAAACCAATACATAGAATTGATTCTAAGATGGAAGGTAAGGGCTTTAAAAAATAAAAATCTAATGTAAAACTAGAGAACCCCCTTTAAGGAGGCTTGAATAATGGATTTTTTAATGGGTCCAAGAAATTTGGCTAGTCTGAAATTAGTATCTCTACCAGCAATGTCAGTTCTGATGAAACAACTGGATATAAAGAAAAATTCATGAAGACCGGATTGTAGGGTGGTTTCTTTTCTTAGTCCTGATTGATCATTCAGATGGCAGCCTGTTTCCTGTAGTTTCATGCTCGGTGGTAGAAAGTCCTCTTATCCAAAACTGTAAGATTTTTTTTTTTCAGGCTTTCTTTAACATTTCAGACTCTTAGTTTTTGCCTTAGTTCACAAACCTTTAAAAATCAACTAATTAGGCCGTAACTTTTCTCTAAGATGGATATATTAATGGATAAAGGCTCTACGTTACTTGCAAGTCAAAGCAGAAAGTGTGAAAGCAAGAGTGTTGTATTTTCAGTGGACAGGCTAGTCTTGCACCTCTCCTTTCCTCTCCAATTAGTAAAGAAGGGTGATCTACTTATCTCAGTGTCTCTCTACTGATAGGTTTTCATATTAAGTAGTTGTGAAATTACATTAAACACGTTATAGAGAAAAGGAAGCTCAAAGCTTTAGAAACAGTCTTTTATTAAAATAAGTTAAAACTCTTCCTACATATGTAACAACTGCAGGTGTTCATTCTAGTCTTATCTTCCCCACCCATTTTTAATCTGAAATCTCTAAATGGTGACCTAACAGTCTTTATTTTCTTTTCCTTTACAGGAGAACACTGTGATGAACATGTTGCTTTTTTCAAACAGGTTTTTGGAGACCAAGCTCTAATGAAGCCTACAACTTTTTGAAGTCATTTGCTAGTTTTTACAAAAATTGTACAAAGTTAATTTATTGAATTAATAAAGCTCTTTGAACTACAAAATGTTATAATAAAGTATATATATATATATTCACATATATATACACACACACAATATTCTGAAAAGTTACTAAAAATATGGTACAGAACCTGTATGAATGGCTTTTTCCCTAAAAGTGGAGGGAGAAAAAAATTGCATTGATTTGTTTTTTGTTTTTAAAAAGTGGCAGTGAGCAGTCTATTCTCATACCCACCAATATTGGCCATCACGTTTTGCTTACAGAGAAGTAATATCTTTCTTCTAGCTTCTCCAGAATGTTTCAGTGTCCTACTGACGTATTCAGACTTCGTGATGCTGCTTCACAAGTCCGGGTTTAGCATTCCTGAGTTTAAAAACCACATCTGAAGCTGTTGCTGTTCAACAGTGGTGGTATTAATGATGTCCAGTATGGAAACTAGTCATGCCTATGCCACAGTTCCCAAAATACCGTGACTGTCCCACACCAATCCGAATGACCTCTCAGCAGCCCAGAGGACTAGAAGTTAAGGAGCCGTTCTCGTTCAGTGCCTCTGTTTCGTTCTTGAGCAGCGTGACGCTTAGTTTTATTTATTGATGGTCCTATTGGAGGGAGGAAAATAAGTTACAGTTACTGGTTTTTCCTCACAGTGCTATCAACTGAGTCTATTTCTTCTTAGAAAGCAGAATCATTTTAAGAATATGAAGTAGGTGCTACTATTATCCCTATTTTATAGACGAAGAAACAGAGGCAAAAAGAGGTAAAGTGACTTGCCCAGAGTTGCACAGCTAGTACGTGTCTACAATAGAATTTGAAGTCAGAAAGATGAAGAAGATAAAGTCTTCCTGATTTCAAGCCCAATCCACTATGCCACCTGGCTGCCTATTTAAAACTAATAAAATCCTCCATTTCATCCTCTTCATACATGCTTTTCTGAGGCAGCTTCACACACAGTGAATGAAGCTGGTCCAAGCTCATAGGGATAGTTTAGTCCTACTAGGAAAATATTGCCTCAATTTAAGCCCCTCAAGCTAAAAACAGTTAAAAGGTAGAGTAGGGAGTCATAGTCTACTTCAGTGTTCTTATTCTAATCCCCAAAAAGTGAAAAGGTAATTAAAAAAAATGCTGATACCACTACAACGTTTGCTAACACCATGAATGATCTGGCTACATATTCTTCACCAATCATTTACTTAAGAATGTTTTAAGTGCTAGTAGAGACCAGTTGAGACTCATTTAACCAGAATTTGATTAATGTCTCATCTGGAATCCCTTCTACCTCCTGGAGGACCAGCCAAAGGGAGGGAATTGACAGAAATTCTTGCTTTTTGAACACGTGTAATTTACTAGGGTTGGCACTGTAACAATGAACAGTTATGGCAACAAAATCCCTCATGTAAAAATGAGAATTCCTTAAAGTGAATACTAAATATAAAGAAACACTGGTAAAACTTTGAAAATATTCTAAAATGCTTTTGTGGCACTAAGTTTTTTCAAGTTTACACCCATAAAAACAATTTCAGAATCCTTACCTATGTAACTAAGTAAGACAGGAAGGAATATTAAGCCATGGGTGGCTCCCAGCAAGACCATAGCGAGGTACATCCGAAAATAAAATATTTGGAAAATTTGAGATCTGGCAAAGGCCAACACCACAATCCCTCCAAATTTTGTTAGTGTAATTCCACTGAAAACCTGAAGAGGAAATATGGAAGTTATAGAAGCAATCAATCAAGGTAAATAACTGAGTACCCTCCTCCAGCCTCCTGCACATATCCCGATCCTGTAGGAGTAATCTAAGAGTAAGAGCTCAATTTAATAAAGATTACACAACAATCAAAGGTAATGGGGCACACCATAATGACAGGCAATTAAAAGCCACTGATAATCCCAACTCTTATTTAAGTCATTCAAATCAAAACTTCTTAATAACCAAAAATAGAAATGGGGGTGGGAGTGGGTAGCAAGTGATAGGCAACTATACCATAAGTCATAATAAAGTAAGTACATAGCAGAATTACAAACTGGTATGAAAGAATCAAGAGAGAGAACACATAGCTGGGAGAGTTTAGGGAATGTTTTATGGCAAAGGGGACATGTGAAAACTTCCCTTCTTCCAACTCAATAGGAAACAATTGGGATCACATCACCCAGCTGCGAGAGCACCATGCTGAACTGGCTAGGGTAGAGTGTGTGTTAAGAACGTCATATAGTAAGGAAGGAAAAGGAGGCTCAAGATAAACCCAGAAAGAACCTTATTTTATAGAAGAGCAAACAAGCCCAGAAGCAAAAATTATTTGCCCAAAATCACATAAGAAATCAGTATTGGAATTTGAACCCAAGTCCTTTGATTCCAAAACCCAGGGCTCTTTTCACTATATTATGCTGTTGGGAATCAGATTGTAGCCCAACATTCAATACTTAGCTAAGGGAAGAGATATGGAAGGGAGGAGAAGAGAGAGAGAGAGAGGGAAACGGAGAAAGGGAGGCTGAGAAAGAGAATGTGTGTGTATATGTGGCAATGGGAAATCACCTAAAGTTGTAGGGGAGGGGAATGATGTAAAATTTGTGCATTAGAAAATTGCTGATGGCAGTGTGAGGGATGGAATGGAGAAGACAGAGACTGAAGGTAAGCTGACCAATTAGGCAGTTATTAAAATACTTAAAAGAGGTAATGAAAGCGGCAAGGGGGTTCAATGCAGAGACCACAGAGTTAGAAGTCAGAGGACATGAGTTTGGAGCTCTAGGCTTCAAGTTTCCTCATCTAAAAAGAGAGACAGTCACACCAGATCACTTGTAAGAACCCTTCCAGTTCATATTTAGGCTGGCAGTGGTGGAAGTAGAGAGGTGGTGAGAAGGCTGAGATGTCACTAACAGCCAATCAGTAGATCCAGTGACCTTTTTTGTCCTTATCCTCCGCACTCTGTAGTGTGTGATGTTGTAGACACCAGATCTGTCCCAACTTAACGAGGCCTCTTCACTCTACACTGTCCCCTTGGTATCACACTTAATGTCATGGCTTCAGTGGTCACTTTTATGTAACTGACTCTCAAATCAAGGGAGAAATGACCTTTTCCTGTTTGAAAATGTCCATTTCATCCTTAAATCAATTATGATCCCATTTTGACCAAACTTTAGATAGAAAAGAATTGCCCCAACAACCAAGCATTTATTGGGCACTTAAAGGACTTAGCCCCATAGCTAGAAATGGAGTGTTAAATTTAGACCCATTAACATAAATTCAAGCCACTGGAAAGCAACCTGTAATTTATGTTTTCTAATCATGAGATGAATTTCAAAGTTATGTTTGAATACTGAATTCTGAATTATTTCCTTCTTTCAACCAAGCTATGACATCTAATCAGCCATGACAGACAAACTGAAGCATCTACTGTGAGTGCTACATTGAATTTTTTTTTTTTTCAACCAATAAGCAGGCCAGGCCTGTGCTATGTGTTGTGGAGATGAAGAAAGGTAAGTCCCTAACCTCAAGGAGCTCATGTCCTACCATGGGAGACAATAACTATCACAACCCAATACATCCACCAGATGGAAGGTAATCTAGAAGTGAGGGGGCTGCTAGCACATGCTCTCCTTGCACTACGGATATGTAGAGAAGATCCTCTGCCCTGCTTTCTTGGAATTTCAGCTGGTTGTCTGTCCTAAGGGCTAATGAGAATACTTACACAACTTCCCATGTTGGACAGGGCCTCGTTGGCTCGTGCTACCCGGCTCCCCTTGGTGCTCACAGTAAATGCTCTGGTTATGTGACTACAGAACTCCACAGAGATACCACAACTCTGAAATGAAAAACAACTTGAATGAAGGGAAGCCTGAGAAAGGTCAGACTAAGGTACATACTCCTCCACTCCTCAATCTGGAGCTTGAAAGAGGTTTCTAGAACTTTGGGGTGGCAAATTTGCCCTAAATGGCCCCATTTAGATCACCACCTTCATTCTCCTCCTCCTCTATTTCTGTCTGTCACTCCCCTCCACACCTTCCACCCCCCAAACCTCCCAGCCGATCTGTAATGGGTAAATTAAACACAAAAACCACACAGGTTTGCCTTTTCTTTAAGAGGCAAGTGTCGACCCCACAAGAAAACCACTGACAGCCAAAACAGAAATGGCTCGAGGCTTAAGCCATTTCCTTATATTCTATTACCAGTTATTAGAAGCAGTGAAAATTACCAGTGCTTGGGTACTTTCCCCATTGTTTATCTATTTCTAGATAATGATGCATTTGCAATATTTTAATCTTCTTTTGAAATAGGCCTAATAAGTGGGGGCTAAGTCTTTTCCTAAATTTCACATTGGGATGTTGGACTATTAATGGGGACCTCAAATCTCTCCCTATATTGTACCCAGTTTTTGTAAAGAGAGCATAACTGTTTAGCTGGAACAAGCAAGAATGACATTTCCCATTGTTGGCTGAAAGTTTTAACAATGTTAGGAATAATTCATGAATGTAGTCACAGAACAGAGTGGGGGAATGTGTATGTATTTATCAATTTATGATGGCTACATTATGAATACTCTTCTCAATGATCCCTCCATTGGCCAACCTTGGTGTTCTAATTGATTTTCTCTGTAGTTACGAAGGGCAGGTAGCAGTTTTGCCCTCTTGAATATTTTAAGATGTCATACAGTAACCTTCCCAAATAAGCCGTGGGTACCAAGGAACTGGGGGATATAAAACTCACCATTACCAAGTTGACCAAGGAAACAGCATTCAGACTGATGCCCCAGAGCCACATAACTCCAAGCATGTTGACCAAAATCATAGCAATTGTAACACACATGATCACTGCAGACCACAGATCACAGCCTAGGAGAACTGTAGTCACCAAGAATATGGCTCCCAGGGATACTCCGAGGTTGAAGATTGTGTCATCCACAATGGTCAGGTATTGCTCATAGAAGACATAAAACACACTGCAGGGAAGACAAGAACCAGATGGGAGGCACAGCTAAGTTCTACTTTGTTCAACCATTTTTGGCTGACTACCTTGAATGTCACAAAAGAAGCAAAATGAAAAACAACTTATCTACTTAGGTTTGGGGGCCTTTTTGGATATGTTGTTTTGCTATAACTTCCTAGTTTCCCTACAAAGTACATAAACCAGTTTTTTTTGTTTGTTTGTTTTTTGTTTTTTAAACCCTTGTACTTCGGTGTATTGTCTCATAGGTGGAAGAGTGGTAAGGGTGGGCAATGGGGGTCAAGTGACTTGTCCAGGGTCACACAGCTGGGAAGTGGCTGAGGCCGGGTTTGAACCTAGGACCTCCTGTCTCTAGGCCTGGCTTTCACTCCACTGAGCTACCCAGCTGCCCCCCCCCCTTTTTTTTTTTTTGCAGTTTATTGTTAACAGAAAGATAGAATATTCTTACTTAAATTGTTGTTTCAGATGTTTTCTAAGGCAAATAAGTTGAATCTTTAATCTTTTAAGAGGACTGATTTGACAACCATAGAAAAGTTTAAGTTACCGAAAATGTATTATTTTAAAAGTAAACATAAAAGAAGCAATGTGGTAGAGAGGCCAGAAGTTGGCAAGCCTTGGATTGAATGTTGCCTCTGATACAGCCCTCAGAGAAAGGAAGTTAAGGAACCAACGAGACAGGAAACGGATTCCACAGGCACTGCCCCCCTGGGCAGCTTGGGCAAAGTAAGAAACTATGATTGGATGATTGGTGCCCGAGATGTGTCATGAGAGCTAGTGGGTGGAGAAAAGAGCTTATAAGTAGAGACCAGAAGCTAGTCTGGGTCTTTCTTGGTGTGCTTGTGGAGAAGCTGAGGGGACACTTGTTGGAGTTCAGCTAGAGGCTCATAAAAGGCAGCCATAGATTAGAAAGTTAAGTGTCCCTCTGCTTCTCCTCTACTTTTCCCTCTCTTTACTGCTACTTCTACTTTGATTTAACAAAGTTATTAAGCTACTACAAAAGCCTCATAATTTTAGATATTACAGGTAGTTACCAATCTGTACTGCTGATGGGATTTTCACATGGGAGGTTCTTCTGGCTAATAAAATTAGTGGTTTAGGAGCCACCCCTAACCTTAAAAAAGTCTGAGATTTATCCATGCTATTGTTCTTTAAAACCTACCTTCCATCTTAAAATCAATACTATGTGGTTCCTAGGCAGAAGAGCATTAAAGGCTAGGCAAAGGGGGTTCAGTGACTTGTCCAGGGTCACACAGCTATCAGTATCTGAGGCCAGACTTGAACTTAGGACCTCCCATCTCTGGGCCTGGCTCTCCATCCACTGAGCCACCCAACTATTCTTTTTTTTTATTTTTTTTTATTTTTTTATTTTAAACCCTTAACTTCTGTGTATTGACTTATAGGTGGAAGAGTGGTAAGGGTAGGCAATGGGGGTCAAGTGACTTGCCCAGGGTCACACAGCTGGGAAGTGTCTGAGGCCATATTTGAACCTAGGACCTCCCGTCTCTAGGCCTGGCTCTCAATCCACTGAGCTACCCAGCTGCCCCCCCAACTATTCTTGAAGGGTTTGTCTGTGGCATTTCTTCTGACAAAAAAAAATAGTCTCTTCTGGAAACTTACTAAATAAATACTGAGTATTGGTTACCAAAGTTTCCCAGAATGTGGTACCTTTTTCCCTCAAATCACCTGCCAAAAATGAATAATTTTAAGGAAAAGCCAAAGGAGGTTTGGTTTTCTGCTCATAAAGGAAATCGAGCAGATAAACATGAGCTTCCAAGGGGCTTTTGTGCCAATGAGGGAGGGAAGTGTAAGAAAAAAAATGGATATCTATAAAAATATAAGGGTTTTATTGAAAGCCATTTAGAAAAATAAAGCCACATGCCACAAGATTTAGTTCAAATGCCGTGCCATACCTCTGACCCCAAGCTGCTTCGGTAGGAAAGAGGAAGTACCAATCCTGTCCTGAGTTTTTATATCTTTGCTTATGTAATTATACTTCCTGCCCACCTGTATTATGCAATCATGGGAAATGTAGTTTTAAGAGTCCTAAATGTCCACAGGAAGTTTAGACCAAGGAAATCAAAATTAGTTCAAGGACCCCCAAATTTCCAATATCACAGAAGGCCCATGCCCACAAGGCCACGGACTTAGGATCACTGCATAGACACAATGCAGCTGGGCTTAGAAGAGCAGGATCTGATTTCCTTCTCTGACACTACCTGTATGGACCTGTGAATCTCCCCTCTGGGCCTTAGTTTCTTCATCTGTAAAATGGGGTTTTACTGGCTTCCTCATAGGGTTATTTTGACAAGAGTACATTCAGTGTTAAGGCACTCCAGGCCCATGAACCTATGGGGAGGCTTTTCTGGCCACTCCTGCCACCACATCTAAGGGCTATAGAATGACAGGCCTGGGCAGAGCCCCTGAGCCCAATCTCTTTATTCCTTCTAGGAAGAAAATGAGGCCTGCCCACTGTCACAGCCTAAGATCTGAACCCGGGGCCCTTCCTCTCATGCTGAGAAACATGGCAAGTCAGAACCAAGCCCTCTCCTGGTGCCAGTCGCCTTTTACAGCTGGGTAGAGGCGCCAGCCTCCACTCCTGACACGGGCCCACAGCAGCCTGCCCCGGCGCAGGGCCCTCTTTTGCCCAGCCCTGGGCTTCTGCACAACTTGGGTGTGACAGCGCCCCCTAGCAGGGTCTACCACCGCAGTCTCACCTGTACGCAAACACTCGGTAGGGCCGGCCGGCGAGCCCCATTGTGTCGGTGATGTTGGCAGCCACCGTCCTGGCCATTTTCAGGGCATCGATGTAATCGGAGGAGCTGTGGAGCACCGTGTGGTAAGTCATGAAGTACGTGGCTCCCACCTCGGACCCATTGTTTGTGAGGTGGACGGCAGAGCCGTAAGCTGCGTGTCCCCTGAGAGAGAAGCACAGCCATCACTAGGGCGGAGGAGCATCCCCAGGCCCTGCCCCAGAACCCTCCCCAATGCAGGGACTCAGCCAGGCCCAGCTGGAGAAGCAAAGGGGCGTTGTCTCAGCGCTGGGCCCTAGACATCCCCCTTTGTTGTTTGGGGGCTTCGGGCCAGTAGCATTAAAGTATACCAGCCCAGGGAATGTTCTTTATCTCTAGAGCCCCTCTCCGGGCCTCTCCTTCCTGGGGAGAGGGGGGAGTGCGCACGTGGACACTGCTGGAATCCAGAAGGCGAGTGTGTTTATAAGCACACCCATACATATGTGTAACACACATATTTATACTGCTACACACACACTTTTAAATAAAAGTTTTTTATAACTCTCACTTTCCATCGTAGAATCAGTGTACTGACACTATTGATTCTAAGGTAGAAAGGCAGTAAAGGGCTAGGCCCATGATGGCAAACCTCTGGCACGTGTGCCAGAGATGGCATGCCGAGACCACTCTGTGGGCACACATACCAAAGACCCAGTGTGCCCATCCCTGCAGCACAGCGTTGGACAGAGGAAGGTGCGGCTGGGCTGCTCCCTCTCCCTCTCCCCAGTAGGGGTTAGTAAGCAGGTTTCTTCCAAACAGCATCCCTGGCAGGATAGGATTGACCACCCCCCATTCAGAATACAATGGCCTCCTTATTACCTGGCCTGAGTGACACAGAAACAACTGATGTCTTTACTATCAGAAGGAACCGGTGTCTTTATGATGCAGAGTATTTTTGGGATTTGGGGATGTGTCTTCTGAGTTTGTACTTTAAAAATATTCAAAACTGTAGTCTAGTGATTTAGGAATAAGTTTAATGAATCCAAGACAAGGCTAAAAGCCTCTTCCCTGTTTTAAAGCTCCCTTCCCCAGTTTCTTTCACAAGCAAACTTGGGCTTAATTTGCATTCTTCTTCCCCTCACTTCTAATTAGCCTAGTCAATCTGCATGCAAAGGGATGCCAGCCTGAGGGAGAAGAGGTGGGCTAAAGCTCTGGAAAACACAAAGAGTGGCTTGTCAGAGGTAGTAATCAGTCCTGCATCCAGATTAAAACTTCAACTCTTGACCATTTGCTAAAAAGGCTCCTTTGGAGGATACTCCCTTGAGGAAGGCTGGAAGGTGATGGGGTAAATGTGTCAGGATGATGTCATTTAACCCAAGGGTTATATTTTCCTATAAATAAGGAATTTTACTTTAAAGTGGGCCTTTTTTGCTTTTTTTTCCCCCTAGGTTTGAGGGCTTGCACCTCTCACCTCTCCTTCTTCCCAAGCTTGACCATACCACCTGCCCCCTTGCCCAGCAGTCCAATGAGAGTGCTTCCTTCCTCCCTTGGTGGGAAGGACACAGAATGGTCTGGGGGAGGCATGGGCCTCACACTTCATCTCTGAAAGGTTCCCCATCACTGGGCTAGGCAATGAGGGGTAAATGACTTCCCTAGGGTTATATAGCTATAAATGTTAGCCACTATTCTTTTTCTGGACAAGTAGTTTTAATTTTAATTTTTCACCTCTTATCTACCTCATTTTCACAGGAGCACTCTGAGGGAGAAGAGAAAGTTTACTACCACAAAGCTGCCCGGACTAAAATGCTAATATTCTAAGTTTTCTACTGGACCTGTGTGGAGTAGAATCTCGGGGTCTGCACCCCAAAGACACTCTAATGAGCAGACAGGAGAGTGGATAAGTTGCTGGCAGAGACAATGCAGCCTTGATTAGGAAGGGGGGGGGGCACTGCTCTGAGTAGTCAACTCAATAGCAATGTCCCCATCCTTTCCCCTTTCCTAATCAAGGCTACATTTTCTCTGTCAGCATCTTATCCAGTCTCCTGTCTGCTCATTAGAGTGTCTTTGGGGTGCAGAACCCTAAATTCCATTCACACAGACCTAAAATAGAAACAGTCCAGTGATTCTCCAGGATCATTTGAGGACCCCTGGAGGTCTCCCTGAAGACCCTTTCAAGAAGTCCATGAGGTCACCCTATTTTCAATTACACAGCCATATAAATTTCTGTGAGGCTAACTACTGATAGACATAGCCCACATAAACAAAAGATTTCAGTCATTTTGAAAGTATTAAGGGATCCTAAAACCAGGAACACTGTGACCTGATCAAAGAGACCAATGGCACTCACCCTTTACCACATTTAGGATTAGGGTTATCTGAAAGAAACATGGGCAGAAATTTCATGAAGTCTTCGCCCTGAGGCCTCCTTTTGCCCTCAGGAGTCAAAGGTCGACAGCGAACACAGGACGGGTCAACAACTAGAACCAACAATGATTAAAACAAGGTTTAGGAGTAAAGTTTTGTAAGGTTTTATTGTAAAACACAGAATAGTGATTATCTCTCTATCTACACATGTCCATGCCTGTACAGAGGTCAGCGTACACACACATACAGACAAGTGCACATCTGTATACACATACACAGCAAGTGGAAGGGCAGATAAAAAGGCTCAAAGACAATTCTCTGTTCCCCCTTTCATATGTGAGATGATGGGGGGGGGGTGTCACTAACAACAGCTACAATGAAACATATTCTCTTGGGAGAATGCCTGATTAAGCAGCTGGACACCTGCCTTCATCTGCTAAATACTAGCCATTAGATGGAGCAGGAGGCAGAACACTGAACTTTCATTATGGTTTTTTTTTTTTTTTTAAATTTTTACCCTCTGTCTTAAAATTGATACTCAGTATTGGTTCCAAGGTAAAAGAAAGGTAAGAGCTAGGCAATAGAAGTTAACTGAATTGAGGGTCACACAGTTAGGCCATGGCTGAGGGCAAATTTGAATCCAGGACCTCCCATCTCCAACCTGGCTCCATCTACTGGGCCACCTGGCTATCCCACTAAACTTCCTGAGTTCAGTCCTGTCTCAGATATTTGCTAACTCTGTGACCCTGGGCAAGTCACTTGATCTCTTTCAATTTGTTTCTTTATCCATAGGTGGGATTAATAATAGCACTACCTTCCAGGGTGGTGGTGAGGATCAAATGAGATAACACTAAAGTGCTTTGTAAAACTTATGATACTATAGAAAGGCTTAGTACTTAATAATGTCCCAATTCTTTTTCTTTTTTTAACCCTTACTTTCTGCCTTAATTTCCCTTTTAAGACAAGGGCAAGGGCTAAGTAATCAAGGTTAAGTGACTTGCTCAGGATCACACAGCTAGGATGCTCTGAGGCTGGATTTAACCCATTTCCTCCTGATTCTGGGCCTGGTGCTTTACTCTGTCACCTTGCTGACCCCTGATCAATTCTCAAAACAAACATGGAGAGGTGGTGAAATGAAAACTGGAAAGTGACCCAAAGAGAGCATGGTGAGACTGATAGGCTCCCCCAAGCCCTGGGGCAGACACTTGCCACAGGCTTCCAACTAGGCTTCACTTTCCTTCCCTACCCAACCATTTCAGTTCTGGGAACTGCCCTTGGGGTTGCCACACTGGTCCTGACTGTGCCCAGAAGGTCCTGGCCATCCTCTTCCCACCCTGTTCTGATGCCATAGGCAGAGCCTTCACCCCCCCCCCCCCATACCCACCCTCTGCCTTTCTAGAGCCTGGGCTGTCTGGGTTCCAGCCCCCCGCTGGTGTAGGGAACTGGATGAGAAGCCTTTAGTCCTAAAGACCTGAAGTCTCAATTTAGGGCCTTGTGGTCACAGAGCATCAAGAGGGGCTAAATTACTTGTCCAAGGTCATTAAAGCAAACTCTCTAGAACAATCATTTAATCCAGCTAATGTCATCTTGGCCCTAGAAAGCATGTGCCCATGTACTTGGGGTTCCCCTCACTAGCTCTCACACACCCCCAGACTGTGGGCTCCCTCACTGGTGTGACTCCCTGCAGGGTCAGCATGGCCTCACTATACATCTGAGAACGAAGCACTTACCAGAGTGCTTAGCACAGAGTTACACATAATAAATGCTTTTTCAGTTATCCATCTTTCACAGGGTCTCAGATGCAGAGCTAAAAAGGATCCTGAAGGTATTTTGGACCCTTTCCTGGTACTATATGTGGCTAAAGAAACTGAGGTGGAGGGAGGTGAAATAATTTGCTCAAAGTCAAATAGAGACAAAGAGCAACAGAACCAGGCCCTGAATTGACATTCTCCAACTCCAAAACATGGAACCACTTTCTTCTATAAGCGATGATTTCTGGTGAGTCAAACTATATTCCAAGGAATAAAGAATTTATGCTTCTTATTTCAAAAAAATTGGATGTCTTAAAGTAGTTCTAAAAGTGTCTACTAGATGGCTGTTTGGAAGAGCAATAGAGAAATAATCCATAAATGTCTAATTTTAACCCATGAAATATTCAAATATCTTCTAGAGAAATGATATGGGAAATTATAAAATGGTTGAAAGATATCACTCTAGAATAATTTAATTTCAATAGATTGTATAAAACTTTTCATTTAATAAAAATGGCAAAACTTAAAAATTTTAAGATGCTCAAAGAAAAGGAAAACTTTGAGAGGGTCTTACCTGAAGCATTACAAAACTTGTCTGTCCTATTATAAATCCGACAACAGGAAGACTGAGGCTTAATCCAATCAAAATAGTCATCAATCCAGGAAGAGGGGGCAAAGCCTATCCTTGTGCTGTGGGATGAAAGAAAAATTAATAGCTAGGAGGCCTAAACATCAATTCTTCCATATTATTTTATCACTTTCTTAAGATAAAAAATCAATTTGGAATTAAATTAACTTCTAAAAGTTCTGTTCCATGGAAGCTGAAACTGAGCACACATTTTTGCTTCCAATTACCCAAGCAAATGTATTTTTTACTAGAATGAGTTTCACATTGGTTGTATTGCAGTGATGGAGAATAATGCAGTACTTACTAATTATCTAGTTCTGCGGCATTAAAAATTTGTTGCACAAGTGAATTGTTGTTACATCCCATTCCTCCACACACCATGTTCTGCCCTTCAAGAGAAGTATAGTCATGTCCTTCTTCTAGCACGAAGTACACAGGGGGCCCTGCATGTAGATACTGGTTCAGGGATTTGAAATAATCTAGTACATAAGAGTCCTATAAAAAAAAAAAAAAGACCACATAATAGATTAAAGTAGAGAAAGAGCAAGGTAAAACTCTGGGGTAAGAAAAATCATTAAAAGACCATGAGGCAACTGCTACATGACTCAGTGGATAAAGAGCCAGGCCCAGAGATGGGAAACCCTGAGTTCAAATATGACCTCAGATATTTCCTAGCTGTGGGGCCTAGGCAAGTCACTTAACTCCAAATGCCTAATCCTTATCATTCTTCTGCCTTGGAACTGATACTTAGTATTGATGCTAAGAGAGAAGGAAAGGGTTAAAAAAACCCATAGGAGTGCTGCAAAATCATGATCAAACTTGGGGCCAAAAAAGAGATGAGAAACAACTTCCCCTTTCTCCCCCCCCCCCCAATTTTTTTGCAGAGGTGGTGGAATATGGATGTAGGAAATACTGTGAATATTACACTTTTTTGATATGTTGGTTAGTTCTGCTGATTTGTTTTCCTATTTTTTTTATTCTTTAAATAAAAAGGATGACTCTTTAAGAAGGGAAGAAGGAAGGATACACTGAAAACTGTAGGTGATGTGAAATCATCTAGAAATTTTATTGATACCAAAGGGATCAATAAAAATGTATTTTATAAAAAAGGAAAAAAAAATTTTAAGGTCATCCATCAGGAAGCTGTTGAATGAAGACTCATTTAACAAAAATGCTTGAGAAAGATGGGAATAACATCTTACTACATTCAGGCTATATGTTTCTCCTTTAAATTCTGCTACAAGCTGACACAAACCAATTGCTCATGCTATAGGTTTGGGTCTAGTCTAAAGGAGAAGTCAGAGTAAACAGTGGAGGTAATCCAAGTTTGGAGATCTTTAGAGTGACACTCATAACTCTAGTGAAGGTGGCCTGCAACTATATTTATCAGTAGGCATTTTCCCCAAACACCTCTATATAAATTTTCTTGGTTAACCTATCAAACCAAGTCAAAATAAAACAAATCTTACATCTGGCATCGAAAGAGACTGATCCAAGCCAATTTCCACTTTGTTGAGAACTGCTATACTGAATGACAGAATACCCACAAATATAGATATCTGTAAGAGAAAAAAGGAGTGGTAAGGAGCTAAGGTTCCTGCACAGTATGTCCACAATGACAAAAACTCTAAATTAATGTCTGAGTCACTGAAGATCGGGACTTTTCCTTGGGAGTAACCAATGTCCAAATGTCATGCAAAGATGATGCATTTATAGCTGAAACCCAGAGCAGTTATCACTATAGCAGAGGGTCATTAGACAAACCAGAAATTTAACAGGTTCTCACTTATATTTGCATTAAGTAATAACTAACTGGAAAGATCAGCTTAATATTACCAACTCATCTTCAGAGTATCTAATTTCTCCCAAAGGCATTTGTTTAGATTACCTGGGAGCAAGTCTCCACTGGAAAAGAGAAAGGGAAAGCAAACATTTTCAGAGGGCCATACCACAATAGGCCGCATCCAGTCCTTCAGCAGAATTGAAGAGAAGGTATTTTTGAAGAACTTAAACAAATAGCTCTCTGACGGCTGGGGGCCAGTTCTGTCTTCAGCAATTCTGACACAACACAGAATGTCCAATTTATTTTTCTGATTGGGTGAAAAGAAAGATGTCTCTGTAAGAACACTACCTGTCCACTGTCATTTAGAGAAAGACAGACAGGGATCATTTACCACAATGAGAAACCTTACCTCTTGTCGCTTAATGTCCAATCCCAAGAGACTCACAAAACAAGTAATCTGAAGAAGGAAGTCAATGAAAACAGCCATTCCAGCAAATAGTGAAAAAGTTCGAACAGCTGGCATGGTTGACAAAGCCCCTACGGGACAACAGAAAAGGAAAGGTCATCTTGCCTCATGTGAAATGCTAGTTTTACAATTAACCAGATACTTGCCATTTCTGACTCAACTGTGGCAAAGGAGACCACCACACCAATAAGAAAGTTTCTCCAAGAAATGAAAGATGGTAAGATTAAGAGAAGGGTATTTGAGAGTAGGCCACATATTATTAAATTCACTATGCCTATATTTTATTCAAGACCATTGGTCTTTACTACATTGTTCTAGCTCAATTTGATTCCAGCATAGTCATAGCAAGAAATATTTTTAAAATCTTAGATTCCATTTGGATGCTGCTCCTAAGCCAAGAGTCTGATTGGGGAAGTTTCACTTACACTTGGGGAGTCAGACAGAAAGTCCTAGACTAAATAAGTATAGAGCTCTCTTCCATTGCTAGAGAGTCAGGAAACATTATGACACAAGCCTCTTGCTGGGTCTCAGTAGCAAATAGCTCAGTGGCACACTCAGATTGAGTAAGTTTGTTTCAAGGGGGAAGAAAAAGCATAAATATAAGCATGTGATCACTAGACCTAGTTCCTCTATTTAACTCCGTGGGGTAGAAAAGTGAATGACCTTGAGTAAGTTTCCCCCAAAAGCTCTGAGATCATTTCCTTGTTTGTATAGTGGGGAAATCGGGTGTGTACCCACAAACCTCCTGCACACCATACCATCCAAAGTCAATGAAAGCAGGGGTAGAACAGAATAAAGAGGAATTACCTAAGAAAAAGGCTATAGCCTCTGAAAAGGATGACAGGAGCATGCTAGGAGCCACTTCCCCCAGGATCCTGCCCAGTTGTTTATCCAGTGTTTCTCCTTGAAGGCGCTCATCTCTCTGAAAGATGAAAGAAGATCTTTTCCACCCAACTGACAACAATTTCTCTCTTTATGACTCTCTGAAGGGATATTGTTAACTTTAAAAAGAATGAAAACATCCTTAATTTTTTATGGTTTCTATCCCTCCCCAAAGTAGAATATAAATAGTAATTTAACTCAAGAGATTCCCAATGACTCTTTGCCCCTAATACCCAGGGGTAAGAAATACAAAAAGGAGGTGATATGGTCACCTGTGTAAAACAGGAAGACCCTTAAGTTATCTAGTCTAAGCCCTTCATTTGACAGAAGAAATCAAAGCCCAGAGAGAAAGGAAATGACCAGAAGTCACATGGGTGAACTGTCACATGAATGGCACTGGTAGGATCTGAATCCATCGTTAGATCTCACCAAGATCTGAACAAGAAGAAAGGAAACAGAACTCAAGTCTCCAGTCCCTATAGCAGGTACACCTTTCTTATTCGCTATCCTATCCCCCGTGCTGGTAATGACCTTCCTTTTTTAGATCATATGTAGCTTATGCTTCTCATACACTTAAGGATTATTTTATTCTATAATCATCTGGGTGTGTGCAATATGCTCTGCAAACTCCAAGAGGGTAAAGGCTGTCTTAATTAAACGTTTATCTTTCACAGTGATCTGTATACTGTGAATGCTTAAAAAACATTTGCTGAATCAAATCTGTGACAATGCATCATTACACAGCATTAACACCTCAAACTTCTTTAACTTGGTTATATCTCAGATACCTAGGGCAAAGGGACCTTAGGGCATCTTGGCAGATGGGAGGCAAATCTTTATAATAAATATTATCTTTATAATAGTTTTATTATATTGGGCCACTGGAGATTGTAGTGGATAGAGCACCTGGCTGGAAGTCAGAAAAACCTAAGTTCAAATCTGGCTTCAGACAACCTTACTAGCTGTGTGACCTTGGGCAAATCCCTTAACCCTGTTTGCCTCAGTTTCCTCATCTGTAAAATGAGCTGGAGAAGGAAATAGCAAACCACTCCAGTATCCAGGCCAAGAAAACCCCAAATGGAGTCACAAAGAATCAGATACAATAGAAATGACTTAACAATCATAAATTATTTTATATTAAGGCAGAGGCAATGCGGTAAATTGGATAGTCTGACTTAACTGAGGTTAGGAAGCCCTGGTTTCAAATCCTGCCTGACACTATTTATCTGAGTGACCGAGGGTAAGTTACAATTCACATCTGAGCCCTGGTTTCCTGGTCTGTAAAATGGGATTAATATCTATAGTACTTATCTCAAATTTAATGGCTCAGATGAGGTAACAGGTAAAATCCCTGAAAACTTTTAACCATGTTGTTGTTATTATTATATCCTTTCTCTGGGAGAATCCACCCAAATAACCATTAAATTGTCCAGATGGTGCAGGATTTATACACATATTATGAAAAGATGATAAGTTTCAACTAATGCATTTTTCCTTTTTTCAATGGACTTTCAAATAACTGCAAAAGTGACAATAACATGGAACCAATAGCAAGACTGGCATGCATAGTCATACCTGAAAGGTCTGAACAAGAATAAAGATGTTGTCTACTCCAACAGCAAGCACCAGGAATGGGATAACTTCAATGACAATCAGGGTGAGGGGAATTCCAACATAGCTAAAGAGACCTAGAGAACATACTACTGAACTAAGCACCATCAGGATCCCTGCAATGCCCAGGGAGATTTTAGAATCTACCTGAAAATATTAATAAAAGAAAAATAGTTAGTTTAGATTTTGCCAAGACTGGGCAAACCCAAATAAGGAAGATTTCAATGAATACACTAGTCCTCTAACAGTGGGAGATAGGAAATATATTAGGTCTCCTCCAGTAATGGTTATATTTTAAAACAGTACAAGTTGAGGTAGCAAAAAGACATGTCTATAAGTTTCCTAATTTATAAATGCACTATTTATAGAGATCCCAACTGTTAAAAATTACCAAAATGAAGAAAAATTATCTGCCAAAGACTTTTGTTCTTTACAAATATAAAAGAAACTATCTATTTTAAATATAAAGATAGATGATTAGAAACAGCTTAGGGATATTTTTTAAAGGTTCAATAATATTAAGAACTACATGAAAACTCAATGATATCACATACCAGGAACCTGTGACAGCTTTTGATGTGTCCCAAGGCAACGGAAATATATAAAAACATGACAGCGTAGCTAATTAAAACAGTGAAAACATCACCATTACTTTCACGGTTTATCTCATCTTCAATACTTCGTTCAGCAGAGAAAGAAATTGTCAGGTTTGGATTTTTGTAATTTTTTACAAAGTTGATAAATCTAAAAAGTAAATAAAATGCATGTCAGGGGAAAAAAAACCTCAGCAAAGCAAAGACTCTTATAATTACTGACTTATAGTTAGAAGAAACTGTAGAGGTTGTCTCATCTAACCCTTTTGTTTGGCAGATCAGGAACTTGAGGACCAGGTAGTAGTAGTAACTGACAAAGCTAAGACTCAAATATAGGTCCTCGGGTCTCGGAATCTAGACTTCTTTCCACTATACCAACACCATGTCTAAACTTTCTTCAACACAGGGTTATGAGTTAGATGTCAACAGCTTTCAACTTGGTTAATTTCTGGTCATTTAAAAAGTATATTAAAACCAAGTTGAAATGGATTTCTCTAGGAAAAAAGCTCTTTCCCCACTATGTAATAAAAGATGGAATTTTAAAGTCTGCTAAATTAAAATACATATTAAATATCTTAAGACAAATTATTAAAATGAGTTTGAAATGGGTCATCATTTTCAACAAGAATTTAGAAGTTCAAATGTATAAATTGTTTTCCTAGTCTACCAAATTATAAATAGCACCAAATAAAGGAAAAATGAGGATCTAAATTATGTGCTCACTGACTATAAGATATTAAGCCTTAAACAGCAAACTCACATATCCAAAAATACAAAGAGCTTACTTAAAACATGACAACAAACTTACTCTTTTTCCCAGGCTTGGGCTTTCTGTAGCTTTTCAGTATTGTTGTAGTAATTATTGACAGGAAGGGTAATCACAAGGGCAGTAGCATTATTATAGTTTTGATCTATAAAGGAAAAATGCAGTAGCCCAAAGATTACAAGCTTGAAGCCAATGAGACTCCTAACAAAAGAGTTTATAACTTAATGTTTTCAGCTTACTGACAATAATCTCTATGCACCACAATGAGGTAATTTACTAGAGAAGTCTAGAGTTCAGCTTATGAATTAAGACTTATCTACCCAAAAGAGCCAAATTCTCTTTGAGCAGAGAAGTATTTAAAACTATAGAGGTCAATCTTTCCCCACCTACAGAGGAAGATGCCTAAGCACTGTCATTGGCTAGTTCTCTTTCTAAAGAAAAATCCTTTCAAACCACTTGTAATTAAACCTCAAGCATCAAAGAGCAAAGATGCTACAACCTTCACTACATCACCCACTGCACCCTGTGGAATCAGCTTTGATGTGCTATGGAAACTAGCAAAGAGAAATTAAAGCTGAAGTTTATGTATTTAAAAGCCTTGAGTGGCATACATATGGCTGAATTTTTTAATCAGCCAACTCAGATAAAGATAAGCTAAGTTTACTGCTTTAGTTCCAAACCACACTGCTCTTTAAGAGACTTTTCAAGCTAAAGACTAATCTCTTACTCTCTATATGGTCTTATAAATGTGAAAATTTAAAAGAATCTAATTAATAATAGGAAAAGAGAATGAAGGGGAACAGACAAAAATTCATTTAAACTTAGGTAGTTACAAAACAATATGGTTGTGTTGATATTTAATACTGTAAGAGGGAAAAATTAGTTCCATTTACACAATACTAAGTTCTACTAATAATTCATTAAGATGCAAAAATAAAAACGCAAAGAAAAAGAAACCAAAATTTCAAGTTAAAGAAAAACTAAAACAAATATTTGTCCTGAATTCAGGAGCTAGAAATTAAACTTTGCTATCTGAGTACTTCAGGGGCCCTAAGCTAATAGCTGCTTTTGGGAACAATCAGAGTATTATTTAAAGCCCCACTGAAAAGTACTTACCATCATAGCCTCCTAAGACAAGCCAAGGGAAAATAGGCCCACCAAATGTTCCCAAACAAGGATCATGAAGTGAACTTGTATCATTCAGAGAGGCAGGAGCTCTGCCAAAACAAACAAACAAACAAACAAACAAACAAATCCCCAAACAATTATTATCCATTTGAAAAAGAAACCTTTTAGGAAATCCTAATGACATAAGTAAGAGAGAAACCAGGAGAAAAATCACAGGGAACACATATGTGGCACTACCAAAAAAATGACATGAGTATGACAGAAATGTCTTCAATTTCTGTAACTATAATAGATTCAAATTCTACAAAGAAGTATGTAAATGCTAGGGAAATGTCCCATTGTTGAGTCCTTGCTATAGCAGAGTAGCCTCTACTTAATTATCTTGGAAATATTGGTGTCATGAAATCAAGATGTTTCTTTAAGTGGTAAAAGTTTTTGAGGGAGTTTCCTAGAGTAACTCTCAAAATCAGGATTCGCCATGTCAGTTCTAATTCTATTGTAGGTTCTTGGTTGCCAAGTAATCTGAAAGAAGCCTTGAGATAAGTAAAGGCCTTGAAGGATGACAACAACTGGTCTTCACAGTGGGTTTGAAAGTTCACAAAATACTTCATATACATGAAAGTCTTTCAGAATTTTCATATCCATTTTAGAGAGGTAGGAGGGAGAAGATGAGAATTCATTGGTTTGCCACATAAAAGGCACTTTCTACCTTTACAGAGCCAACTCTGCACTTCTTCATGTTATCTCACAAAGGACTTTGAAAACACAGAGCAATAGTGCACACACTAAACCATCTTAGACATGTTATCAGGCACAAACCCAAGTTTACAAAATAGCCAAGCTGTCAGAAAGATGTACACTTGCATTATCATTATCTTTTTCATATTAGTACTTCCCTGAAAAAGAGCTGAATTAAATAGTAATTCAATAAAAAGCTCAAAGTACACACCTGCCCTTCACTTCTACACAGCAAAACAGAGATGATCAGGTATATGTTTCCTTGTTTGATTCTGAAAACGTAATAATTACCATGACTCAAGAACCATAGTTTTCAGAGCCAGCAGATAAATTCAAAGCTACCTCTTCTGTTCACATTCCATTAAAATTCTAACTTGAAGCCTATTGTACAAATCACCAGGCAATTGTCTAACATCACTCTGGCATATTCCAACTCTAGAAATTACTTTGAAAAGATGATCCAACAAGAACTTATATAAACTTTCAAAACCACTAGCCATTCCATCCTTACACCATCCTTTTTACTTAAAAGGGGTTTAAAAGCAGTGACTTCTTTAAAATAGGCATTTTTCTAGGGCCATTCATATTCCTCCTTTAAAAACTGACTCAACAGTTTCTTATACTTATATACTCACTTGATACCACTAGACATTCTTCTTACTTAAAAGGGCCTGACAAGCATTTACCTCTCAAAAACAGTTATTTTTTTCCTCAGGTTAATTCATCTGACTGAAAAACTGACTCAACAATTCTATGTATTTATGTACTCACTCAACACCACTATACATCCTTCTTACATAAAGGCTCTGAAAAGCTGTCATTTATTTTTAAAAAGACTGCTTCTCCCTATCTTAGAGCCCAGGTTAGAAGTATTCTCATGGTCTAATCCCAAAGTAACTGTCACTGAAGCTTTGTCCTGCTGTTTTTATGACCTGGGCTGGTTTGCTCCCCCTTTAGCAGCCTCGTGGTCTCTCTGCTCTAGGGAGTCTACCATGTTAGCTTCAAACTTAGTATGGAGACTAGATATGGCAGCTAAGAAATTCTGAGCTCAGACAATCCACTGTTCTCAGCTTCCTCAGCGGCAGGGGCCACAGGCATATGCCATCATGCCTGGGTACTTCTTAAAAACATTCATTTCCTCACTAGAAGTCAATTCATCCATATTCTTGGCTTACCGTGTGCAGTATAAGAAGTGGGTGTGATAATCTGCATAGACATAGAACGCATCTCCTTTTGTGTGGTCCAAAACAGAATGGCTGTTCTGGAAGTAGTTCAGTACACTCAGAATGGTACAGTTGTTGTTGTAAGGAGATAAGGGGGCCAAACAGATGTCCTGAAATATCACCGTTTCATTGTTATAGGAAGCAGTAATGTTCTCGATGGCTGTCTGTAAGTCTAGCACCTAGAAAAACAGAAGCATAGTTAACTAATATTTGAAAAACCTTTTGATAGTTCATTAGGGTCAGAAAATGGGAAGCATAAAGTCCCCTAGTCTAGGAGTTCTTAATCTATTTTATAATAGATACTTGGACAGTCTGGTGAAACCTATGGACACTTTTCTCATAAAATATTTTAAAATGCACATAATAAAATATATAGATTGTTCAAAAGTTCATAGAACCCCTGCCCAAATTTGTAAGATGGGGTTTATAGTTGAAGCAGAATTCTCTTAAGTATGCAAAACAAGGCCCAGAATAATTTTTAAAATATGGAAAATTAGGGCCATTCCCCAATCGACAAATGGTCAAGGGACATGAATAGGCAGTTTTCACAGGATGAAATCAAAACTATCAATAAGCACATGAAAAAGTGTTCTAAATCCCTCCTGATTAGAGAAATAAAAATTAAAACTATTCTGAGGTACTGCCTCACACCTAGCATATTGGCCAATATGACAGCAAATGAAAATGATAAATGTTGGAGGGAATGTGGTAAAATTGGGACATTAATGCATTGCTGGTAGAGTTGTGAATTGGTCCAACTATTCTGGATGACAATTTGGAACTATGCCTAAAGGGCTTTAAATGAATGTCTGCCCCTTGACCCAGTCATACCACTGTTCAGTTTGTACCCCAAAGAAATAATAAGGAAAAAGACTCATACAAAAATATTCATAACCACACTCTTTGTGGTGGCAAAAAACTGGAAAATGGGGGGGGGTGTCCATTGATTGGGGAATGGCTGAATAAATTGTGGTATATATTGGAGATGTAATATTTTTGTGTTGAAAAGAATAAAGAAATGGAGGAATTCCATGTGAATGGAAATGACCTCCAGGAATTGATGCAGAGCAAAAGAAGCAGAACCAGGAGAACATTGTACACAGAGACTGATACATTACGGTACAACTGAATGTAATAGACTTTTCTACCAGCAGCAATGCAAAGACCCAGGACAGTTCAGAGGAACTTATGAGAAAGAATGCTATCCACATCCAGAGAAGGAACTGTGGAAGCAGAAATGCATTAGAAAAATATATGATCAACCACATAGTATGATAGGGATGTGATTAAGGTTTTGATGTTAAAGAATTGCTCTACTACAAATATGAATAACATGGAAATGGATTTTGAACAATGATATATATATATATATATATATAAAACCCAGTGGAGGGGGCAGCTGGGTAGCTCAGTGGTTTGAGAGCCAGGCCTAGAGACGGGAGGTCCTGGGTTCAGATCCGGCCTCAGACACTTCCCAGCTGTGTGACCCTGGGCAAGTCGCTTGACCCCCATTGCCTACCCTTGCCAATCTTCCACCGATAAGTCAATACACAGAAGTTAAGGGTTTAAAATTAAAAAAAAAAGAAAAAGAAAAAAAAAAAAAAAACCAGTGGAACTGCTTGTCAGCTATGGGAGAGGGAAGGAGAGAGCAGGAGGAGATCATGAATCATGTAACCATGGAAAAATATTCTAAATAAAAATTAAAAAAAAAAAAACAACAAGACAATTAGGCTATCTTCTTAGACCTCATAGTTTAGGGAACTCTGAGTGTCTATTACATGGACCAAATAATAGCCAAAGACATAATTACTCAAGAGAAGCAAAAAGTTAGAAGACCTCATCAACCAAAATGGTAACCTTTTAAATAAAACCTTTCTGATACCCTCAAACCTTCCAAAACCATCTGGGCAAGGAAGTATAAAACTGTGACCAACAAACACTCTATTCTTCTGAATTCTTGGTCTTGCTAATGTGGATAGGAGAAGTGCACATAAACAATCACAATTTGTATTCGACAAAGTAGGAAAGGGGGTGTGTAAAAGACTACATATACTAATTTCTGAAATAAGGTTTCTGACTTTACTGCTATATCCTTGAAGCTTTATAAAACCTTTCCCAAGAGATCAGATTTGCTAGTACATCCTCCCCAAATTACTTTTGTATTTACTTTGTTGATGTTCATATCTACTTGTGGATATGAATATTTTGTCCTATCCCCTTGAAAAGTGGGGAAGAGACACAATTTTTAACTCAATATCCCCAGTCCCTAGAACAATGCCTGCCACATAATATATGTCTCAAAAATTCTGGTTTAATGTGATGGCACTTATGATGATGAGTAATGCTTGAGAAGATTAAAAAAAATATAGAACTGTGTAAATGGAAGTTGAATAATTTACCCAAAGGCCCAGTGCAGGATAATATGGGATGGTTTTAAAAACCCTCCTGAGAAGTTGGGTAGTAACTCTCACTAAACATAGTAGAAGCCAAAATACAAGATTTTAGGATATTTACTGCCAACATGATCAGTATGAAATAATCTTTCTTCCCAACCAGTCAAGCATTAAACCTCAGAAGGTACATCACTCTGAGAAGCTATTTAACTAACAACAAAAAAAATCTTGTCATTTTGAGAAAATTCATAATGTCAAGTTTTAGTTTTAGATGAGAAAGGGAATTATCAGTTAGTCTCCCTTTGTTCTGATACATTTTCCCATCCAACCTCAATAAAAAGGCAAGTTTTACAATAAATAGTACCTAAAAATACGAGCCACCATAAAACTTTGCACTGATTTCATTAATCTTCTAGAAGAAAGGATGTATATTTACTCAAGAATATAGAAATGTTATATTGTACAAATACATGTATGATGTACAAATGTACAAATAAAATAGTATCTCCTGGACTGACATTAGCAAATAGCAAATTACCTGGTGCAGGATCCCTTTGTCCAGAGGAGGCCCAAATGGAACATCGGCTCCTGAAGGATATGGTTCATAAGTGTGTGGCTTAGTGTGTGGAGCCCTGATTATAAGCTGTTCAGTACGGAAGAAAGGTCCAAAGTGGGTATCAAAGTATTCTTTCTCTAGGTGAGCTTGGCTGTTGGGGGCAGACCAAAGATCCACTGGATTGGTAGTGAGTCTCATAAACACTAGACCCGAACAGCACACTGCGATGAAGACCAAGGAGAGGAAGATGACTGGCACTGGCTTTCGAACGCAGAAAGACCCCCATCGTGTAAACGCTTGTGTCAAGAATCCCTCAAATGCTGCACCAAGTTGATCACAACAGGAAGCATCTCCTGGAAAAGCATGAGAGGAAGAGAGATTGAAGGTTAAGAGCCAAGCCATTCCTGAATTTTAGAATGGGAAATATTCACAGAGCAGTGACTAGATTAAGTGCTTATGGGGTTGGGAAAAATCTGTGCCTGGGCTGAGGTCAGTGACAATGGATACACAATCCATGTTATCTCTCTCAGAGTGAGGTGATTTATACCTTCACCCAGGAGAAAAATGAACTTGGCATATAAGGAGTTCCTTCTTCCACTGAAAATTATTCTCCCAAAATCATTACACCTGTTCATCACCTATATAGCTCCAATGCAACCCCACCCTTTATTTTTCAATCTCAAATATACATACCTCGATCACTAGCATTTACAGAAAAAGCTATATTGCCATCAATAGGTGTGTACTCGGAGACAAAATACCGTTTTCTGAGGAGAAAAGAGTATAAACAATGTTAATGAACTTTTAATTATATTATGATTCTGAAATGGCTATTCTGAAATCACTATAATCCCACAAAAAGTTTTCTTCCTATTTATTCTTCTTTGTTCAAGAGTATTCATTTTTCTACCATACTCATTCTGAAAAAAAAAATCTTTTTTGGGCATGTGTTCTTTAGATAATTAACAAAATTGGAGTTTCTTTTTGAAGTCTTCATTTTAAAGTCTTCATTTCACAAATTTTAGGCTTTCAAAAAGTATTGTTTCAGACCAATAACAAAATATACACTTATTGAAAAACTCAGGGGGAACAAAAGATGAAATCTGAATTGACTTAATTTTGATGATCTGATAGTTTTTTAAAATAACTGCAAGCCAGAAAACAGATATTCCTATGAATTATACAAAATCCTGAAAATCACTGGCTAAATGCTTCAACAAGCCTCAGAACATCTGGTTACTTAAAAAATTATTCATATTCTATATTAATAATTCAGAAAAACTATTTCCTAAACTAATTATTATAATTGATACTTAATTGCCAAAAGAAAATGGGCAGTGTCACATACAAGTCTGCTTTTTCAATGAAAAACATTTAAGTACTCACCTGTAGCACCATATTATAAAAAACATTCCAAAAAACAAAAGCAAGAATCCCATGTAGAAGATCCACATGATGACATACATGGCATCCAAGCCAAGTATCATCCATGGAGTAGGAGGAGGTGGGGGCTGAGGTTTGGGCCCACAAGTAATGGAACAATCTTGACAGCTACAAGGCCCAGTTACATCATCCACTGATTCATTACAGCCTTTGGTGGCATTATTCATTGGTTGCATTCCATAAAGAGGGATATCTAAGAGAATAAATAAAATTGCGTCAATACACTGTTATGAATTCACAGATGAACAAATTAACAGAATGAGAATTTGATCTTATTTGATAAATTGGTTTTTAAATGACAACATACAAAAGAACCATTTGTAACACACATTTTAAATATTATATACACACTCTTGAAAACAAAGTATATGCTCATCAGCTGGGGAATGGCTAAACAAACCAGTACGGGAATGTAATGGAATAATTACTGTGCTCTAAGAAATTACGTGTGTGATAAATATGCAGAATCTTAGAAAGAGCTATCTGAACTGATACAAAGTGGAATACAAAAAAGCAATATCCCTGATGATTACTACAATGAAAATGGAAAAAACACTATATCAAAAAATAAAACCAAAAGCAAACATAACACACTGTAAAGATCAAATAGAACTCAAAGAAATACAAGAGGATATCCCCAATCCACCCCTTCATGGAGATGGAAGGTCCACAGTTGTTACACATTGCATGTTTTTGGAATTTTTCAATGTATTGATTAGTTGTGCTGAATTCCCTCCTCCCCCCACTCCCCCTAGGATGTGTTATATTGAGATGAATCTCTGGTGAGAGAGGGGAAAGAATACTTGGGATAATTATGATAATACAAGACAAAGAAGATAGCAATAAAAGTTGTGATTTTTAAAAACAGGAATGGAGAAGCTCAGAAAAGGAGTAGGTTTATCAGGGAAGATAATGAGTTCTGCTTTGTGTGTTTTGAGTTTGAGATTCCTGTCAACATGGAATCTAGAGACCCCAAACTTGTGGCCTAGAGAGATCTGATGAACTCCAAGTTTTAGGAATAGCTTGTAGGTTGGAGACCCCCAAAGCTTGTGCTTGTTCCCTGTTCTCTGTTCCCTGTTCCCATGAGAATCCACCCTGAAGGGAATCTCAGGCTAGCAGTTGCAAGACTGAATAATAGACCCTAGGGTAAAGCTAAGTGACTCCTTTTGCCTTAGAAGCTTCTCCCATGTACCACATCCCCCTTTTGGGGATCTAACTCAGGACCTTCAGCTTACGAGACTGATGCACTGCTTACTGCACTAAAGAGTTATCACATCGCCCCTGGACTACTAACAGAGCCTATTGGTTGGTCTCCAGGACCAGGAGGTTCTCCCCACTTCAGTCTATCCCTGCCAGTCAGTAAACTAATGATCCCTATTATCTCCATAATCAAATAAAAAACTTTGTTTGACATTCATAATCCCTACTGAACTCCTCTCCGCCCCCAACCTTTCCATCTTTTTTCACCTTAAAAAACACTTCTTGTGCTTTTCAACCCAGTAATGTCAGCCTCCTTGCTGTGTTTGAACAAAACCCTCCACCTTCCTCCCAAATTGGAGCATTTTCTCTAACCTGGAATGCTCCCCCTCCTGGCTTCTCTTGCTTCCTATAAAGCCTGCATAAAATTCTATCTTTTCTAAGGAAGTTTAGGGCACCTAGGTGGCACAGTGGATAGAAGCACCAGACCCAGGAAACTCACCTCCTCAAGTTCAAAACAGGCCTCAGATACTTATTAACTATGTGTCTTTCCTGATTCCTCTTAATTCTAGTGTTTTCCTTCTGTGTATTATTTCCTATTTATCCTGTACACACTGGGTATGTGCACAGCTGATTGCATGTTGCCTACCTCCATTAGACTGTGAGTTCATCAAGAGCAAGACTGTCTTTTGTCTTTATCCCCAGATTTGCACAGTGCCTAGCACATAGTAGGTGCTCAATAAATATTTCACTAAGAGTGGAAAAACTGTCAAATAAAACTTCTTTGTATGCAATATAGATTTTTTTTTTTAAAGTTTACTGAATTGAATTAGTTCTGTGAATGGCAATGCTAACTAATGTCTTACTTTTGAGGAGTTAGTCTAAGGACAGATTATAGTAATGCCATTAGCAAGAGGTCCCCATTTTGTTTTTTAGTAGCAAAGAATTTTTAGTTGTAGCTTTATAATTTTATTTTAACTATATGCCTTTTGTCTCCAAAGCAGAAATGAGACACCAGTTTTGGAAATCATTTTAGAGTTCCCATAGTCATAGCTATGCAATTAAGGTAATCTGTTTTACAATTGAGGAAAATAGTCACCGAAAAGTTAAGGGTCTGTCTCAATGTCACAGAGCATAGTTGAGTTTCAAACCCTGGGCACCAGACTATGCCACTAACAGAATTTGATGTCTCACACTACAGATTATAGGCACAAGGAACTAAACTCATATGTCAATCTCTCTTTCTCCCTTCCCTTTATCCATTCCATTTATTCTTTGGCATTAAAATAACAGATTTTATAGATAGTTATTTTCTCCTACCTGAAAAAATAGGCGTGATGGTGAAAGGTGCTTGTCCATTATCCTTATTGAACATATACTCAATCCAATTGGTAGCATTGCAGTCTTTAGCATCTTTTC
Organism: Gracilinanus agilis; assembly: GCF_016433145.1. Lineage (NCBI taxonomy): Eukaryota > Metazoa > Chordata > Mammalia > Didelphimorphia > Didelphidae > Gracilinanus > Gracilinanus agilis. The sequence goes on along the minus strand of NC_058130.1, from coordinate 540,904,410 downwards.
CACACAGAAGTCCCAGGGCTTTATCATTACTTGAGGGGGCCTCAACATCACGACAGGCATTATACATAGCTAAAAGCAATAGAGAAAAAGGTGAAATGGAATGCACTTGTTTTAGTTCACTTGCCTCTTATTAAAAAGATTCCCTTAGGAGCAGCTGGGTAGCTCAGTGGATTGAGAGTCAGGCCTAGAGACGGGAGGTCCTAGATTCAAATCTGGCCTCAGACACTTCCCAGCTGTGTGACCCTGGGCAAGTCACTTGACCCCCATTGCCCAAGGGTTTAAAAAAAGATTCCCCACAACCACTGCCCCTGCCCCAGGGGTGCACAAATTTACTCAGCTCCTAGAATTCTAGAGCCCACTAGGACAACTGGATGAAAGACAAAATAGCTGACACATGGCATATGGGACCTGAACTTACTGCCAACAGCTAACAAACTACATCAAAAGAAGGTAGGAAAGAGGTACCTATGTGGCTCACTGAATTGAGAGCCAGGCCTAAAGACAGAGATCCTGGGTTCAAATTTGAACTCAGACACTCCCTAGCCGTGTGACCTCTGGCAAGTCATTTACCACCCCACTGCCTAGCTCTCATCACTTTTCTACCCTGGAACCAATATTTAGTATCAATTCTAAGACAAAAGGTAAAGATTAAAAAAGAAAAAGGTGGTAGAAAATAGGTGGAGATTTTGTGCTTCTTTTCCTCAGGGCACCATGTATAAATTTTTGCCCTAACTCATTTCGTGCCTCCAAATAACAAGAACAGCATTAAAGAAAGCAGAAGTTGATATTAATCAGAGGTGGAAGAGAAACAACCAGATTTGTAGTGTTTGCCCCATCCATCTCCAGAAGCGGCTCAGTTTCAGAATGTGCCAAGAAAGGATCCTGGCTCAGTTTCAACAGAGAACTTTCCAAGCACTGTGGACCTGACAAGGCCCTAGAAATGCCAATTATTACTTCCACACCACAAAATAATAAGAAATTGGTTCATTTCCAATTTTATTTTCTATTAGAGGTAGCTGGGTAGTGTGGTGGCTAGAGTGCTAGATCTAAAGTAAAGAAACTTCAGTCTGAATTTGCCCTCAGATGCTTACTAGCTGTGGGTTCAATTGTTACTGAAACTCTATGCTTCAGTTTCTTTTTCTATAAATAACATCTATCCCACTGGGTTGTTCTAAGGAACAAATGAGATAATATAAAGTGCTTTGTAAACTTTAAAGCACTAAATAATTGCTAGTCGTTATTACTATGGTGGTGGTCATTCTGCAAAACTTTAACTCAAAGGGCAAGTAATACAAGATACAGAAGTCTTCCAACTCATCAAGCACTCTTACCCTACACTACATTGTCTTCTCTAGATTAACATACCATCAGCAAAGCTCTGTCCAATATAGTACTGTAGTCCTTCTACATTTGTTTTGGTCTCATTCGTGGTGGGATCAATAAAGCTTTGGGTATCGGTAACATTCAGGAACTGGCTTTGTCGAGGGCTGCATGTTAGCTCACAAAACAGGTTCATCAGGTTGTAAAAACAGGATGGACACCTGAAGAAAAAGCCACAAGTCGGTGGGGATAACCGAATCATATAGAACACAGATGATGACAAATGGAGCTGCAATTATGAAAACATATCAGATTCCAGATTCTTACTGCTTTTTTGTAACAGTTTCACAGAAAGAAAGATACTTTATACTTAACACTTTTTCTAGAGATGCAGTCTGTCTTAAAACCCAAGGGACTCAGAATTATCCTAATGGCAAATATTAAACAAAGAATACAAAGAGGAAAAGGAGGCTTAATATGATAAGCCTTTAAATTTTTGTCTTATATCCATCTAATGTCACTCATAACTTTGGTTTCCCTATGTCCCATCTCTCCTAAACCTCCCTTAAAAATGTGGTAGGATTTCTAGGTTGGTAAAAAAAAAAAAAGAATAGTAAAATTAGCCTTGTTTTACTGTTCTCAATTTATTAGTCACTAAGTTTTTAGGACACTACTATCTCTCCTATTGAAGAAAAAAGCTATGTATCTGTCTGGGTGAACATAAAAAACCTACGCACAGCAAGAAAGCTTTTCTACCCAGAACATGTGATGGTCCTTTGGTCTGCTGCTCCTGCAACTGTAGAAGTGTGATTATTCCCATGTGCTGAGTCAATGGGAATCAACCCCACAGAAGTTTGGCTTTGCAGGGTCCAGTTATCTGAATGCTTTGTTCCTCTGTAATTGAAGAACTACTTCTGTTTACCCTGGTTGGCTTCCACAGCTCTCTTTAGCTTGCTCCCTGGTCAGAGAAACTATTATCATCTCTATTACCCAGGTGAACTATTTCTCTAAATTGCTTCTTGGGTTTATAAACTATGACCTTTAAAACAAACAAACAAACAAACAAACAAACAAAAACAAACCACAGACACTTACTTAAGTGCTTTTTGAGAAGACAGCATTGTGCAAGGCATTGATGTAGGTACAAAATCTAGACAGAGCATAATTCTTGTGGGCAGGAAATAATATACAAGAGGTGAGATATAAGGAAGTCCAGTAATGACTAGGAAGATGAAGAAAAGCCTCTTGGAGAAGTGGGCATTTGAACTGCACTTTAAAAGGAAGCCTCAGAATTCAACAAGTGGAGCCTAACCAGAGGAAGCAATCAGTTAACAAAAATTTCTTAATGCCTTAATACATGCCAGGTACTCTGCTAAGTACTAGAACATAAAGCTGAAGGAATATAAATGATTAACTGGTATAATGGGAGAGATGACACACACACCTATGTACACAGTGTGTTTATGTCTATGTATTTATATATAAATACAGAAAAACAAGTGTGAATTTATAAATGTAAATATACACACACATATATATACACACATGTGCTAGGACAAAAAAGTGAGATTTGAGTTGAGTCAGGAAAGAAACCACTGATTCTAAAAGAGGTGAGGAGGAAAAGCATTCCAGACGTGGGGGGGGGGGGGGAACAACCTGTCCAAATGCTGGCAAGAGACAGTCATCTGTGATGAACAAGTAGGCTGGTACTGCTGACCACAAGGGTCTGTTTGTTACAGGGTACAAAAGAATCAACTGGATAGGCTGGAATGTCTCACATGGGAAAGAGGCTAATAAAAGATATGACTAAGAATGAAAGGCGGTGCCAGATTATCCAGGGCCTTGAAAATCCCATAAGGGGGTTGTATTCAGCAGGCAAAAAGAACCAATGAAAATTTTTAACAAATGACTGATGGGCCAAATCAATGTACTTGGCAGAGTAGATACAAAGTGATAGGAAGGGTAGAAAAGGTTGCAGGGGGTAAAGGAGAATGGAGACTCCATTTCACTAGGAGGGTTATACTAGTATGATGGCAAAGGCTATACAAAGAAAGGTAGAGACAAGCAATTACAGGGACAGCAAAGAAGGGATCATATAACCTACTAATTAAAGAGAGGGAGAAAATGAGTCCAAGGCAACTTCAAAATTTTATGACATCAGCAAGTAGCTAGATAGTGACAGTGATGACAAACAGCAGTCAGGAAAAAAAAAACAGGTCTGGGGTGGGATAAAGAAATATGTTCACTCAAACAACTTATACAATAGCAACAATATAGTTGAGAGAAACAACTTTGAAAGACTTAAGAACTCTGACCATTTCCAATGACCAACACAATTTCAGAAGACCCATGATAAAACATGTTACCTCCTGACATATGATGGGCTTGGCTAAAGTTGGAATTTATTTTGCTTGGTTATGCATATTTATTATCCAAGGTTTTGTATTCTTTTTAGGTGAAGGAGAGGAAGGAGAGAGACAGAAGATGATTTTGATACATTGAAAAAAATTTTTTTTTAATTTAAAAGCTACACCTATGATCCATTTTTTAAAAATAATATGCTCAACTTGAGAGACATCCCAATTTTTGCTGCTCCCCACCCCTAAGACAAAGTAAGCACTATACAAATGTAAGCTATTATTATCAACTTACCAGCTGCCTTATTATACATACCCTCACTCTAGCTGTCTGCTTCCCTCCAGTTCTGAAAGAATGATTAAATCAGCCCCACCAATGCTATTGGAAGGAGGTTGTTGATCTACTTTCCAGTGGTCTCACTCACTGTCCCTGTAACGTTCTAGGCCAAAATGCCCTTTCCTTACCTCCTACTCTTCTTTCCATGAAGTCTCCTACTATTAGGACATAAGTTTCTTAAGAATGGGGACTGCTTTTTTATTTGTATCCCCAACATGTAGCTCAGTGCTTGGTATGCAGTAGCACTTAAAGAACGCCTTTTCCATTCATTAAACATGAGGAAACTCAGGTAAACCAGAAGGATCAAATTCAGCTTGAGTTGAAAAACTCTCCAGGGTCCAAACAGATTAAATTGCAATTGGGAAATGTTTAATATGATAAATGTTTAATATGATATAAAGTGCCCAATATGTGCCTTTTGCTAGAGATTCAAAGATTAAAACTGCCCAGCCCTCAAAGAGCTTAGTCTATATTATATAGACTCTATAAAGAGCAGAGAGTTAAAATCCCAAAAGGAAATAAGATTTCTAAGAGAATGAAAAGAGGATCAAAAGCAGACCAGTGAGTATCAAGAAGGCAGGAAGAAGTCAAGAAGTAAAAGAGTCAAAAAAGAATGAAGAGAAAAGGAATGTACAAGGAGAACCAGGTCAGTGTGATCTCTGAAGTGAAGGGAGAAAGGGAAGGGGGAGGAGAAGGGTCAGTGTTCAATGCTGCAGAGATGTCAAAATGAAGAGGTCTGAACCAAAGTTACTAGCTTGAGCAATGAGATTATTAGTGACCTTGGAGAGAGTAGCTTTAGGTAGAATAGTGGGGACAGAAATAAGATTAAAAGGGATTGAGAAAGAGTGAATGGTAAAAAAGTGACCTTCAAATCAATAGTAATTTTTTAAACTTACTCGAAGTTTGACAGTGAGTGGAGGGACAGAAATAGGAGGGCTGGAAAATGAAGTAAAAGGGTCAAATGAAGGGGGTTTTTTTTGGACTAGGAAGACTCTGTTTATAGACAAATGGGAAAGAGCTGACCAACAATGAGGAGGATGAAGACTGGAGAGGAGATGGGATTATGGAGAGGGAATGATTACTGAAACAAAGTCCTAGGAGAGATAGGAGAATCTGCCATACTGGCTGACTTACAGATCCTCAAACACAAAACTACCTTTCTTTGTATAGCCTTTGCCATCATACTAGTATAACCCTCCTAGTAAAATGGAGTCTCCATTCTCCTTTACCCCCTGCAACCTTTTCTACCCTTCCTAGATAGAACTACATTAAAATACCATTAATAATAGTCCTTCCTTGCATTCTCAAGGGAACTAAGATGATTTTAAGCAAATCAATCAGAATTTTAAGTACCTACTATGTGCCAGGTGTTATATTAGGCACTGGTGATACAGATTCAAAGAGCAAAACAATTCTTACGATGAGACCATTCAAGCATAGCACCAGCACCTGAGCTAGAAGGATGCTGACCCCCCCTTCCCCCACAATTGGAATTCACCTGCACAGTCCCCTTGTACCATTCTAACAGGGGAGACAACAAATATATATATAAAATATATACTGTGTTATCAGATAATTATGTAAATACATACATATATAATTTGTGCATATACATCTATTTGCAGTATATAGGCAGATAGATCTATACACATATGTAGAGTGAATAAATACAAATCCATAAAAAAAGTAGTTAATTACAAGGTACTTTGGGAGGGAAACTATTAGTATTTGAGGGTTGAGGGAGGAGATTAGGAAAGGCTTTATGCAGAATATAGTGTCAAAGCTGCACCTTAAAGGAAGAGAGGTAAAAGGAGGGAACACATTCTAGGAATGGGGGATAGCCAGGGAGAGAAAGATAGTTTGGTGGATCTCAGAGTGCACTAATGTTAAATGAGCCTGGAAAAGTCCAAAGTATGTAAGAATTTAAAAAGTTAAACCAAGGAGTTTATAATTTATCCTAAAGTCAACAAGAAGTCAGTAGAGTTGACTGAATAGGGGAATCATATAGCACTTAGAGAAAATGACTTTGGCAGTAATACATAGAGGGACTCCCTTATCTGTGGAAGACTGTTACAGTTATCAAGATGAGAGTTGATAAAGAAGTTGTATAAGTAGAGAGAGGATTCTGTAACAAAGATGTGAAGGTACAAAGGTCAAGAATTCGAAACTGTTTGGAAATGTGGGGTGCGGGAGAGGGAGGAGTCCAAGTTAAGGCAAAGATTATGAACCTGAGACACTGGAAGGCTGGTAGTGTCTGACAAAAATAGAGAAGTTTGAAAGAGTGGAGATGATAAATTCCACTTTAGATATATTGAGTTGAAGACATCTCTGGAACATCTAGTTTGAAATGTCCAATTGGTAGTTAATGATTGGGGGGGCCATCTGGTGGGCAGGACAATGTCAGGGGGACTGAGGCTGGATAAATACCTATGAGAGTCATCTTCATTCTTCTGGATCAGTCTCTATGTTAGCTCGGGTAGCAGTTCAGGCTTTACTAACCTGTAGCCTACCTTACTAGAAAGAGACTCAGTGAGACAGCCCCAGCTTTCCTGGCTTTCCAGACCAAAGCCTGGTTTGATCAGTAAAATGATTAGCTCTCTGATTTGCTTATTGTTGAATTCATCAAGCCAAGATGAAACCAGTCCAAATGACTGAACCTATATCTAGAAATCATTCAAGGCACTCCTATTCATGAGCTCTTTTTTTTTTTTTTTCTGAACTAGTTGCTTTACTGGTCACATTTAGCAAAGCAGAGAACTGATGCATCCCGGCTTCAGTGTGGCCATGTGAAGCATCTTGCCCCAATCCTTCCCTTTCTGAGAGAAGTAAGTTTTTCTGAAGCAAATTCAGGGAGGTCTGTGACCTTGAGCACATGAAATCTTCTCATGAGATATGTTCACCTTTTCTGTCTGTCACTTCCTAATTCTGTCCCTTTTCTTTGCAAATATACCACCCTTGCTGTAAAGTCCTTTCATAGTGAGTACTTAAACATTGGTGGTTTGGAACTGTTTTCCTGAGCAGCAGGTAGGTTTAAATTGTTTTGGATAAGTGAGAATAATGCATAACTAAAACCCTGTTACTCTATTATTTGCTTGAGAAAGAGTTAAATATGAAATAGCTAAAACCACTGAAGCCAAAGAGTTTAGAGTCCAGGGTACAACAGGGAGAGACAATCAATACCCACAGTTAAGGCATATAATGTGGATGAAAAGGCAGCAAAAGATACTGATAAAGAGAGATCAAGCAGGTAGGAAAAGAACCAGGAGAATAGTATCATGAAAACCCAGAAGAAAGTGTCTAGCAGGAGAGGATAGCCAACAATGTCAAACGGAGCAGAGACCAAGAAGGATCAGAAGTGAGAAAAGATGAGTACATTTGGCATTGAAGAGATCATTCACAACTTTGGAAAGAAGAGTTTGAATGGGTGAAATCAAAAGCCAGATTACAAAGATTTGAGGGGTAGGAGTGATGGAGGTGGCAGTGATAGGGACTCCCAAGCTCTTAAGTCTTGTATTTTTCACTAGTTAGCACTAGTTAGGCAAGGATTGTAAAACCTGTATTATTAGCACTAACTAGGCATAAATTACAAAATTCGTATTGCTAAGCATTTAACTGTTGCATATTATTAATCAGATATAATAGTCTTGCACTATTTTGTGTTTACACCAATCTTGTACTGTTGTGTATTATTAATCACTTGTACTGTTCTGTATTTACATTAGTTATACTGGTCTTACACTGTACCTTCCCTACATTTCACATGGAGAGAAGGGCATTCCAAGGAGATAGTGAGACTTCTCCAACTAGTGTTTTCTGCCTGGAACATCTCAGAAAGCTCAGGGGTGGACTATTTAATAAATCTACAAACCCTGATCCACCCCTTTAGAGCTACTCCACCAACACCCAAACCATTCCATCTCAGGCTAGCTACTCTGCCAGTGCCTGGGGAGCTATTCCATCAGCCCTGAGGGTATTTCATTGCCCTAAACCTCTTCTTTTTCAGCTAAAGTAATTCATACCTCTGGACAAAAGCAGAGTTGTGACTCTTCCATTTTTGGGGCAAGACCCTGCTACAAACTTTAGCGTTTCTCCCACAACAGAAGTGGAGACAATGAGCGTAAACTACTTTTTCATGGCAATTAAGAAAGGGAAGCAAGATATAGAGAAACAGAAAGAACTGACTTCAAATCCCTGGTCAGACAAATGCTTGTTTTCACATCTATAAAATGGGGATAATAATAGCACCTTACTCCCAAGGTTGCTATTGTGAGAATCAAATGAGATAAGATGTATGGCACACCTTCGTAAACCTTAAAGCACTATAAAAACTATAGAAACATTAGCTATGATGACAACGATGATGATGATGACGATAGCTTCAGGGAACAGTATGGTCTAGCAAAATAAATGTTATTTCAGAAACAGTGCACCTATTTTATGCCATAGAAACTAGACACAGTAGTTAAAAGCATGCAGTAGTATGGGCATTAGTAACAGGAGGTAATACACAGGGAAAAAAAAAAGTGGTGGCTTACAGGGGTGGGAGGACATTTAAGAATCACTGTATTATTTGATTTTGCATTAATTCTTTTTCTTTGTCATAAAGAAAGGGTTTTGTGGTAGGATGGGAGAGGCTGGGACAGGGTGGGCAGAGAGACAAAAAGGAAGTAATTATAATACTAAAACAAACAAAAAAAAAGACAGTTAAATATTTTTAAAGTAAATTTTTTTAAAAGTGAGTTTATCCTCTTTACTGTTTTTCCTTCCCAGGGGAGAGGGTCCCCTTTGTTATTTCCCATAACACTTTGTACCTCATTTTGTTCAATCCAGGCACTCAACAATCTCATGGGTTTCAGTCTGCCACTTTTCTGATTGATTTGTCATTAGATATCTATAATGGTGGAAAAGCTAGTGAAAGGAGCATGGGCTATCCAGTAAAAGGACCAGGTTTCAATTACAGGCACTGGAAATTGCTACATGTTTGACCAGCGTTTTTTTTTTAATTACATGTAATAACAAATGTTCACACATGTTTTCCTAAATCATATGGTTGAATTTATCTCCCTTCCTCCCTTCCCTTCCCACTTCTGGTGCTGGCAGGTCATTTGAATACATGTATTATTATATAAATTTTTTATATTTCATTCTGCATCTATCCATCAACGTCTTTCCATTTCTTCTGTGTCCTAGTGGCTAGCCTACATGATTTCACAAGTCCCTTCAAGCTCTAAAATGATCCTACAAAAGGACTTTAGAGCAATGATTAAGAACTTTGACAAGATGCTGGGCTTCCCTGCTGAAACAGAACAATTAATCTGATTTTTCATTTTCAATGAACTAATTATATGATCTTAGGACTATGCATTTGCTTCCAATATAATTATACCAATATACAGCAGCCATTCTGTGATGGATTTGAGGACCTTTATATTGTTGGTAGCCTATTCCACTAATTGATGCATACTTTACTGAAACTTTTTTTTTTTATCTTGACTTCCCTGGGCACTTAAAAATTATTTATTTAAAAATATTTTTCCACATTTACATGATTCATTTTCTTTCCTTCCCCTCTCCCAGAGCCAACAAGTAATTCCACTTAGAACTTTTTTGATTAAAACAAAATGAGTCCTGGAACAAGTCAATCAGGAACCTTTAGTTCTCCCATGGCCAAACAAATCACACCAACACACAGCCTTAGGATCTTGGGGAAAATTCTAGGACCAAACTGTTTACAATTAATCATCAAAGTTCAACTTTACTTAAGGATTAGGAACACAGAACAGAGATCCAAACCTAAAACAAAGTAAAGAACAATGGGTTCTTGAGAAGAGGAAAACAGGTGAGCACAAAAGGAAATAAATAGCGGTCATGAGGAGAAAACATCCAATGTGGTTAAAGTTCAAGGATTACTTGGGAACCATCTCTCTCTGTCTCAAGTACGTACAACCATTAGTTTAAAATCCTACAATCCCTAAATTATCAAGGGCAAGGTACAATCATTATTATTCAATAAGCATTTATAAAATGCCTATTCTGTATACAGTACAGTGCTTGGTGCTGAGAACACAAAGGAAAAAAAAAGTACCCTCCCTGCCTTCAAGAAACTCATGTTCTTCAATTATGAGCAGCTATATGGCACAGTAATTAAAACATTGGGCTTTGTTGAGTCCAGACATTTATTTACTAGCTTTGTGAAAGGAACTAGTTGCTTAATCTTTTCCTGCCTGCCTCAATTTCCTTATCTGTAAAAAAAAAGGGGGGGAGGGAAGGGAGCAATAATAGCACCTTCCATCTAGCACTTTTATGAGGATCAAATGAGTTAATATTCTCAAAACAAAATACCAAGGGGAAGCTAAGTGGCTCAGTGGATTGAGAGCCAGATTTGAAGTTGGGAGAACTTAGATTCAAATTTGACCTCAGAGATTTCCTAACAGTGTGACCCAGGGTAAATTATTTAACCCCCAATGCCTACTCCTTACTGTTCTTCTGCCTTGAAATCAATACTTAGTATTGATTCTAAGACAGAAGGTAAGGGTTTAAAAAAAAAAACTAACAATTACTAACCTTCCTTTCCACTTGGTTTTGACAAAGATTGCTTTCCTAAATATTCTATGTGATTTGCCCCTCTTCTCAAGTGGATCCAAATGATGATTCGTAAAAATCTTATTTAAAAATTTTTTTTAAAAGGCAATGGAAGTTAAATGACTTGCCCAGGGTCTCATGGTTTGGAAGTGTCTGAGGTTAGATTTGAACCGTTCTCTAGGCTTAGCTCCCAATTTACTGAGCCACCTAGTTGCTCCCCCTAAATAATAGTCTCATGAGATATCTGTCTTCTTCACTTGTTAGCATCATTGGCTTACCTGGACAAAAACTGTAGAGGCAGCTGCAAATTACTTTTCAGTGTCTGAAGTTGTTGTACATCACAACAAAGACTGACATTATCAAAGAAGAAGCCTGGACAGAGTTCCTGTTAGAGGAGACAAAGCCAACACAGGCATGTAGGCTAGTATAATTAAAAGCAAAGTACCAAATGCTGATTCTAATAAAGGCTATTTCTCAAATGATTTCCCTTTTTAGTTTCTCAAGACAAAAAAAACCACACATATATATCAATAAAACATTGCTTAAAAGCTCCTAACAACTTTTTAAAAAGTGAGCCAGAGCACCCTGGACCTCAACCTGGACAAATCATTTTATCTCTTTTAGCTTCAGATTCCTAATCTGTAAAATGAAGGGATGGGAACATTAAGAAATCTCTATGGTCCCTTCTAGCTTTAGAAATGTATATTCCAATGACCTATGGATCTAAAATGACAGAGAAATTTCTATTCCCTTTTTCTTTTAGCAAGTTTTCTCTTGGCATTCAACCTGCTTTTCTCTAGCCTCTAGACTATTCTAATAGCCTCTGGTTGGTCTCTTGGCCTCAACTCTTTCCCTATCCCCAGCCCATTCTCTACTTAGCTGTCAGACTGATATTCCCTCAGCAGAGGTCTGACCATATTAAACTCCCCTCCCTCTGGTTCAATCAACTCCAGTGGCTCCCTATCACCTCCAAGATACAATATAAAATCTTTCTTTGGTACTCAAAGACTTTTATAACCTGATATCACATATCCCACAACTTTTTCAGTCTTCTTATAGCTATCTTCCAACAGGATGATACTCGATCTCCAAACAGCATTAATTTTCCCCCAATTAAAAAATTGTTTTCAGTTACATATAGAAACAATTTTTGACAATTGTTTTCTGAGATTTTAAAATTCAGATCAGCATTCATTTTCACTAGTTGTCCCCCATGAATAGAATTCTCTCACTCCTAACGTCCTTCAAGTCCCTGCTATAATTCCACTTTCTACAAGAAGCCTTTCCCAATTCCCCTAATGCTAATGCTTTCCCCTCTGTTGGTTATCTCCAGTCTACCCTGTGTATATCTTCTTTGTTGTTACATGTCTCCCCCATACTATTTTGTGCCTTTATTTGAAACCTCAGCACTTTGTACTGTGCTCAGCACATAATTAGTGCTTGATAGTGATTGTTGATTGGCTAGTCACTCACAGAAAATCAGCAACCCCAGGAGAACATCTTACTTCCTTTACTAGTTTCTTTTAGGGTAAAAGGTAAGAGAAAGCGGATATACCTTCATCAATGCTGATGCAAGTGATTCCTCTTCAACACTAACTACTAGTGACTATCCTCCCCAAATCTAGGTCCTAACCATGTTATGTTTCTAGGTATTAAGGGTATTAAGAAAAAAATAACCCCAAGTTCTGGCAGCAACAAAGATAGGAATGTAAAAACTGAATCAATCTAACCTAGGGATCTAATAATCAAAACAGCTGGGGTTTCCTATTGCCTCTAGGATAAAATACAAATTCTTCATTTGGCATTTGATACCTGCTATGATTTGGTTCCAATCTACTTTTTATGGTGTATTTTACATTATTCTTCTTTGTGCACTTTATAGTTTAACCAAATTGACCAAAGAATTATTTATACCGCATTCCATCTCCATGCCTTTGTTTTGGCCATCCTTCATGTAAGAATACAATCCTAACCAAAACAGTTAACTTCTTCTATCTTCTGCCAAATGGCCATCATGCATACTTAATAGCCTCCAAATAATAGCAATGTTGGAAATATAACTGATATATATATATATGTATGCACACACACACACATACACACACCTTTGAGAAATGCAAAAAAGTTAGCACTTTAAGACCCCCTAGAACTGGAAACTATTAAGTATATAAGTATCTTCCCTGCAACTACTTATCAGAGACTCAAAGACCTAGACCAGGACTTCCCAAACCTAATGGGAAGTATTCCAAAAGTAGTGATGTTAATTTAAAAAAATCTGTGAATTAGATAAATTCATAAACATTTAACAGTATTCTAATACAAAAAGTTACATGCTCAAAATTAATTGTCTTTATCTTACTTATGTGTGTATGCTTGGTAACTCTCTAGAATTTATTTCCTTACATATTGAATATTAGAGCCTATCTAGGTTTTACTAAAAACCAAGGGGAATAGGGACAAAACACAAAGAAAAAAGTTGGGAACCCTTGGTTTGTGGTAAAGTTTATATCTAATGAGAATTATCCCTTTTTTCCTTTCCCTAAAATGTCTGTTGGTTTCCTCACATGATAACAGTAGTGTATGATTTATGTTCTGAATATCTATAACAATAATGATGATGAAAACTAGCACTTATAAAACTTTAAAGTCTGCAAACTGTTTTACAAATGTTATCTTTTTTTATACTCACAACTCTGGAAGGTGAGTGTTGTTATTATCCCCATTTTACAGATGAGGAAACTGAAGCAGGCAGAGGTCAAATGACTTGCCTAGGGTCACAAAGCTTATAATCTCTGAACCAGGATTTAAACTCAGACTCTGGATCCAGAGTTTTATCTACTGTACCACTTAGCCTCCTATTATATAATATAAATATAATAGAGTATACTAAAACATAATATGATATAATAAATAATAAACTCACCTGTACCAAATCATATCCATCCTTTGGCAATGGTTTTGGTGGCCCTGAATATTCACAGTTGTACCTCTTACCTTCAGATGCCATGCCACACTCGCCATACCAAACACATGATTGTGAAAATACCTAAACAAAAGACCCAAAATATTGTAACCAAAACAAATACAACCTAAATGCCAAAAACCATTTTAACAATAAGGATGTAATGTCTCTCTATAGCTACTATGATTTAGAGCAGAGGTTCTTAACCTAAGTTCTGTGAACTTGTTTTTAAATTTTTTCAATTAACTGTATTTCAAAATAATTGGTTTCTTTTGTAATCCTTTATTTAATTTTATACTTTATAAACATTATTCGGAGAAGGAGTTTAAGACAATAAAAAAATTGAGAACCTCTGCTCTAAAGGCTGCCTGTTCTCCAAGCATAACATCTCTTCCCTCTCAAGTCAAGAATTAGAGCAGTGGTTCCCAAACTTTTTTGGCCTACTGCCCCCTTTCCAGAAAAAATATTACTTAGCCCCCTGGAAATTAATTTTAAAAAAAATTTTAATAGCAGTTAATAGGAAAGATAAATGCACCTGTGGCCATCACCACCTCATGAATTGCTGCAGCATCCACCAGGGACGGCAGCGCCCACTTTGGGAATCACTGGATTAGAGGGACAGAATACCTTTAAAAAGGTCTGCTGGGGTTTTTGTTTAAGTCCTCAGGCAAACATTTATTGAAGTACTCAGAATCAGAACATCTAGTAGTGTTGCACACAAATGGAAAGCTATTTGAAGGAAGTAATGTTTACCTACTTTTCTATTTAGGGCTTTCTTAAATAGCCATAAGTACTGATATGAGGAATAGGTAATTTCAAGTATGAAGAGGGAAGAATTGCTAGTAGGACTTAAAACCAACCAAGTCCAGGAAGATGGGGAAGAGATTAATTTCTTATCAATAGTGTTGTATAAGACCTTATTCCCTCAACACACAAGGGACTAGCTATTCAGACTCTGAATTTAGGGGGCATCTAGGTGGCTCAGTGAATTGAGAGCCAGTCCCAGAGATCAGAGGTCCTGGGTTCAAATCTAGCCACAGACACTTCCTAGCTGTGTGACCCTGGGCAAGTCACTAAACCCCTATTGCCCTAGTGGCTAGGCCCTACTAACCCTTACAGCTCTTTTGCCTGGGAACCAAAACACAGTATGGATTCTAAGAGGGAAGGTAAGTGTTTAAAAAAACAAACAAACAAAAAGCTCTGAATTTAGAAAGGGATGTTTTGGATATATTTGGAACAAAAAAAAAAAAAAAAAAACAAAAACCCAAGAGTAGGAAGAATACAAAGAGTAGTTGGTCTAGAGACTTAAGATCAGAGAAAACAAAGACTATGTTAATGTCAGCAGCCTCAAGGGTATCACTTAATCATTCAAGGCAACAAATCTCTTACTTAAAAGTTTCCCAAGAGCCATTCACTTTCCTCATGTGACAGTCACAAGATTATAGGGGGAAAAAAATGTATTCTGAAATGTATTCTGGAAATATTCCCTTAAAGTTTCAATTCCAGGTTGTGGTGACAGCACCTAAAAATGAGAGTTTCTGTCAGTAGTCTTTGTATTGAGAATGACAGTGAGGATTAACCACATTAGTTCTTCAACTCTGTGTCACAGAAAAGAGAAGCCATATGCATTCTTTTTTAAAGACACTAAATATTCTTAAAGCATACACACTTGACTATTTTTCAAATATAACTAAAGAAAAACCATAGCAATTTGTTTGAAGCTACCCCAGAGAAGTACACTCAATCTAGTAGTTTCTTCTTTCAACAGGTACTAAAGGTAGAGGAGTGTGCTGGATAGTAGGAAACAAAGGCTCATAATTTAGTAAAAAGATATGATATAGTCCAATTAACTATGATATGAAAAAATACATATGTGAATTAAAAGCTATAAAGTGAACTGCTATTACTTTATCAGGAATTGATAGAAGGAAATGAGGAGGGAGAATATTGATGTATGTAAATCCTATTTCTAAAGTTCTATACTATAAACAAACAGTATTGGTTAATCCTCAAAGACAAAACACAAATTTATTTCCTAATAATTTTTAATGCAAATAGATCCAAGGAAATAAACTTTAAAAAAGTAACACATTTTCAACATATTAATCAGTTTTGTTGATTTCATTCCCTTTATATTGTCTTTAAAATATTATTTGTTATATGAAATATCCTCTGGGTTATTGGTGCAAATTTTGGTGATATATGAAAATGAAAGACATCAATAAAAATTTGTTTAAAAAAAGGATAGGATTCAAGGCAAGTTTTGAATAAAAAGAATTCTTTTCCTTTTGATTTGTCAACTGAGCTCCAGTTTAGACTACAAAGAAAAATGTATAAGTAACAAAATGCATAAGTAACATTCATTGCACAGCAATCAACTTTTAGAAGGTTGCTATTCCCCTTTACTCCCCAGGTATTTTAAATGTAAAGAAATTAATTTATTTTTTCCATGAATCTAGATTCATATTTGAGGGCATAAACCTATCCCTTCTTGGTAAATATAGGAAGAAACCTGGACTTCTAACTAAAAGGTCATCCATTCAAAGATGTCAAGAAAGAAAGGCAAAGGTTTAATCCAGGAGCAGAAAATAAAGTTCAACTAATTAACCATAACAACAAATAGTTTTATACACTTCCTCAACTTTACCTGAAAAATGGCTTACTCCCAAAGGTTATTGAACACAAGGTGACAGCATACACAACCTGAACACTCTCTTCTTAGGGGAGCAGATGGCCTGACCATTCTACTCCAAGGAGCAACATTCCCAAATGTAATGGCTAGGTTCCAGAGACAAAAAGCAGAAGCATGTGCTGGTAAAGTAGTTTCTATCTCCAAAACATCTCTTATTCATACTCTTCTGAGCTGCCAGACAACGACCATGCTAGTTCTGTCTCGTCAACTGTTCCCTGAATTACTGCGATGGCCTTCTAATAAAGGTTCCTCTGCCTCATCTCTTCCCCTACTACATTCATCTTCCACACAATCTCCAGAGAGATTTTTCCTACAACACAAACCTGACCATGTCATTCCCTTTCCCTCATTTACTAAATAAATGGCTTCTTATCACCTCTAAGATCAAATATGAACCTCTTTGCCATCTAGGGCTCCTCACATCCCTGGCCCCTTCATATCAGCCTACTTTTCTTAACTATTATTCCCATTCACACAGTCTGTAGTGCAGCTGGGTGGCACAGTGGGTAGAGTGCTGGATCTGGAGTCAGGAAGACTCATTTTCCTAGAATCAAATCCGGCCTCCGACACTTATTAGCCATGTGATCCTGAGCAAGTTGCTTAACTCTGCTTGGCTCAGCTCCTCATCTCTAAAATGAGCTGGAAAAGGGAAATGGCAAACCACCGCAGTCTCTTTGCTAAGAAAACCCCAAATAGGGTCCTGAAGAATTGGACACAACTGAAAAACAACAAAGTAGTCCAGTCATCCCAGGCTACTTGCTGTTCCTTATGTGAATACTCCATCTCTCACCTACCTCTGAGTTGCAGGCTTGAAATACTCTCCTTCCCCACCTAGGACTCAGACCTTGGCTTCTTTCATGACTCAGTTAAATCCATTCTTTGGAGGAAGCCTTTTCTTGGTTTCCCCAGACACTATTACCTTCTCTTTGTATCTACACATAAAATAGCAATATACGAACATTTTTTATGTACTTGTCTCTCCATTAGATTGTAAGGAGGATATGATTTCATTTTTTCTTTATATTCCCCTGTAGCTTGCTTAATGTATTGTACCTGGCACATAGTAAACCTTGATGAAATGCCTGGTGATTTTGTAAAAACAAAGGATGAGTTTAGTAAACTAAATTTCTTTTTTTAGCTTAAGACCCAAGTGCATCATGTTGGTCACCCATTTTACTTGAGTCTCCTTTCTCATTCCAAAACAAAACAGCACTACCCAGAAGGAAGATGGTCAGGACAGCAAGCGATCTGGAAACCATTATATATGAGGAAGATCTGGAGGAATTTGGGATATTTAGACTGGAAAACAGACCTGATGAGCTATCTTCAAATATTCAAAAGGCTGCCATGAAATGGATTTATATTGCAGGGCTCCTCAGAGGTCAAAAATAAGATCACCAGGGAAAAGTTAAATAAAAGTTACATAAAGGAAAACAGATTTTGACTTGATGTAAAGAACTCTAAAAATAAGAACTGTCTAAAAATAGAATAGGGATCTCTCATGAAGGAGTGACTTCTATGTTGCTAGAAGTATTCAACAGGAAGGTAACAATGAAAGGTCAGATGATCATTGTCAGGAACATTGTAAAGAAGATGCCAGAAGGTAAGAGGTTGAAGCAGACAAATGAATTCTATTTCTACTCTAGGAAATCAGGAGTCCAAAGTATATTTTCCTTCATTAACTGACATTTTTGATGAAGAACTACCTTTTCTGTGGTTCTCTTGACAACTATGTTCACTCTGCTCCAGGTTCCACAATCCTCATGCTACCCTTCCAAGCCCTAGGAAACACCAGTGGTATACAATAGGTTTTCGGAGATGCTTTTGATGTGGGACCCTAGGTTTACCTTGCAACCCCAAATTATAGAAATGTTTCAGACCAAACTGTAAACAGGAAAATTCCCTTGGTTCCTTGCATTCTTGTGATTACTAACTCTAAAACAGCAAAAACTCCTAATAAAACCCTGCTACATCAAAGGGAAAGTCCCCTGAGAGAATTATTCTACTTGTATGGTCCTTTAGGTTTTGAGATAGACACAGAGATACACCTCCAGACTATGCTTTAATACCTCCGGGTTGTATCTAAGACATCTATTTGTCCCCTAAACTATGAGGGTCACCATCTATATCTTCAGGCTGACCCCAGCCAGATGACCAACCCCCCCCACCTTATGCCTGAGTGCATACCCCCTGAAGTCATATATCACTTGTTATAAAGAGTATAAAGCCCCCATCCATACTGTCCTCCCAGTCAAATTCAACATGAATTCTAAATTAATACATTTCTCTTTTTATTTTTAAGCCAAGTTTTGGAGTCTTGCATTCTTGCAAAGAGTACCCTTCCCGAATCCAGAGGGTTCACCTTAAGCCCCCCACAACACTTTGACCTGAGGCTTTAGAAGAGAAGAATTCTTTGGCAGTGCTTTCAAGGTATTATATATTAGGCATCATGGAAGCTAAAGGGAGTAAAACATGAATCCTAGAACTTACATTTCAATAAGACAGACATTGAGGGTTAGGATATTTCAGAGGAAAGGGATTTTTTTTTCCTAAATCTATTCTAGATTAAACCATTGTAGTTGTTTTAAATAAGAATGAGGCTAGCTGTCCATATGGAGGCAGCACTCACCACCAGAAGAAAAATCCTCATTTCTGTAGAGGGCACCACTATCTAGTCACTCAGATTCATAATCTCTATCTTTCCTCTAACCCTAACACTCATATCTAATTAACTGTCAAAGCATGTGATTCTGCCTTCCAAACAGCTCTCACATTCATCTTGGCTTTTATAACCTCTTACCTAGACTTTTTTTTTTTTTTTAAAACCCTTATCTACCATCTTAGAATCAACAGAATATCAGTTCCAAGGCAATAAGGGTTAGGCAATAAGAGCTAAGTGACTTGCTCAGGGTCACACAGCTAGGCCAAATTTGAACCCAGGACCTCCCAGCTCTGGCCCTGGCTCTGTATCCCCTGAGCTATGCAGTTGCTTTCACTTTTTTTTTTTTTTTTAAATAAAGCAGGCTGCTATTGATCCACCAATCTCCAATCTATCCTTACTCCAACCCATCATCCATCCGGCCATCAGATTGATAAATTCCTAAAGTACAACTGAAGCCATATCACTTCCTGTTTGAGTTATTCAGTCAACAAGCATTTATTAAGCACCCACTCATATGCCAGACACTGAGCTAAGCACTGGTGATATCAAGAACTGCAAAAGACAAGCCCTGTTCTCAAAAAGCTCACAATCTGATGGAGGAGACAATATACAAACAAGATAGATGGTATATATATGATATGTGATAAATCAGAGATACAACAGAGGAAAACTTCAGCAGCTCCTTACTGCCTCTAAGATGAAATACATATTCCTTCCTTTGGCATTTAGAACCCGGGACAATTTGACTCCAGATGTTATTTCCAGACTGATTTTACATTATTCACCCTAACACACCCTATGTATATAAAATTCTACATGCAACCTTTATGCATTTACACATTACTCCCCCTGCCCACAATGAATTCCATTCTCATTTCTGCCTCCTAGAATCTCTAGCTTTATTTAAAGACCTACTCAAGAGCTCCTTTTTACAAAAGGCCTTTCCTAATGTTCCAGTTTTTAGTGTTCCACCCCACATATATCTTGTATATATTTTGTATTGATTTGTCTATGGCTGAGGTTATATTTGAACTCAAGTCTTCTTAATTGTAGGCTTAGCACTCCCTCCACTGTGCCAACTAGCAGCCCTATTTGTAAAATAAAAGTTTTGAACTAGATGACTTCTAAGATTTCTTGAAGTTGTTTTTTCCAATTCTTTGTCAAGTCTATGACCCTTCAATTGCCATCAAAGATCTGCTTATAAAAGTAAACAGGAAAAAAACTGCTCTGAAGCACCTAACCAAGAGAACTGTCAATCTGACGGTTCCTAATTAATAAACATGTAATGATGGTAAGCACCTACATCATACCAAGTAATCTGTAATACTGTTGAGACCAAATTAAAATGAATCTAAAAATAAGCGGGCTGATTTTTTTTAAAATTTCAAATGTCATTTTAGTTGTTTTTTTTTTTTGTCAATACCATAAAACTATTTTGTAAAAATTTTTAACAAAACAACCTAATTCTACTACTAAAGTTAAAATGCTTGCAGGTATAGACTTTGTGCCTTGATCAACCCAGAGCAGGCCTTAGTTCAATGCTCTCAATATGTGAGGTACCTGAGAAACAGTAAAAAAATGAGTTGAGTGAGTAAAAGGCCAAGAGTGGAGGACTATGGAACTTAAGACTTCTATCTGGATATTAATACTTATAAGATTGTGGTGGCATTGGTTTTTAAAGTTATGTTTTAAGAATATTTTATAAGCATATCCAGGGACTTTTAAATATAGAGGCATAAGAACCAAATGAATAACATGAAAGGATTAAGAGTTAGAGGCCACACAGGTTTCTTGATATATTAGTGACATGATACATTTTTTTGAGAAAGCTTTGCAAAATAGGTCTTTGTGAGAACTATGTTTTCTGAGAGTTTGAGTGAGAAAGTGTCTCAAATTAGTAAAAGAAGTCTATTACCTCAGGCTACCACTACTAAGTCAACAATTCTAAATCTTCACCAGTTTCACCTACTTTGATTAAAAGAAAAGGGGTTAAGCACCTATAATAAACTAGGCACCATGCAGAGTGCTAGGGATACAATGAAGAAAAAGAATCTCTGCACTTTAAATGCTTACAAGTCTAAGAGGAAATATATAGAAAGATATACAAATAAACAAGTTAGAGTGTAATGGCAAAAAAGGAGTTTATCCAGGCCAAGTGCCAGAAAAAAATTCAAGGAAGGTGATACCACTTTCAGCTGGAAGAATATCAGTGAATGTTATTATGTTATTATGCTGGCACACTCTCATATCAACCTAGATTTTGGGGGTGAGATTGGAACACATCTCAAAACAAACTATCTACTTCCCTTTAAGAGGAGTTTTTAATTATCTTCAAAACTTCCATTCAGACTTGACACAATAAGCTAGTGAATAAGAAGTCACAAAAACTACTAAGCAGTGACTCCAGTTCTACTTCCAAAGTTCTAACTCCATCCAAGTGGCCCCTGAGTAAATCATTTTAACCTATGACTTAATTTACCTCTCAAAAACTGATATAATTCTTTTTTGTCTATTCCTTTTATTTTTTCAATTACACGGAGAAACAATATTAAAAAAAACTATTTTGGGACCTTTTGCCATCCAAATTCTCTCCCTCCAACCCTGGTGCCCCCTTCCCCAGAGGGTAAATAATCTAAACTTTTCCAGTATTGTCATGCAATACAAATTTCCATATTTCTTAAGTTAGGAAACAAGAAATATCACACATGCAAGAAAAAACTCTTGAAGGAAATAAGGTTAGAAATGGAAATGTGTCAATCTGCATTCGTATTCCGACAGTTCTTTCTATGACTGTGGAGAGCATTTTTCATCATGGGTCCCTTGAGGTTGTCTCAGAACCTTGTTTTGCTGTTATTAGTTTAGTCCAGTGATGGTGAACCTTTTGGAGATGGAAGTGTCATCCCTCCTTCCCAAGTGCCACCCCTCTTTTCCCCACACAGGGGAGGGAAGAAGCATTCCCATTGGTCTGCTGGGTGGAGGGGTTGGTGAAGCGAGGAATGTCCTCAGTGAGTGTAGAGGGGGGAGGGAAGTGGCCCAAGTGCTCTGCTCCCTTCCAGCTCTGTCACCTATGAGCTACCCACCTTACCCCCTGTGTGCTCCCACTGGCTTCTGGGCAAAAGGGGCAGAGGATGTGAAAAAATGTCATTAGACATGGTGAAGAAGGGGAGGGGAGCAGTTCCTCCCAAGTCCCTTTGCCTTTCTAGTAACAAACTGGGGGGGGGGGGCGTAGTTTGGCTGCATGCCCACAGAGAGCACTTTGCATGCTGTCTTTGACACCCATGCCATAGATTTGCCATCACTGGTTTAGTCCTTCATAGCTGATCACTGTATGATATTTCTGTTATTGTATATACATTTTTCTGGTTCTGTTCATTTCAGTTTGCCAAAAAACTGACATAATCCTTATATATCATCTTTTACTCAAAATATGAGTACATATATCAAAAAGAAAGCCTCTAAAATAAACCCTAAATTTACAAATTGTACAGAAATCTAGATTTTTAAAAATAGATAAATCTCGGTCAGTAAATTTTTAAGGTACAAAGTATTATGCTGGCCCCTATGAGACAAGAAGACATACAAAACAGTCTCCCACCCTAAAAGAGCTTACACTCTAATAGAGGAGAAAAAAAATTATATAAATACCTGTCTTAAGTCAATATGTGGTAAGTTCCCTAGAGTAGTACAAACAAAGTTTCTTATATAGGAGTTTAGGAGAGAGGAAATCATCACTTCTGGATGAGGGAGTCAGAAGACTTGAGTTCAAATTTGATCTCTGACACTAGTTATGTGACTTTGGGCAAGTCTCCTAACCTCTGTTTCCCTCAGTTTCTTAAGGTTCTTGTGGGAATCAAATGAGATAATTGTAAAGCACTTAGCACGATGCCTGGCACACAGTAGGTGCTATGTAAATGCTAGTTATTATTATTAAATTCTAATTCCAACATTAACTCTAAAACATAGACAAATTATTTAATTTCTGACCTTCAGTTTGCTTATCTATAATAAGGGCTAAAGGAGAATGTATATAAAATGCTTTGCCAAAATAAAATTGCTATAGAAATGTCCATTATTACTATGATTAGGGTAAGTGGAGAAGATTCCATAGGAAAGCATATTGTTGATCTGAGCTCTGTCTGTTTTGAAGAATAGGGAGGATTTCAAAAATGGATCATTTAGGAATAGGCAAGGAAGAGGAGCACTCTAGGGATGGTGGGGGAGTAAAGAGAGGGAATGAGCCAGGAGTCCAGAAAATAAGAATTAGGTAGTTTAGCTCAAGTGTAAGAAAGTTGGGGAAAACTGCAAAAGTAGGCTGGAGACACATCATGGATATACTCTGAATACCCAAATGGAGATTAAGCTCTAGACCTGAAACAGTAAGGATTGACTTTCTTGAAGGTGACATCCTCCTACTTTCATAAATCACAAAATAAAACCTGACAAATATCCCCAAAATTTAAGTGGGGCAAAGCCTAAGAAACAAAAGTTATATTGTTTGGATTATAATGAGATTCTTTGTTCTGTGTAATACAACAGTGTAATACAACAAAGACTTATTCAGTCTCTCTATCCATCTGCATCTAAGAAAAGGTCATTTTCTCTGAATACTAATATATTGATATTCAGGTTGAAATTTCACTTTTCCTCTCCCTCCCCAAAAAGAAAATAAGGTCCATCAAAGTATCAACAAAGGAAAACAAACAAAACTTTGTCCTATTTTAGAGTTTCCTCAACTTCTACCTGGGAGTCAAAAGGTTAACTGGTCTAGGTTTCTACCTAACACCAGAGAAATGCAAATTAAAACATCTCTAAATTACTACCTTACACCTATCAGATTGGTGAATATGACAAAAAAGGTCAATGATGAATGTTGGAGGAAATGTGGGAAAAATGGGACACTAATAATGCACTGTTGGTGGAGCTGTGAACTGATACAACCATTCCAGAGAGCAATTTGGAACCATTAAACTGTGCATATCCTTCAATCCAACAATACCACTACCAGGTTTGTCTCCCAAAGAAATCAGAGAAAGGGGGAAAGGACCTACTTGTACAAAAATATCTATAGCAGCTCTTTTTTGTGGTGGTAAAAATTGGAAACTGATGGGATGCCCATCAATTTGGAATGGCTAAACAAGTTATGGCTTATGATTTTAATGAAATACTATTATGCCATAAGAAATAAAGAAACTGGATGGTTTCAGAAAAACCTGGAATGGGGCTTCCGGGTTAAGATGGCGGCAGAATAAAAAGCAGCTCTTAACCTCTCCTGACCAAAACACACAAGACTCCTCAAGGGGACATAAAAACAAGTCCAGACAAACGAAGGAACCCCACAAGAGGGTGCAGCGTGGAAGGTACGTGGAATCAGGACATTTCCATGCTATAAAGGGGTGAAACAGCTCTCACTAAATCACGGGCTGAGCAACCACCCCACCCCCACCACACATACCACCTATAGTGCCGAAGCCAGCTAAAAAGAAATAGAGCAAGTTTGGGGCACCCATCGAGTCATTGGCAGCTCCAGGGCCTGTTCCTGAGAGCAGCAAGATTTGGGACCCCACAAGCTAAAGAACACACACGAACTCTGAGCGCGGGCTCAAAACACAGGTCCCGGAGGAGGCGTGGGTGGAGGCAGACACAGCCGAGCTAAAGCTCTGAAACCCTGAGTGGGGAACCAGTGCAGACGGGTATACGACTGTGGAAGCAGCACCCTGAGACTTGTAAAGGAACCTCCCGCAGAGGATCAAGCAAGGGGGTCCACCAGGGGGCTTGACCTTGGAAAAAACCAGATCTCAGACTTCAGGAGCCAAAAGACCGTGGACAGACCCTGAGCGCGAGGATAAAGCTGAGAAGCTGCTGGGCTAATGATAGCTACCCAGACTCAGGAAGTTCAGAAGAGAAAGATTAACAACAAGAAAAAAAAGTCTTTAACACTCGACAACTTTTACACAGAGAAAATCCAGACAACCGAGCAAACAGAGGAGGAGAACAAACAAGCATCCGGACCCACCTCAAATGAGGAAAACGGGTCACAAGCTATGGAAGAGTTCAAAACTGAGATTTTGAGGAAAATGGAAGAGATCTGGCAAGAAAATAACAGTTTAAAAGGTAGAATCTTGCATTTGGAAAGTGAGGCTCGGAAATCAAATGAACTGATAAGCAAATTGAACACCAGAAATGACCAGAGCGAAAAGGAAAACCAGATTATAGCCGAAAACCAAAAGATTATAGCCAAAAACCAAAAGATCATAGCCGAAAACCAAAAGATCATAGTCGAAACCCGAAAGATTATAGCCGAAAACCAATCCCTAAAGGCTAGAATTGAGCAATTAGAAAAACCTGGAATGACTTATATGAACTGATCCAAAGTGAAGAGAGTAGAACAAGAAGAATATTGTACAGGAATATTGTAAGCTGATCAACTGTCAATGACATAACAATTATCAACAATGCAAGGATCCAAGCCAACTCCAAAAGACTCATGATGAAAAAGGCTATCCACCACTATAGAAGGAACTGATGGAATTTGCATGCAGATCAACACATCCCATTTTATACCTAATTTCCTTCATGAGTTTTTTTTCTTGAATATATGATGTATGTCTTCTTTCATAATATGATGAATAGAAAGAGGTTAATGCATGATAATTCATGTATAACTTAAGTCATATTGTTTGCTTCCTGGGGAGGGGAGAAAGGAGGGTGGGAAGGAGTGAATCTGGCTTATCTCTCCTCAATCCATTTTCTGGATTGACCAAAACAACCTTTCTGTCTAATACCTATTGAGCTGGCTCAACTTTCAACTTTGCTAAATTCCATTTTTCTAAAGAAAAAGCTCATGAAAGCAATTTGTAACTAAGTCTAAACTTACTAAACTGTGAATACCCTTTGATATCACAACTATGTCTAAAAGCCTAGAGAGATTAAAGAAAGAGGGAAATGTACTCAAGTGTGTGTATATATATATATTAGTATATATTTTAGGCACAGAATAGAGTGCTGGGTCTGAAATCAGGAAGACCTGAATTCAACTCCTGCCTCAGACACTTACTAGCTATGTGATCCTGGGAAAGCCATTCAATATGTTTGCCTCAGTGTTTCCTCACTGTGAAATAGGGATAATAGACCTATCATGCAAAGATTTTTGTGAGGATTAAATTAGATAATATTTATAAAGTGCCTGGTACATAGTAGGAGCTATGTAAATGTTAGTCAT
The DNA here is from genome assembly GCF_016433145.1 of Gracilinanus agilis. Taxonomy (NCBI): domain Eukaryota; kingdom Metazoa; phylum Chordata; class Mammalia; order Didelphimorphia; family Didelphidae; genus Gracilinanus; species Gracilinanus agilis. Next base: position 540,878,279 of record NC_058130.1, on the reverse strand, counting down.
TATTTTTGCAATAGCAAAGAACTGAAAACCAACTGGGGGAATGGCTGAACAAATTAAAGCATGAATGTAATGGAATAGTATTGTACTATAAAGAACTATGAAAGGGGCAGTTTCAGTGAAACCTGGGAAGATTTGTATGAACCGATGATACAGAGTGAAAAGAACCAAGAAAACAATGTTTAAATAATGACACTGCAAAAATAACAACTTTGAAGGAACTTTGATCAAGACCATGAACAATCATGATTCCAGAGGAGATGATAATTCTACCCAGATCTTTGTAAGATGTGATAGACTTAGAATGCTGAATGAAACATTTCTTGGAGGTGGCCAATGTAGGAATTTGCTTTGATTTATTCTACATACGTTATAAAGATCTCCACCCCCCAAACTAAATTTGGAGAGGAGGCCAAAAGAAGAGAGAGAAAATGTCTTTTCATTAGCTGAAAACTCTTTCATTTTCAAAAAGGAGGACTCATGATGACTAGAGACTGGTAAGCAGGGATTCCTCAACTAAGAATATTTTCTAAAATGTTATAAAATTATTTTGGCCAATTGAAAGCCTTAGAAATGGCTCCAGGCACTGTTGTGAACTGATCTAACCATTCTGAGGGGGCAATTTGGAACTATGCCTAAAGGGTTAAAAAAAACTGTGCATACCCCTTGACCCAGCAATACCATTTTTTTTTTGGTATTGTATCCCTAAAATTGGGTCTGTATCCCAAAGAGATATAAGAAAAAGGGAAAATACCTACATGTACAAAAATATTTATGGCAGCTCTTTTTGTGGTGGTAAAGAATCGGAAACTAAGAGGATGTCCATCAGCTGGAGAATGGCTGAACAAATTGTGATATATGATTGTGCTATAAGAAATGATGGGCAGGATGGTTTCAGAAAAATCTGGGAAGACTGTTGCAAGTGAGCAGAAACAGTAGAACGTTGTGCAAAATAACAGCAACACTTCAATAAATGACTAAGCTATTCTGATCCAAGACAATTACAAAGGATTTAAGATGAAAAATGTCATCCATCTCCAGAAAAAAGAATTGACTGAGTCTTAATGCAAACGGTAGCATAATGTTTTCCACTATAAAATTTTTTCTTGCCATTTTTTTTTTGCAAAATGCCTAACATGGAATATTATGCTGCTTTTGTTTATATAGAAATATGATTTCACATGTATAATTGATATCACACTTCTGGCCTTCACATAGTTGGGGGAGGGTCAGAAGAAGAGAAATGGCTCCAGGCCTATTTATGTTATCATTCTGTTTATCAGCTATTAAAAAAATTAATAGTTGAGCAAGATCAGCCTCTTCCCCCTTCTCCCCTCAACTTCCAAAGTCAAGTTAATGCAGGGAAATTAACTTGCCACTCCTAAAACTGTCTTACCACACCTAAACAGAAGTGAAGCTCTGTTTGTGAAGATTTTACTGACTGAAGCCAGTGAACCTTAAATTAATTAGCAAGCCATCTGACTGGACCAAAAGCCACCGAAGCAATAGCTGAATTGTTTCATAACAAAAGGAATGTTGTATGAACTATTATTATGTAGGGAAGTAAAGAACTTGAAAAAAAGCTTCAAGGCATTTTGCAATAATTAGTTTTGATGGATCACCACCCTCTCTCAATGTTTTAGAGGTCTAAAGTACCTAAGGGTGAAACTGATACAGGATTATCCAGAATACAGATCCTCTTTTTAAAAAAAGATCATAGTAATGGTACAACTGGCAAATGTAATGCCACTTAGTGAGACTAATAACAGGCAAACTTTTCCTCCCTTCTGGAGCTTTATGAGGATATCTGGCCCCTGTGAGATTACTAAGGGTTGGGGGGAGCTCTCTTCACCCTTTCTTGAGCAGTATAGTATGAGTGTATTAACCTGATTTTTAAAAAATGACCAAAAATAGCTCTTTATGTATACAAACCCTCCCAACCAGATGTAGTAGCAAAAACCTAAGAGTTGTGGGATCCTACACCTGGATGTACCCTTTTAATAGAAATAAATGTACAGCTATATACTATTCTCAAGAAAGGGCAAACCACAATACTCAAAAGTTACACACACATACACCATGAGGAAGCTTCTGCTTGACTCTAGTTTTTCAGCTTTCGTAGAGGCTGTTATTAACCCCAATCTTCAGAAAAAAAAACAAAAACAAAAACCAACAACAGTGCAAGGCAAAAGTGGCAGTACTCAATAAATTTTCATCTAATAAAAGTGAAGCCACTTTACCTGTCTTCAACTGTGACCTCATAATGGTATTCTTATTAAAAAGTGTGTGCACTTGGTTTCAATCCCCAACCTCAACACAGAATGTCTGGATGATCCTGGATGTTCCGTAAACCTCAGTGGCTAGGCTATTCTCAGTTACTGGAAGAGAATGTGCAAGCCTTCATTGCTAAAGGGGTTCCCTTAATTGTGAGTTTCCAATACCAATAAAATCACAGGTCTAATAGCTGTGGGTGGGGAGGTTCTTGTGAGTTATTAAAAAGAGATGAGAACAGAGAATCCACCTTTTTTAGGAGATTCCTCCACTTTATTGGACTCAGGGGTGCTTAGTAACTTAAGGGTCACTCCTTCCCCACACCCTACCCTCACAATGAGGGGCTAGAAAAATTCTTTAAAATATGAAGGGAGGGCAACTGGGTGGCTCAGTGAATTGAGAATCAAGTCCTGGGTTGAAATTTGGGTTCAGAAACTTCCTAGCTCTGTGACTCTGGGCAAGTCACTTAACCCTAGCCCTTACCACTCTTCTGCCTTGGAACCAATACACATTGTATTGATTCCAATACAGAAGGTAAGGATTTAAAATCTAAAATAAATAAAAAAAACAAACAAATAAAAGTATGAAGAAATGTGTGATAAGTCCCTGATGTGATGCTAACATAACATTTGACAAAACTGGGAAAGAGCAGTGAGTGGCCTGGGAATCAGAAGAATAAGGTTCTGGGCCTCAATTTTCAGACCCTGTAAAAAGGAGCTGGACTAGATCAGAGTTTATTAATGTGTTGGAGGGAGAGAGAAAGGGGATGTCTATAGACAGATTTCAAGAGAGAGTGAAATTGGGGTCAAAAAATTACAATCTTTATTTTCAAATTCTGACTGAAATTTAGTATTTCCTTTAATTATTTGAGAACATTTTGTCATCAAGTTTATCCATTCCCTCGTAGGTAACACATTTGACTAGGTATCGTGGAGAATCTAGCTAGCAATTAGCCCAGCCAAAAACCTGATAAGGATCCATCTGGCAAGAGGTACTTTCTTCCTTTTAGTCTGCCCCTGCTCTCTACCATACCCTTCTAGCCTCTCTTCCCAGGGCGGTTCAGACACCTCTCTAATCTCCAAATCTTTGGAGAGGATTAGCTGAAAAAGCTTTCAGGCCAGCATGGGCAAAACTCGGGTCACAAGCACTCCTAGTAACTCCCTTCGGTACCGAAGAAGGGGAGAGGATTAAGTAATGACGGAGCCCCAGGGACTGGAGGGAAGCGGGCAAGAGAAAGTAGGAGAGGGAAAAGGAGAGAGAGAAGAGACAGAGGGAAATGGAAGGGAGAGACTGACAGAAAAGAGAGAGAATAGAGGGAGAGAGAGAAGGAAAAAGGTGAGGAAGAGAGGGAGAAGAAAGGAGAAAGTGGGGAGAAGGAAGCCGAGAAAGAGAGGAGGATGGGGGAGGGGAAAAGAGGAGAGGAAAAGGTCAGCAGAGGAGGGGGAGAGGGAGAAAAAAAAAGAGAAAGAAGGGGGAGAGAGGAGCGAAGAGAAGAGGGAGAAAAGAGTTAGAGAAGGTGTGTGTGTGTGTGTAGGGGATGCAGAGGAAAGCCGAGAGAGAGGACCCCTCCTAATTGCGACCTGGCGCAGAGTCCAAATTGTAGTCGCGGGGCAGGAGGGTCTCCTCCCTTCCCCTCCCCTCCAGCCCCGAGAGCGGGTTGGGGTCAGAAGCCCTAGCAGAGATTAAAGAGCCCGCTCAGGGGGCTCAGCGGGCGACACAAACGTCCATCCTGAGTCCAAGGAGCCTCTCTCCAGGACGGTGAGCCCGGGTTTCCACCCTCCTTTCCCCGCGTAGATGCCAGCCCAGGAGAAGGGGCGCTCACCTGCACAGGACAAAGCAGCGCCAAGCCGGCGGCCAAAAGCAGTCCGGGGCAGGGGCCAAGCGTCCTCATGGTCCCGCCGTCGTCGCAGCCGCCGCCGCAGTCGGCTGCGGTCACGGAAGCCCGACGGTATGCGGGGGGATGGGGCACAGGGGGCACGCGGACCGGGCCTGTGCGGGAGGGGGTCGGAGCCGTCACTTCCAGGTCCTCCGTGAAGCGACTAGAGATAACACCCTAGGAGTTTCGGAAGCCGACAGACTGACAGATGGAGCAAGCTCAACGCGCAAGTCAGGAAGGAGGCGGGGAGGGGGCGGGAAAAAGGGAAAAAATAGAAAGAGCCGTCTTGGCTCCTCCTCCTCCTGGACGGGACCACGCGTACGGCCCACCCCTTTTACTGCTGCAGTAGCGGCTACCGCCGCCCTCGAGATGGGGTGGGGTGGTTCTTTCATGTCCCACCTCCTCTCCCCTCCCTCCCCCTCGGGGGCGGAGCCTCGTGCTGCTTCGCACCACTCAGCTCCTCCCACCGCCGTCTCAGCTAGGATGCTGGGGGGTTCCCAGCAGCTGCAGTCTGAGCTGTAGGAGCAGCTGCATCTGGAGTTGTAACAGTCCTAGCAGGAGAGCTGCAGCTTTCCTTCCTCAGCCTTACTTCGGTCGCCGTCCCCTACAAGAAGCTAAAAATGATCTTTTCTCCAATGCTTTTATACGATCTTGGGTTGTTTCCTAGGCCCCCATCTAAGTCTCACCTTGCGTCATTATAATTGTCTGTAGTGTATTCACCTCGCCTTCATTTTGGTCAGTTTCCTCCCGGCCCTTTGCTCAAGCATGGTAGTGAATGGATTTTAGCGAGGTATCCTCCTCTCTCTCCTCCCTCACTCCACTCTAAACTTTACATTTGTTGCTTCACGGACTTCCATCCAGCCCCCTCCTTTTTTTCTGGAATGATTTAGGGTAGTGGGTTTTTTTTTTTTTAGGGACATCAATAATTTTTCCTTTTCTATAGGGGCCGGTGGTGGTGGTGGGAGGGTCGTAGGGAAGGAGAGGAAACGAAGAGAAGAGAAGAGGAAGAGCTATTCCGAGAGACCCAAGGTCCTGAAAGACTTTTTACATCTCCGGCGGATTGGAGAGTGGGTGACTTTGAATCTGTTTTTCTCCAAATGATGTCTGGCATCTATTGTTTTGAAAACAAAAACCCCAACAACTCTAGAGAAATTTAAATTATCAAGAGTTCAGGAATAGTGTGATTATAAAGGAAAGACCACTAATGTGAGCCTGGGTTCAAATTCTAGCTCTGGGTGACTTTTAACGAATCATTTTCACTTCATTAAACCTTTATTAAGCACCTACTATGTGCCAGGCTTTGTGCTAAGAGTTGCAGATACAAACAAGACAAATCTTTGCACAAGGAACTTACAGTATAATGTGGGAAGGAAGGGAACAACATGCAAGCAAATATATATAAAGCAAGCTATAATCAGGATAAATAGGAAATAATTTCAGAGGAAAGGCATTTAATTAAGAAGGATTGGAGAAGGCTTCTTGTAGGGAATGGGATTTTATTTGAGACCTAAAGGACCCACAAGGTTAGTAGTCTAAAAAGAGTAGGGAGAGCACTCCCTGCCGCCGTGGGGGACAGAGAAAGGAGTGGCGAGAAGAAAGAGGCAGAGAATATCTTTTTCATCTGTAAAATAAGGAGCTTTAACTAGGTGATCTCTAATGGGTAGTCCAGGTAGGGACGCGGGCAGTTTTATTTGCTAACTACAAAACAAACACTACTCCAGGCAGGATATCCAGTCCAGTGCAGTGGGAGTACTCCTAGTGAGCCTGACGCGTGATGGCCTGACTTGGTGACGTGAAGTTCTCACACAAACCCAAAGCCAGGGAGGAGTTAGTCATTGGCGGAAGGGAGGATGGTGTGCCGAAAGAGTGACTCTCCACTGGTGTGACTCAACATTTTTGGTTCTCCGGCTCTGATACCTGGTCGGAACTGTTCTTACCTCTGGCTCTGATAAAAACTCCTCGAAAGTTTGAAAACTCACACCATCTTTTGGTAAAAGTGTGCATTGCTGTTTGCAAGTATAGTACCTGCAACTAACTTGGGGACTTGTAAAAAGGGCGGCAGACTTTTGGCTCAGCTGATCATTCTGGTTTGCGGGCCCAGGAGATGCATCTGTCACTGAATCACCGTGTTAGAGAATCCCCAGGATACATAGAAGTCATCTAGTTCCACCGTCTCATTTTTTTATTTAAAAATTTGATTTTTAAAATTCTGAACTTAATAAATACTAAATTAAATAGGCATCTCCCTATAAATAGTAGAATAGAAAAAAGGATTGTATACCAAACTGAATCTCCATTATGTACGGTAGCTATTAAAAAGTTAACATGTAACTTTAAACTGTTCCATTTTGTGGTGCTTTCTATGCTCTCATGAATTTTTTTTTAATGTTGCAGTGACAATCCTTTTTTTTTTTTTTTTTTGCCATCGTATCCCTACTTTCTTTTCCCTTCCCCCCTCTCCCCACCACTGGAGGAAAAATTAAGCATAAAACTTATGCAGCAAAAATTCATTTTCAAGCAAATCAAATTCCCATATGCATCATCATCTCTTTGTAAGGAAGTATAAACCCTCTCATTTTATAGTTAAGGAAATAGGCCCAGAAAAAGAAAATTACTTGTCCAAGATTTTTTTTAAAGTAGGTTAGCCTTTCTTTTCCAATTAGAGGTTAATTGACTTGCTCAGTCACACAGCTGATAACTATCTAAATGCAAACTTTACTTCAGCTTCCTCACTTCAAGCCTAGCACTCTATCTAAGGCTCCACTTATCAGATACAAGATTGGCATTTCCAGACAGCAAATCTAACAATGTTATCACTGTATTGCTACATTCACTAATAAAGGGAGTTAAATGATATCAACATAAAAACACTGTAACCTACATTTCGGAAACCTTTCAGGGATACCCCCCACACCCCATTTCAAACCAGTTGTTTCTTGCTGCAATCAAAATTATTATTGATTTCCTTTTTGCAGTTAAGGACATTAAGGCACAGTTGGCTTTTCCGAGCAAAGGACGGCTAGAGTAGAATGAGATCAGCTGTATTAGGCTACTGTAACATTTCCTCTGGGCTCATTTTTCTACCTCCTTTCAAACTAGCAGTTTCTTTATCCCGGAGGGTTATGACTATTTACTTCTCTCCTAAGGGTTCTTGGGGTAACCCTGAGTGGTTCCAACACTATCACTCCTAAACTCCCTTTGATCGCTTCCCATTACTAATCATTCTGGTGAACCATATTAGCTTTTAGAATATGGTATTTACTAAAAAGAAATGGCAAGTCAATGAGGTGGCCTAGTGGACAGAGAGCCTGGGGGTGGGAGAACCCAAGTTCAAATTTGACTTCAGACATTTCCTGGCTGTGTGACCCTGGACAAGTCACTTAATCCCCATTGCCTAGCCTTTACTGTGGATTCAATACTTAGAATGGATTTTAAGACAGAAGGGAAGGGTTTAAAAATAAAAAATAAAAAGATATGGCAAGAATGTATCCTCTATATTACCATCACTCTTTGAGTTTTAGTCCATTCTCCTTAGAGTCCTTGCATTGGTGCATTCTGTCCTTGTCTTCACAGTATCCCTGGGGAGAGTGTGTTTAAACTTAAAGAAGGGGGCAGCTGGGTAGCTCAGTGAATAGGTCCTGGGTTCAAATTTGGCCTTAGTCACTTCCTGGCTATGTACCCTGGGCAAGTCACTTAACTCCTATTGCCTAGCCCTCACCACTCTTCTGCCTTAGAACCAAATGCATAATATTGATTCTAAGGTGGAAGGTAAGGGTTTAAAAATAAAACAACAAAACAAAAGAAACTTAAAGGAAGTTGGAATTGACACGTAAAGTATAAAGGACACATTTGACCAAGAAATACCTCCAAACTACTGGCTCTGGAAATCTCAGCTCCCTTTGTGGAATCCTCCTGAAGTTCCCTGAAGGCAGTGATGGTGAACCTTTTAGAGACAGAGTGCCAGGCTCTGCCTTCACCCCACTCCCCCTGACTGAGTATCATGCCCACCCTCTCCAGTGACCATGGGCAGTGCCCACCCCCACTGAGTGCTGGGTACTCCCTGCTCCCCTTTTCCCCACACAGAAGAGGGAGAAATCTCTGCCACTGGGTTGTTGGGTAGAGGGGTTGTGAAGTGAGGAATGTCCTCAGTGAGTGTAGAGAGGGGGAGGGGAGTGAGAGCTCTGCTCCCCTCCAACTCTGCTGCCATTGTACTGCCCTCTTTACCTCTTGTGGGCTGCTGGGAAGAGGGGTGGGGATTTGAAAAATGTCATCAGGCACAGTGGAGAGAGGAGGAGAGCAGCTCCTCCCGAGTCCCTCTGCCTTTCTAGTAATGAACTCGAGGGGGGGTGTGCGGGGGGGGGGGGAGAGTGGCTAAGTGCCCATAGAAAGTGCTTTGCATGCCATCTTTGGCACCCATGCCATAGGTTTGCCATCAATGCCCTAAGGGATAGGTAGCTCTCTGCTTGTTCTAAAGACCAATGGCTTTCTGAACCACACAGCCAATGCTTCTCTCCATTCCAAGGAGTCACTGTCCCTGAAGCTACCACCTTCCTCAGTTTTTATACACTAGCAGGTGCTTCCTCTGCCATCAGCCTTTACCATCCCAGTAGCACTGATACTTACTCTAGGCATTGGTGGGAGTTCTGCTAGAATCTTGGGATACCCAAGGTAGGTAACACTCAAGGTCCCCTAGACACTCTCCTCTTGCAATACACCTTTATCTTCCATCAGGAAAGAAAAAAAAAAACAAAAATGAAAATGAGATCTATGATGGCTAGGGAGGAGATAGGCCCTTCCCCAGTAGCTCACAATAATCCTTGCTTCACAGACCATCACATATCTCTAGAAACAGGCTTCTTGTAGTTCCATACATTGGACTAGAGCCAATTAAGAAATAGTTGACAATGCTCTGTATAAGCAAGAGCATGATAGAATCAGCTGAAACGGAATCAAGTCTATTGTTAAATTTTCACTGTGGATAATTACACCTCTAAAACTGGCAAATGCTACTAAATTGGACTTGATTTATTATTTCAGTGATTGTCTAGACCAATGATTCCCAAAGTGGGCGCTACTGCCCCCCTGGTGGGTGCTGCAGCAATTCAGGGAGGCAGTGATGGCCATAGGTGCATTTGTCTTTCCTATTAATTGCTATTAAAATTTTTTTAAAATTAATTTCCAGGGGGCTAAGTAATATCTTTTTCTGGAAAGGGGCAGTAGGCCAAAAAAGTTTGGGAACCACTGTTTTAGACTTAAGAAAGTGATGGAGAAAGTATTAATAATGTAAATTGAACTTAAAAGTATGTTAATTATGCATTTACTTTATTTATTTTTTGGAGAGCTGTTCTATTTAACAATTACTTCCCAGCATAGCCACCAGGAATGGCAAATCTCAAATTGCTCCAAGCACTGGGTCCTGTTTGGTCAGAACTCTAACAGTAGTCAGAGCCAGGTGTACACAAAAGTATAAAAGAGATGAAAATTTGTAGGCAGGGTCTTTGTAACAAATATTTCAGCAATCTTTCTTTTAGGTCTCAAGCTGAGCATTGTAAAGAAGGGGCTCCTACTGGGCTTTTTACTTGGACCTTCCCTGTTCATTGCTCCACAGAGCTGGAACACAGAGACATGTGTAGCCATTTTCGATGATATATGGCAGTCCTGTCTCAAGACTGAGGCCCTTCAGGCTGAGGCCCCTCTGGCTGAGGACTAATTAGCCCTGCCTGGGTTGAGCAGGGACAGGAGCAAAATTCTTAGCTGTGTTAGGTTAGATATCTTGCCCTACCCTCTCTCTGATTTTTTTACTTTCACTCTCTCTTCCTTTTTGCAAATAAACTACTATAAAAGTCATTCTGACTTGAATCTTTCATTTGGAATTAAGTACTTAATTCCTGGTGACCCTACTCTTAAATAATTTAGTCCAAACTTTTATTTTTACCTCTTACACATTTCTCCCCCCTTACATTGCCCAGGGTCACACAGCTAACGAAGGGTCAGAGGTCAAACTTGAACCCAGAACCTCCCTATTCCAAGCCTGCCACTCTATCCACTGGGTTACTTAGCTGCCCTTTGTTGCAGTTTTGAGCATGAATAGCTTAAAATTGCACGAAGACTTTTGGGACAACCAATGTAATGACTTAATATTTTAAGGTTTGCAAAGCATTTTACCTTTGCAATCTCTTTTGACCCTCACAACAGTCCTGTGAGGTAGGCACTGTAGGTATCATTAATCCCAAGAAACTGAGTGCCAAAACCTTCTACAGAGGCAGTTAGGTGGTTGGAGAATAGAGCACTAGACATGTAATCAGGAAGACCTGAGTTCAAATTCTGACCCACACACATACAAGCAAGTCACTTATCTTCTGTCAGCTTCAGATTTCACCTCAGTAAAATAGGGATAATGATAGCATATCCTTCCCATGGCTGTTGTGAGCATGAAATGAGAAAAAATATGGAAAATCCTTTGCAAACTTTAAAGAGCTATATAACTGCTAGCTATCTTAAGTCCAGTATTTTGTCTATATCATGTCTAAATCAGGTAGTTCAGAGGACCAGAGTTTAAATCCTAGCTCTTCAATTTAATAACAGTATGATCTTTTAATTTTTTAAACCCTTACCTTCCATCTTAGAATCAATACTATGTATTGGTACTAAGGCAGAAGAATGGTACAGGTTAGACAATGGGGGTCAAGAAACTCAGGGTCACATAGCTAGGAAGTTTCTAGAACCCAGGATCTCCCGTCTTTGGGCCTGGCTCTCAATCCACTGAGTCACCCAGCTTCCTCCAACTGTATGATCTTGAGCAAGTTTCTTCACTTCTTTCAGCTTACTTTTCTTGCCAGCATAATGAGGAAATTAGGCTAGATGGGTTTTTTTGTATTTTTTTGTATTTTGAATATTTTCCCATAGTTACATGTTTCATGTTCTTTACCTTTACCCCAAACCCACCACGCCCCCGTTAGCTGATGCACAATTCCACTGGGTTGTTACATGTATCATTTATTAAGACCTAATTCCATATTATTGATAGTTGGACAAGAGTTATCATTTATTTATTTATATTAAGACGCCATTGTGTTTTGCCATTTGGATCTTTCTTTGGCTTTTTAATGGGCATAATAGGTGTGTTGTACTTGGATATAGTATAGACCAAAATGCCTTGTTCCAGGAGACTTTGGATAATGGGCCTGATACCCTCTGTGGCCTCTTTGCTCAACCTATACTGAGGGATTCTAAGTGGAGTGCCCTCTTTCACCTCCATCTTAACAGGGGTGACAGATTTTAAAATTCCTACATTTGTTGAATGCTTAGCCCAAACTGCCTCTGGGATATCTTTTTGTATTTCAAAGATACTCCCCATATATTGTTCCTCCTTATCACCCTCCACTTGCCCTAGGAATAGCAAGGGATGGTGCTTGAGTGACTGTATTATTGAAAATGGCAGCATAGAATTCCTGCAAAATACAGGGTCAAGTCTCACCCAGAATTCCAGGGGACCCCTCCTGGAGAACTTTGGGTGAGGGGGCAGTTGGTAGGGAGTTGATCTCTGGGGGTTGAAGGGAACAGATCTTTCTGCTTGCTGCTCCTGATTTGGGAGTTCGCCTGGGAGGCCTTAGTGGCAAAAGCCATTGTGGTTTCTACTCAGGAGTTTGCCTGTCTAGTAGGATTAGACCTTTTCCAGCATCAATGTAATAATTATTTAGTTATATAGACATTAGAAGTAATTACTATTAGCTTTGAGAGCAAGTTAGCTAAAGGTCTGCCACTCCCTCCTGGGGGGGGTGGAGGGGCAGCTTCAACCTGACACTTCAGGGCTTTCCAGTTCTTATCCAAATCCCAATTACCCGCTCTTGCCTTCCCTTTCTTTCTTTTATCAATATAAGCTTTATCTTTAATATCTGTGCCTGGGAATTATTTAAGGATACTCACTGCAGCCATTAAGCTTGATTCCTGTCAGTTGCCAGCCTAAGAAGTCAGATTCTTCTCAGTCCTTAACATTAAGATATCTAGCTACTACTCAGTCCTCAATCAGACCTGTGGGGAATGTAGGTTAGAGAAAGGGAACATCATTAAAGATTTGCCTTTGCTGAATCTTGCTTGAGGACACTCTGCCCTGTCTCCATCTTCAACTGAAACCAACCGCTTGGGGAGAGGAGTTTGAGAGCAAGGAGTACCTAACCCCCTCCTTACTCACTCAAGCCTGTCTGTGAAGGAGAAATGTGTCTTGCAGGCATCTGGCCCTGGCTGGCCCATCAGCTTCCCAATATCCCTGTTATTACAAACATAACAGTTGTTATATGTATCATTTATTACGACCTAATTCCATATTATTGATAGTTGGACAAGAGTTATCATTTAGCATCTACATCCCCAATAATATCCCCACCAGCCCATGTGTTCAAGCAGTTGTTTTTCTTCTGTGTTTCTCTTCTCACAGTTCTTCCTCTAAATGTGGCTACTTTTTCTTTCCCATAAGTCCCTCAGTGTTACTCTGGATCCTTGCATTGTTGGTAGTAGAGAAGTTCGTTATGTTCAATTACACCACAGTATATCAATCTCTGTATACAACATTCTCCTGGATCTGCTCCTTTCACTCTGCATCAATTCCTGGGGGTCATTCCAGTTCACATGTAATTTCTCTAGTTCACTATTCCTTTGAGCACAATAATATTCCATCACCAACAGATACCACAATTTGTTCAGCCATTCCCCAATCAAAGGACATTCCCTCATTTTCCAATTTTTTGCCACTACAAAGAGCGTGGTTATAAATATTTTTGTACAAGTCTTTTTTCCTTATTATCTCTTTGGGATATAATCCAAGCAGTGTTATGGCTGGATTAAAAGGCAGATAGTTTTTTAGAGCCCTTTGGGCATAGTTCCAAATTGTCATCCAGAATGGTTGGATCAATTCACAACTCCACCAGCAATGCATTAATGTCCCAATTTTGCCACATCCCCTCCAATATTCACCACTTTCCTTTGCTGTCATGTTAGCTAATCTGCTAGGTGGGAGGTGGTACCTCAGAGTTGTTTTAATTTGCATTTCTCTAATTATAAGAGATTTAGAACACTTTTTCATGTGTTTGTTGATAGTTTTGATTTGTTATCTGAAAATTGCCTATTCATGTCACTTGCCCATTTATCAATGGGGAGTGGCTTAATTTTTTTGTATAATTGATTTAGCTCCTTATATATTTGAGTAATTAGACCTTTGTGAGAGGTTTTTGTTATAAAGATTTTTTCCAGTTTGTTGCTTCCCTTCTAATTTTGGTAGCATTGGTTTTGTTTGTACAAAACCTTTTTAGTTTGATGTAATCAAAGTTATTAATTTTACATTTTGTAATTTTTTCTAACTCTTGCTTGGTTTTAAAATCTTTCCTTTCTCAGAGATCTGACAAGTATACTATTCTGTGCTCACCTAATTTACTTATAGTTTCCTTCTTTATATTCAAGTCATTCACCAATTCTGAATTTATCTTGGTATAGGGTGTGAGATGTTGATCTAGACCCAATCTCTCCCATATTGTTTTCCAATTTTCCTAGCAGTTTTTGTCCCAAAAGCTGGGTTCTTTGGGTTTATCATAGACTGTCTTGCTGATGCCACTTACCCCAAGTCTATTCCACTGATCCTTCCTTCTGTCTCTTCCCCAGTACTATATTGTTTTGATGACTACTTCTTTATAGTACAGTTTAAGATCTAGTAATGCTAGGCCACCTACCTTCATATTTTTTTTTCATTATTTCCCTTGATATTCTTGGTCTTTTGTTCTTCCAAATGAACTTTGTTATAGTTTTTTCTAATTCATTAAAATAAGTTTTTTGGTGGTTTGATAGGTATAAGCACTAAATAAGTAAATTAATTTGGGTAGAATGGTCATTTTTATTCTGTTAGCTTGTCCTACCCATGAGCAATCAATACTTTCCCAGTTGTTTAGATCTAGTTTTAATTGTGTGGAAAGGGTTTCATAGTTATGTTTCTATAATTCCTGTGTTTTTCTTGGCAGATAGATTCCTAAGTACTTTATATCATCTAGGGTGATTTTAAATGGAATTTCTCTCTCAACTCTTGCTGCTACAATGTATTGGAAATATATAGAAATGCTGATGATTTGTGTGTTTATTTTGTATCCTGCAACTTTGCTAAAGTTGTTGATTATTTCCACTAACTTTTTAGTTGATTCTCTAGGATTTTTTAAGTAGACCATCATATTATCTGCAAAGAGTGAGAGAGCTTGGTCTCCTCACTGCCTATTTTAATACCTTCAATTTCTTTTTCTTCTCTAATTGCTACTGCTAGTGTTTCTAGTACAATGTTAAATAATAGAGGTGAAAATGGGCATCCTTGTTTCACTCCTGATCTTACTGGAAATGCTTCTAATTTATTCTCATTGCAGTTGATGTTTGTTGATGATTTTAGATATATACCATTTTTTTGTTTTTTGTTTTTTTTTTTGTTTTTTTTTTAGGAAAGGCCCCTCTATTCTATACTTTCTAATGTTTTCAGTAGGAATGGGTGTTGTATTTTGTCAAAGGCTTTTTCAGCATCTATTGTTGGTTTGCTTGTTGATATGGTCAATTATGTGAATGGTTTTACTAATATTGAACCATCCTTGCATTCCTGGTATAAATCCCACCTGATCATAAGGAATAACCCTCATGATCACTTGCTGGAGTCTTTTTGTTAGTATTCTATTTAAGATTTTTGCATCTATGTTCATTAAGGAGATTGGTCTATAGTTTTCTTTCTCTGTTTTTGTTCTACCTGGCTTTGGGATCAGTACCATATTTGTGTCATAAAAGGAATTTGGTAGAACACCTTCTTTGCTTATTATGTAAAATAGTTTGTATAGTATTGGGATTAGTTTTTCTTTGAATGTTTGATAGAATTCATTTGTGAATCCATCTGGTCCTGGGAATTTTTTCTTAGGGAGTTCTTTGATGGCTTGTTCAATTTCTTTTTCTGATATGGGATTATTTAAGTATTCTATTTCTTCTGCTGTTAATCTACACGATTTATATTTTTGTAAATATTCATCCATATCACCTAGATATTTATTGCCATATAATGGGGCAAAATAGTTTTTAATGATTGCCTTGATTTCCTCTTCATTAGAGGT
Source organism: Gracilinanus agilis (assembly GCF_016433145.1). NCBI lineage: Eukaryota > Metazoa > Chordata > Mammalia > Didelphimorphia > Didelphidae > Gracilinanus > Gracilinanus agilis. The sequence goes on along the minus strand of NC_058130.1, from coordinate 540,863,018 downwards.
GAGGTCTCCCTTTTCAACTTTGATACTGATAATTTGGTATTCTTCTTTCCTTTTTAAAATTAGATTGACCAGCACTTCATCAATTTTGTTTTTTCAAAGTACCAGCTTCTAGTCTTATTTATTAATTCAATAGTTCTTTTACTTTCAATTTTATTAATTTCTCCTTTAATTTTTATAATCTCTAATTTTGCTTTTAACTGGGGTTTTTTAATTTGTTAGCTTTCTAGTTTTTTAATTTGCAAGCCCAGTTCATTGATTTTTGCCCTCCCTAATTTGTTAATATATATGCACTCAATGGGGCAGCTGGATAGCTCTGTGGAGTGAAAGTCAGGCCTAGAGACAGGAGGTACTAGGTTCAAACCCGTCCTCAGCCACTTCCCAGCTGTGTGACCCTGGGCAAGTCACTTGACCCCCATTGCCCACCCTTACCAATCTTCCACCTATGAGACAATACACCAAAGTACAAGGGTTTAAAAAATATATATATATATATATGCACTCAAGGATATAAATTTCCCCCCCAGTACTGCTTTAGCTGCATCCCACAGATTTTGGTAGGATGTTTAATCATTGTCATTCTCTTCTATGAAATTATTGATTGTTTCTATGATTTGTTCTTTAACTAATTCAGTGATTCCCAAAGTGGGTGCTACCATCCCCTGATGGGTGCTGCAGTGATCCAGGGAGGCAGTGATGGCCACAGGTGCAGTTATCTTTCCTATTAATTACTATTAAAATTAAAAAAATTAATTTCCAGGGGGCTAAGTAATATTTTTTCTGGAAAGGGGGCGGTAGGCCAAAAAACTTTGGGAACCACTGAACTAATTGATTTTGGAGAGTCATATTATTTAATTTCCAATTAATTTTTGATTTGCCTATCCATGTGTCCTTACTAATTATTATTTTTATTGCAATATGATCTGAAAAGTTTACACTTATTATTTCTGCTCTTTTGCATTTGTTTGCCATGTTTCTATGCCCTAGTACATGGTCAATCTTTATGAATGTAACATATACAGCTGAAAAGAAGGTGTATTTCTTTTTGTCCCTATTTATTTTTCTCCGCATATCTATCAACTCTAATTTTTCTAGGATTTCATTCACCTCTCTTGTCTTTTTATTACTTATTTTTTGTTTCGATTTATCTAGATCTGATAGAAGAAGATTTAGATCTCCCACTAGTATAGTTTTAGTATCTATTTCCTCCTTGAGCTCTGCCAGTTTCTCCTTTAGAAATTTGGATGCTATACCATTTGGTGCATATATGATTTTTTTTTTATCCTGGGACTCCATTATAGGAGCATAGGGCCACAACCAGTAGGCAATGGGTCACACAGTCTCTCAGGGTCACCCAGCTGGGAAGTGTCTGAGCCCGGATTTGAACCTAGGACCTTTCGTCTCTAGGCCTGGCTCTCAATCCACTGAGCTAGCCCAGCTGCCCCTACTTTAGGTTGCAGTTTCTTTAGCAGATGTAGTTTTTACAGGGTGGGGTTGCTAGCCCCACGCCCAACCCTCCTCCTTTTTCATCCGGGCCCAGGAGTGGTAAGGGTGGGCAATAGGGGTCAAGTGACTTGCCCAAGGTACAGCTGGAAGTGTCCGAGGCTGGACTTGAACCTAGGACCTCCAGTCTCTAGGCCTGGCTCTCAATCCACTGAGCCACCCAGCTGCCCCGCATATATGATGAGTACTGCTATTTCTTCATTGTTTATACTGCCTTTTATCAGGATGTAATTACCCTCCCTATCTCTTTTAACCAGATCTATTTTTACTTTGGCTATGTCAGAAATTATGATTGCAACTCCTGCCTTTTTTTCTCAGTTGAAGCCCAATAGATTTTGCTCCAGCCTTTTATTTACTCCATGTATGTCTCTCTGTCTCATGTGTTTTTCTTGTAGACAACATATGGTAGGATTTTGGTTTCTAATCCTCTCTGCTATTTGCTTGTTTTATGGGCTAGTTCATCCCATTCACATTCAGAGTTATAATTATCAACTGTGTATTCCCAGACATTTTGATTCCTTCTCCTTGTCCTGCCCCTTCTTCTTATGCTATTTCTTTTCAAACCAGTGGTTTGTTTTAAATCAATCCCCCTTATTCCCTCCCTCAGTTTACTTCCCTTTCCACCTCCTCCCTTTTTGTTTCCCTCTTATTATTTTTTAAGGTCTATGAATTCCCTCCCCCCTCTCTTCCCCTCCCTTTTTGAAGTCCCCACCCCCATGCACCTCTTGGTTTATCCCTTCTGACTTTCTCCATAGGTTAAGATAGAATTCAATATTCTAATGGATCTAGCTACTCTTCCCTTTCAGGATTAATTCCACTGAGAGTAAGGTTTAAATATTTCCTATTAACTCTTTCTTCCTCTCCTTATAATAGTATTCATCTCCTCCCCTTCTCATACCCTCTTTATGTGGTATAGATTATCCTATTTTTCTTATTCCTTTAAGTTTCTCTTGGTGCCATCTTCTATTCCCACTCCACCCCCCCATCCCCCATAGACCATTTAGTACTCTAACCTCTTTCTATGAATAATTTTTCTAATTACTATAATAGTGAGTACAATTTTTGAGAATTATACATAACATTTCTCCATATAGGAATACAAATAATTTGATCTTATTGAAGCCCTTAAAGACACACATTTAAAAATAAGAGTTTTCTTTCTTTCCCCTCTCTTTCTTATTACCTTTTCATGTTTCTCTTGATTTTTGTGGTTGGATATCAAACTTTCCATTTAGTTCTTGTCTCTTCTTTACAAATACTTCAAAATCATCTGTCTTGTTGAATGCCTATGCTTTACCCTGGAAATATATAGTCAGTTTTGAGGGGTAGGTGGTCCTTGGTTTTGGACCCAATTCTCTTGGCTTTCTGAATATCATATTCCAAGCATTGTAGTCTTTTAGCATAGAGGCTGCCAGATCCTGTGTAACCCTGATTGGTGTTTCTTGATATCTGAATTGTCTCTTTCTGACTTCTTATAATATTTTTTCCTTAACTTGGAAGCTCTTTAATTTTGCAATTATATTCCTGGGGGTTGACTTTTGAGGTTTTAGTGTAGAGGGTGATATATGGATCCTTTCAATGTTGATTTTGCCCTCTTGTTGAAGAACATCAGGGCAGTTTTCTTGGATAATTTCTTGTAGTATGGTGTCCAAATTTCTATTATTTTCTGTTTTTTTTTTTTTCAGGAAGACCAATGATTCTCAAATTGACTTCTAGACCTGTTTTCTTGATTTGTCATTCTCTCAGTGAGATATTTCATGTTTCCTTCTATTTTGTCATTCTTTTGACTTTGTTTTATTAGTTCTTACTGTCTTGCAAGGTCATTGGTTTCAACTTGCCCAATTCTGGTCTTGAGAGACTAGTTTTCTGCTATAATCTTTTGATTTCCCTTTTCAATTTGGTCTATCTTGTTTTCCTGCTGTTTAATTTGGGTCTCCAATTGGGAGTTTCTGTCTTTTAAACTGTTATTTTCCTTTTGAGATATTTCCCACTTTTCTTGCCAAATCTCTTCTATCTTTCTCATGATCTCAGATTTGAACTCTTCAAAAGCTTGTGACCAATTTTCATTTTTTGGGAAAGGTTTGGATGTGTTTACTTGTTTGTCCTCCTCTGCTGTCTGCTCTGTTGTCTGGATTTTTTCTGTGTAAAAGTTATTGAGTGTTAACGCTTTCCTCTTGTTCTTTCTCTTGGTTAGTTCATAGGCATTGCTTGCCATTATTATGCTGGTCTTTCCTTCTCAGTCAGAAGTTTGGGTGAGACAGGTAGGCTCTCTGGTTATAGAGCTGTGGAACAGTTTTTGCCTGAGGCTACTTTACGAGTCACAGTGCAGTGTTGCCCCTCTCAGCTATATCCTCACACCCAGGTCTATGCTCTTTAGGTTCCTGGGATCTCAAGTCTAGCTGTTCTCAGGGTCAAGCCTCTTGATGGTCCCAGTCAGCTGCCAGGATCCCAGATATTAATAGCCCCATACTTGCTCCTCTGTCCAAGGCTCCTTTACAAGTCTCAGTATATGCTGCTTCCACTGTCTTTCCCTCCACTGCTCTAGGTCTGTGCTCAGTGTCTGAGCTCAAAGTCTGCATTCTTTAGCCTCTTGGGGTCTTACATCTTGCTGTTCTCAGGAGTAAGCCCTTAATGGTCCCAGTTAGCTGCCAAGAACTTAGTGAATGCCCCACACTTGCTCTAACTCTTGTGCACTAGCACTGGTACTGTAGGTGCGGTTGGGGTGGAGGAGGGTTAATCAGCTCACATTTTATTGGGAGCTATTTCATCCCCTTATAGCATGGAAATGCCCAAATCCCATGTACTTTCAATGTTGCACCCTATTATGGGGTCCCTTTGTTCATTTGGCTTTGGTTTTTGTGTCCTTTTGAGGTATCATGTATGAGTTGGTTAGGAGAGTTAAGAGCCCTGCTTCTACTCTGCAGTCATCTTAACCCAGAAGTCTAGATGATCTTTAAAATGAAAATGAAAAATTCTTATTTTTTACATAAAAACATGATTTTTCCAAACAAAAATTGTTGCTTTTCAAAAATGTTTGAAACTTTTTTGTTTATGTCTTTTGCTTTTAACATTACCTTCATTTTTTCATTCCCCTCCCCCCCCCCCCCGTTATCCAACTCATGATAAAGAATAAAAGAAAGTGAGGAGGGAAAGCAGGTTAGCAGAATTAAATTATTAAGTGAGTGTCAGTATGTGAGATATTCTACATCTCCATCTCCATCTCCACAAAGAAGGATGGAAAGTAAATGTTCTCACCTCCTCTCCTGGGTCAACCTTATTGATCTTTTTACAAGCATTTTGATTTTTTTTTGTTGTTGTTATTTTCATTTATATTTTTGTAATCATCATGTAAGTTCCAGATTCTGCTTATTTTACAGTCTCTTTTCCTTTAATATTCACACTATCCAAATTTACTACCCAAACTAGATATTGTAGGCTATTATCTATCAACCTTCAAGACATTCTCTTTTCTTTTCTCAATGAGTTCAGTACCTGGAACACATTCTTCCTCTCCTTTCTATCTCCTTCTACTCACACTAGAAGATTTCAACATTCAGATTAAAATATACAAATACTCTAACTCCCCAATTCATCAATCTACTCAATTGCTATGGTCTATACCTCCATTCTACTTCATCTCTACAAACACAATCATACCCTTGATATTACTGACACCCACAAGTGTTCCATTTCCATGTTCATGTACTCTGGAATTCCTTTGCCTGATCATAATCTTTTATCATTCCATCTTTCCTAATACCTTAACCTCAAACTCTGCTCTTCTTTACTGTAACTTCCATCCTCTCCAGCCTTCAGTTTTTTCTCAGGCCATCACCATTGCATCTAATATACGCTCCTCCTTTCCCAATCTTTACCCTTTGGTAACACTTCAACTCTACACTATATTCTTGAATCTTTTGCCCCTTGGTGCTATTGCCAAGTCTTTGTCAAATACCCTTGCCAAATCCATGCCAATGCTTTGTCAAACCCAGGCCTTGGATTACTCCCACCACTTGGCCAAACTTCAACATACGTGCAACTGAATGGGATGGGAGGAAATAATAAAATTATGCTTACTGTCTGCCACAAATTTAAATTCTCTCATCTCAATTGGACCCTTACTCCAGAAGCAAGACAGTACTTCTACTCCCCCCAGTCAGTTCCCTAAGTCAATCATCACGGTGCCTGTTTTAGTTATTTTTATCTTTATTTGGTTCCCATTGTACTCCCTTCTCTGAGCCTCTTAGGTGAACATTTGACCTCATACTTGACCAAAAAAATTAAGACTGTTTTTTTGAAAACTCCCCCTTTTCTCTTCCTCCTCCTTATCTCAACCATTCATGCATCTTCCCCCATTTTCTTCTTTTTGTTTCCAGTCCTTAGTGAAGAAATTGTCCTTTTCTTTACTAAAACTAACTTCTTTATATTATATTACATATGTGTATATATATATATATATATATATATATATATATATATCTTGTTCCCATACTCTTCTGACTTCTCTAACAAATTATCCTAATATTCTCCCCACTTTTCTTATCTTTACATTCTCTCTACATATTGGCTCCTTTTCTGTTGCCTACAAATATCTCCATCATCCTTAAGAAATCTTCACTTGACATTTATGAATGACTTTGCTATTCTTAGCAACACAGTGATCCAAGACAATTCAAGACAATCCAAGACAAGGACTCATGATGAAAAATGCCATCTGCCTTTAGAAAAAAGAATTAATGGAGTCTGAATGCAGACCAAGATATACTATATTTCACTTTATTTCTTCATGTTTCTTTTGTTTGTTCAAGTTCTCTTCCACAAAATGACTAATATGGAAAGATGTTTGATACACTATTATATATGTAAAATCTAAAAAAAACAAATAAGAAAAAATGAGCCCTCCCTTGATCCTAGCATCTTCACTAGCTATTGTTCTATATCTCTCCTCTCTTCCTTTGATAAACTCCTAAGAAAGCCATTTAGCCTCAGTGCCTAGATTTATGCTCCTTTTATCTTCTTCTAAACCTTTTGTGATCTGGCTTCCAAATTTAACATTCATTTGCAATTGCCCTCTCCAAAATTACCAATGACCTCTTTTTTCATTTTCCTCCCTACAGAAATAATAAAAATATATTGAAAATTCCTGGGATAGATACTAATTTCTCCCAACTTTGGAGGGAAACTAGCTAGAGAGGAAATCTAATGAGAAATCATAGAGTCCTTATGCCTCATCTTCCAGCAAAGTATGGGGTAGGGATCATGAGGAAAGGAATATTTGTCAGTCTTCATTTTTCCAACTTTTAATTATCCAGTGAAATTAGGGAGAATGATGGTTAGTGACAGTGGTGAGGTAAGGAAGGTTAGGCGGCTCCTCTAGAACTATCACTCAGGGAGGAACACATCAGCTCTCTGTTGAGACAGGAAAGAGAGTTCAATGTTTCTTGCCCCTGATGAGGCTGTCACTTCATAGCACAAGGTTGTCAGCAGTGAGATGGATTCGGTTTTGAGATCTGTCAATAGTTTTGGAGGTGCTCTGGGCAGCTTAGATCTTCCCAAGTTTGATATAGCCAGGGTAATGGCATCCTGGGATGATGGCATCAGGTTGCTCAGTGGTTTCCCCATCATCTTTTTTTTTCCCTAACTCTTACCTTCTACCTTAGAATTGGTACTGTGCATTGGTTCCAAGCCAGAAGAGTGGTAAGGGCTAGGCAATGGGGGTTAAGTAACTTGCCCAGGGTCACACAACTGGGAAGTATCTGAGGCCAAATTTGAATATAGGACCTCCCTTCTCTGGGCCTAGCTCTCAATCCCCTGAGTCACCTAACTGCCCTCAGTTCTCCCATCATCTTGGCAATGTAGGCTTCACCCTGGGCTTACACAATTTTCTGCTATTGCTCCTATTTTGCTGCTTCTAGCAGGAAAAGAGTCTGTTGGGCTTCCTGCTGGTCTACTCGTTGGGCTGCCAGAGCAGCAGCTTTATATTTTCTAATGAAGCTCAGCTCTGTGCCTGCTACATCATCCAGAAGGTGGCTGAATACTTTCTTTTTTTTAAACCCTTACCTTCTTTATTTTTTATTTTATTTTATTTTTTATTGACACGTAAAACACATTTCCACATTGGTGTTTGTTGTAAGAACATGCTTGTAACTCAAACCCCAAAATTAAGCCCAAAATACACTGGTGTGAAAGACCATTCCTATAGTTCTTTCTCTGGAAGGGGATAGCAAGCCCTGTCTTAAGTCTTTCAGGATTATCCCAGATCATTGCATTACTGAGAACAGACAAGTTTTCCCTTACCTTCCTTCTTAGAATTGACATTAAGTTTTAGTTCCAAGACAGAAGAGCAGTAATGGCTAGACAATTGGGTTTAAGTGACTTCTCCAGGGTCACATAGTGAGGATGCATCTGAGGCCAGAGTTGGACCTCCCATGTCCAGGCCTGGATCTCTAACTACTGAGTCACCTAGCTGCCTTGCCACAACATTCTAGAATACCTCATTCACAGTAGAGGGCATCTCAGGCTTCTCACAGTCCAAATGTAGGTACTGGCACATTGGGTCGGAATAGCACTCAAAGGGAGATGTCTACATATGAAGATTTTGGTGGAGCCTATATAGGAAAAATGACCTTGGTGGAAGGGGGCATTGATAATCATAGATGATGGGGTGCTGGAACTAGGAGATTCCAAAGTGGAGGCCTTCTGCAAGGATAGTGTCTTATTTGTTGCACCAATTTACCCCAATTTGGTTAAAGAAAATGTCTCTTTGTCCTCCTTCTGCCACGAACATGGACTTCATAGACTCTTGCCTGGGTCAAGCAGTAACTGTCCTCATGCCTCAGACCTGGTGGTCATTCACCCAGAAATGTCCTTCAAGTTCTGTACCATCTCTGCTCCCTCTTGATTCTGTGTGTATGTGTGTGTGTGTGTGAGATTAGACTGGAGATACTGACCAGTTCTCCCCCTTTCCATTCCCAAGTCCTAGCTAGTCCTGCCTTTCTCATGGTCCATGCTCTAATATCTCACAGCTTCTCCTGAGAGAAAAGGCACCAGAAGTGCCTCAATGCTCTTTTGATTGCCAAATCCAACCTTTTTTTCTTCCCTAAACTTTATCCTTCTTGACTTCTCTGTAGCAGTTGATACTATTGATTGCTTTCTCCTCCTAGTTACTCTATTCTTTCTGGGTTTTCCTGACATTGCTCTCTTCTTGTTCACCTCTTATCTGTCCAACTATAATAATGACAACAATAATAATATTTATATAAAACCTATTATGTCAGGCACTTTACAATTATTATTTCATTTGATCTTCACAATAATCCTGGGAAGTGGTGCTATTAGCATCTCCATTTTATAGATAAGGAAACCGAGGCAAAAATAAGTTGATTTTTTTTCAAGTGACCTGCCCTGACTCATACATCTAGTAAGTGCCTGAGGCTAGATTTGAACTCAGATTTACCAATGATTTTCTAATTACCAAATCTAATGGTTGTTTCAGTCCTAATCCTTCTTGAACTCTCTGCAGCTTTTGACATCATCCACCACCTCTTCTCTTTGAGACTCTCTTCTCTCTAGATTTCTGGGACACCATTTTCTCCTAGTTCTTTTCCTACCTGATGAGCTGCTACTTCTCAAGTTCCTTTGTTTGGTCTCCATCCACTAAACTTTGGTGTCCCTGAAGGCTCTGGCCTGGACTCTCTTTTCCCTTTATCCTATTTTTCTTGGAAATCTAATTATCAATTATCTCTATGCATATAATTCTCATATCTATCTGTCTTGCCCTAACCTCTCTTCTGACCTTTTGTCTTAGATCTTCAATTGCCTATTAGACATCTGGAACAGAATGTCCCACAGTTATCTAATATTCAACATGTCCAAAACTGAACTTATTATCTCTCCCTCAAAAAATCTTTCCCTTCTCCTAACTTCCCAGTTTCTATCAAAAGTATCAGTATCCTCCCAGGCACCCAGGTTTATTTGGATTTCTATTTATCACTTATTAATATCATTTGGGGAAGTCAGGTGGCAATAGTGGATAGAATCCCAGATCTGGAGTCAGGTAGACTCAACATCTTAAGTTCAAATCTGGCTTCAGACAGTTCCTCACTCTAGGCAAGTCTTTAACCTTGTTTGCCTCAGTTTCCTCATCTGTAAAATGAGCTGGAGAAGGAAATGGCAAATCATTCAAGTACCTTTGCCAAGAAAACCCTAAATGGGATCACAAGGAGTCAGATGTGACTGAAATGATTACAACAACAAGAACAATACTAATACTATTAGAACCTAATGTTATATGACTAGAGATTGTTTCAACCCAAAAATGTCACCCTGACCTCAGTAACTTCAGGAAATCAGAAGATGGCTACCAGGAATTTTGAGTATCTCAGGGCCTGGATCTGCTGAAAACATTCTTCTTTTAGGGTTCCACATGCAAGTCTTGTTTTGGGTCTATGTGGGGAATAGAGATAGCATGGACTCCTCTGAGGAAAGTACATCTGGGTGATGAGATAAGTGATGTGTAGAAAGTAAATCTTAAGAACCATATATGACTGTCTCCTCTTCTGACTGGTTGAAGAAAAACATTATGCAAATAGATTGGATTTGTAAAAGGGAAAAGGGGTTTTTTGATTGGATATTAATATTTAAAGGTGTGGTCTCCAAGGAACTGAAGAAATACCAAATTCCTAAAATGATTTTAGTAATTTATTTATGAAATATAGGAGAGAGTGGAAGTAGAGAGATGAGAAGAGGGTAGAGTAAGAGATCTAACTTAACGAACTAGATTTGGGCTTTACTCTGGCAAGGCTCCAGAGGCCCAGCTAGAGAGCCTAAAAGTCAATTAACAAGGGGTTTAGTCACAAGGGCTCCCAATCAAGGGTCCCTCTGGAGGCTAAGGTAGTCAGTCTTCTTCACTTAACATGTATAGTTCTTTTTTTTTTTTTTAACCCTTAACTTCTGTGTATTGGCTCCTAGGTGGAAGAGTGGTAAGGGTAGGCAATGGGGGTCAAGTGACTTGCCCAGGGTCACACAGCTGGGAAAGGTCTGAGGCTGGATTTTTACCTAGGACCTTCCATCTCTAGGCCTGACTCTCAATCCACTGAGCTACTCAGCTGCCCCCACCAAGTGTAGTTCTAAGGGAAAGATTTAAGAACAGTCTCACTAAGGTCTCAGGGTCCCATGTCCAACACTCCTCTAGCTCCAAGTCAGGAACAAGAAGAGCCCTCCAGGTCCTAGGCACGAGCAAGAAGAGAGATGCTGAACTCACTGAACTCTCTTTAAAGGGGCTTCTTTTGCTTCACTTCCTGTGCCTTCCTCTTAGTTTTCGTGTCTAATCACAACAGACGCTTTTCTTAGGACTGCCCACGAGGCAGTCAGTAAATTTTGATTTGTCACTCCCTCTACACTTGGGTTACAGACCTCCCAACTTGTGAGTTAAGTGGAGTTGTTTATACTTTTGATGATTAGATTTGAGAATGGATAAGGTAGATTTAATCTCATTATCACAGACTGAAACAGTCTGTTTTGATTGGTTAAACCCCATTCCTTATTCTGATTGTAAAACCCTGCTTGAACAATTAGGATAATTGGGTTTGTAAATTGTACATTCCAATTAGCTAGCTTTCAAGATAAAATTGTAATTCTCTAATGACCAGCCAATGGTGAACAAAGAGAGGGACCATCTTTGTGTGAGGGACCAGGATAAAAAGAGAGACCTTGGAGGGAGACAAGATATAAACAACTATACACAAAAAGGATATATTTGAGGTAAATTGCAGATAAATTCAGAGGGAAGGCATCAAGATTATGAAGCACTAAGAAAAGCTTCTTATAGAAGCTGAAAATTTAGCTGAGACTTGAAGGAAATCAGAGAAGCTATAGAGATGGGAGGAGAGAACATTATTCCAGGCATGGGGGACCATCAATGAAAATGCTTGGAGTTGGGAGATGTTTTAGAAAAATAAAAGAGCAAAATTAGTGTCAATGGATTTGTGTGTGTGTGTGTGTGTGTGTGTGTGTGTGTGTGTGTGTGTGTGTGTGTGCATCTAGTAACAGAAAAAAGGAAGAAGGTATAAAAAGACTGGAAAAGTAGGAAGTAGCTTGGTTGTAGAGTGCTTTAAAAACCAAACAGAGGATTTTGTATTTGATCATAGAGGCAATAGGCAACCACTAGAGTTGATTGAATAGGGGGATGTCCTCTTTAATCCTAGTGCCTTTTCTCTGAGGTGATCTCTAGTTTTTCTTGTATATCTTTTTTTTTAGATATAGTTGTTTGAATATTGTCTTCTAGATTAGACTGTGAATTCCTTGAGAGTAGGGACTATTTTTTGCCTTTCATTCTATTCCCAAGCCTTAGCACATTTCTTGGAATGTGTTGCTGTCATTGTCCTTCAGTTGCATGTGACTTTCTTGGCAAAAACACTGGAGTGGTTTGCCATTTCCTTCTCCAGTGGATTGAGGCAAACAGCGGTTAAGGGATTTGTCCAGGATCCCCCAACTCTCAGATGTCTGAAGCTGAATGTGAATTTAGGTCTTTCTGATTCCAGGACTGGAGCTTTATCCACCTAGCCACTTAGCTGCCTCTAACTTGGAATGTAATAGGTACTTAAATGCTTATTGGCTGATTGATCTAAAACTCAACAAGTCCAAAACAGAACCTGCTCATCCTCCAAATTTCCCTTTAAATGTTAAGGGCAAAATTATTCTCCTACTCTTTCATGCTTATAGTGTAGGTGTCATCACCAATTCCTCATTCTACTCAGCCCATGTTTCCAATTCATTGCCAAATCTTGTCATTTCAGACTTCCCAACATTCTTCATGTATGTCCCCTTCTCTCCACTCATAATTACAACCCTCATTGCTTTATACCTGCCCTATTGCAATATATATGTATATATATATATATATATTTTTTTTAATTCTCACCTTCTGTCTTAGAATTAATACCAAGTATCAGTTCCAAGGCAGAAGAGTAGTAAGGGTGAGGCAATGGGGGTTAAGTGACTTGCCCAGGGTCACACAGCTAGGAAGTCTCTGAGGTCACATTTGAATCTAGGACTTCCCATGTCCAGGTTTGGTGCTCTCTCTTATAATGGGGAAAAACCAGGGAAGGTGCCTTAAATATTACTTGTGGGCTCACTGGGGTGGATAGTAGACAGGAAGGGAGAATGGGTGAGTTTTTACAAGTCTGGGAACCAGGTTTAACTACAAGGGAAGACCATTGACTGAAATGACAGTTAAGCCTGACCAACTGTCACTTAGCCCCACCCAGCCTGGAATAAATACAGATTAATACATACACACAATGAGGACCTAAAATTACTAAAAATACATAGGGAATCAGTTTAATAATAATATGAGGGGATTGGAAAGGGGGTTAGGTAAACTATGGCTAACAACCCAGGACTGGAGTCAAAAAGGGCAAGATCCCTAGCCAACCTGGCTTCTGCCAGGCTTTGACAGCTTGGCTAAGGACCTGGGGAAGAGGGCTTGAACTTGGGATCTCACAACTCTTCCAGGGATGTTACAGGATGCCAGGAACCAACTCCTCCAGAACTGATGTAGCCAGGTAGGGATTGAAGTCTGCAAGTTGTCCACCAGATCACAGGCCACTTTCCTATTCAGTGCTGTCTTGCAGGATTGATGTCCTCTGCTTTCATTCTTCACCACTCTCCAAGATCCCAAAGAATCAGGGTGCAACTCCACTAGATCTGAGGTCTCCCAGGGTCAGTTACAGCTTGTCCCAACCACCATGGAGTCCTTCTCAGAGAGAGAGCAAGCCACTTCTTGCTTCCCCATTCCATGTGGAATTCTCCAGTCCTTCCTGCTAAGTCTCCTACATAACAACTAAATAATTTTCTTCACAACAATCTACTGAGGCAACTAGCTGTCCCTGGCAACAGCTTTTTAACTTTCTCAAGTCTTCCATGATGCTAATAAATAGCCACTCTGTTTCCAAGATGATTTTTCTTTCTTTTTAAAAAAATCTCTTACCTTGTGCCTTAGAATTGATACTAAGTAGTTCTAAGGCAGAAGAGAGGTAAGAGCTAGGCAATTGTGGCAAAATGACTTGCCTAGGGTCACACAGTTAGGAAGTAAGTGTCTGAGACCATAAGGTGATTTTTCTGAAGTGGAGGTCTGATCATTAGTCAGGTAGGTTACTTCCCCTGCTCAGTGAGCACTAGTGGCTCCCTATTACTTCTAGGATCTATTAATATTAAAAATGATAAAGGCTGGTATAATAATATAAATTAGTATTTTAATTAAAGCCATGCTGATAGATTAAATCATCAGACCACGCGCTTGTAAGCATTCAAAACTCCCGCCTCCATTACTGTCTCCTGTTTCCTGGCCAAGAGCCTACTCGCAAAGAGGCCACTCCCTCCTAACCCAGGAGATTTTAAACCCTCTCTGCGTCGACGTAGACCTCCCCATGCCCCAAAGACCTGGAAACGGAAACCAGTTTGACCATGTTGGATCACGGGAAATGTAGTTTTGATACATTTCCCATGTCCATAGAAATATATACACTTTTTAGATGGCATTTTCCAAATTTCACTTTTACAATTCCCCGTGAGGTCCGGCAAAAAAAAAAGGTTAGTCCTTTTTTCTTCGCTGGACCTGTAAAAATAACAACTTCTAAATTTTTCAGGAATTTGGGGATAAAAGAAATATATGAACAAATGGTTAAAATTAGCCGCATTGACAAAAACCAATTTGGGGCTGTCCCCCACTGGCACAACAGTGTACAATTAAAACAATACATACAACTCAATTTCAACTCCCCATAGTTCAATCAACTGCACCCCAAAGTTCAAAGTTTGGTCTTCATGGTACAGTGAAGGCTTTTCAGACATCTTCATGTGTCCTCACCAAGCAAGTTCGTAGTCTGGATTTTGGGGAGATGGCAAGATCCTTATCTTGAAATTATTCTCAAAAGAATTTAAACTTTACATTATAGATTACAAAACATACATTTTCTTCTAAGATTTATACAATTTAGTTCCCTATGAAATTACTCCTAAAAGAGTTAAATATACATATATTTTTACATTATCAAATTTTAAAAAACTTAACAGATATCCCCGTGAGGTAAATCTTAAACATACCTTTTTTCTAAAAAAAAAAGTACCTCAGGTCAGCTAAGGTTGGCAAAATACAAAGAATAAAATTCAAGAAAAAAGAAGAAAAATTAACTTGTAAAATGTGAAATGTGCAAAAATCTAGGGAAAATAAACTTAGACCTTTTGATGAAGGCCTAATTAAAGTGAATTCAGCAGTGTGCAATTACCCATTCAGGGCCAGGACTTAAGGAAAATGTCTCTCTCTGATCTGACTCATCATCAGCTTTTTAGGGAAGTGAGCCAAATAATTAACCAATCTTAGGTGCTTTCTAGGAATCTAAGTCGAGGGGACCCACGTCCTCTAAAGTTTTAGAAAAGACTGGGACTCCAGGACTCAAACCCCAATTTCCAAGCCCTAAAGTATTGGCATAGAACTGCTCAAATCAAAGCAGATTTAGTCAGTCAAGTCTCTGACCATGTGCTTTCTTTAGCACTATTAACAGCTTTCATATTCCCTTCTGGAACCAGAGAGGCATTTAAATTTCTGCTTCCATTTTGTTACTTCCTTCTCATCATAGGAAAGTGATAAATTTAAGTCATCAGTGGTTGTTAATGTTAAAATTAATTCAGGCCCTTCTATTGCTGCTAGCTTTGCAGCAATATCTGCCCGATTATTTCCCTTAGAGACAGGGTCAGTGCCACCTGTATGAGCAGAGCAGTGAACCACAGCTAGGGCTTTAGGTAGCTGGAGAGCAGAAAGAACTTCATTAATAATTTTTGCATTAGCTATAGATTTTCCAGCTGAGGTTAAAAATCCTCTCTGGAGCCATAACATACCCACTGCATGACATATTCCAAATGCATATCGAGAATCCGTATAAATTGTAGCCTTTTTATCTTTGGCAATTATACATGCATGTTTTAGAGCTATGAGTTCTGCGGCTTGAGCACTTAGATTTGAGGGCAGTGAAGCTGACCATACAGTGTTAAATTCTGTAACTACAGCAGCTCCAGTGTAGCGTATGCCATCCCTCATAAATGAAGAGCCATCAGTAAATAAAACTAGATCAGGATTCTCTAAAGGAGTGTCCAGGAGATTGTCTCAAGGCTTTTCAGCCATGGACACTAGTGTTTCACAATTATGTAAAGGTTCTTCTGAAACTGGTAAATCTGGAAGTAAGGTGGCTGGGTTAAGGGTTATACAACGTTTTAAAGTAATATTTTCATTATTTAGCAAGGTTATTTCATACCTTGTAATTCTCTGATCAGAAAATGCCTGTGTTCTATGTCTTAGCAGTAAGGCTTCCACTTCATGTGGGCACATAATTGTTAATGGGCATCCCAATACTAGATCAACAGTTTTTGTCACTAACAGAGCTGTGGCAGCTACACCTCTAAGACATGGTGGTGCACCTGCAGCTATAGCGTCTAGCTGAGCTGAATAATAAGCAATTGGACGCTGGTATGGTCCCAAAGTTTGGGTTAAAACACCTGAAGCTACTCCTCTACGCTCATGTACATATAAAGTAAATGGTTTGTTATAATCTGGGATGCCTAGAGCAGGAGCAGACAGAATAGCTTGTTTTAAATTCGATAGAGCTAACTTGTGTTCTGGCTCTAATTTAAGTGGTTCAGGGACTGAATCTTTTGTTAATGCTATAAGGGGTTTAGTAATTTCCCCATAGCAAGGGATCCATTGTCTGCAGAAACCTGTTGCTCCTAGGATTGCTCTTAAGTGTTTTTTAGTGGTAGGATTGCTCAATTTTTGAATATTCTCAATGTGCTTAGGGGATATATGTCGTGCACCAGCTGTCAAGATGAACCCCAAATATTCTACTCTGGGGAGACACCACTGCACTTTCTCTTTCGCTATCTTTTGTCCTCTTTTATGTAACTCTAAAAGAAGATGTTTACTATCTTCCTGGCATGTTTCAGCATCAGGTGAAGCCAGGAGCAAGTCATCTACATATTTAATCAATTTACTATTTTTAAATATTATATTTTCTGTATCTTGGCTCAAAATCTGTGCAAAAATACACGGGCTCTCACAATATCCTTGGGGAAGACACCCCAAGGACCACTGGGAATTATTCCAGGTAAAAGCAAATATATGTCTGGAATTCTCATGAATAGCAATTTTAGCAATAATAATGATGATGATTCCAGGAATAGCAATTTTAGGCATGATAGAAATGCTAAAAATAAACCTCGGGATGATGATAACTCATACAAAATGACCCCACAACAGTATATCTCAAGTGGAGCTCGGCCCCGAACTAATCAGGGTGCTAATGCCCCTCAGGGGGGTGCCCACGGAGCCCAAGCATCTTTATGAAGGTGCGTGGGGGGAGGGACAGCTTTAGAATCAGAAAGGGAAACCTTTGACTTTCCCGACCATGATATTCTAATGCCTATTATCCCTATACATTCCCCCCCAAATAGTAAGGAACCTCATGTAACCCTAAAAGTGGGTAATTCATATTATGATTGTTTGCTGGACACTGGGGCTTCAAGATCAGTACTGGTGAGCAAACCAGATGTAAACTGTAATTCTATTGGCTCTCTAAACGTAGTAGGGGTATCAGGAACACCTCAAAAGGTCCCAAAACTTTCTCCTCGTATGGTAAGCCTTGGACCTTTATCAATAGAACACTCCTTTCTTTTAATGCCGGGATCCCCCACAAATTTACTGGGAAGGGATCTATTATGTAAACTTAAAGCCACAATAATTTGCAATCCAGATGGTTCTATGTCACTGGAATTGCCAGAGGACTCTTTAAACCTACTCCCTGTACTTCTTTCAGAAGAGCAGGAAGTGAAAGAGCCTCCCACTTTTACAGATCAAATATAAACTTTTCTGTTTAGAATTTAAATCTTTTTACAACTTGATCCCCTTCCTACCTTTCAAGTCTTCTTATGCGTTTTTCTCTTTCATTCTTTCTGAGATCCATCCACACCAGCCTATTTGTACTTCAGTGAGTACACCACTCCATCTCCTTAAGCTGCCTTAAACTGAATGTTCCCCATACCAGGAATTCTCCTCATCTTTGCTACCTGATTGCTTATAACCACTCCCCACCCTTTCTTTAATTAGCTTATCATTTTTGTTTTTTTTTAATGAACATTTTAAAATTAATTCCTCCCTTCCAGTCTCCTCTACCAATAATGCACTAGTATGAGGCACGGTCAAAAATTGGCAGCAAGAAGCCTGCCACTAATTTCTCTGCAGATCTCTTCCACAAACATTTAGACAATGAACCAGGGGCAACTGGATAATTCAGTGACTAGAGAGGCAGGACTAGAGATAAAAGGTCCTGGGTTCAAATCTGGTCTCAGACACTTCCTAGCTGTGTAACTCTGGGCAAATCACCTTGGTCCTCAATTGAGCAAATTAAAAAGCTCTCCATACATGGCTGTAAAATCTGGCAAAACAATTTGCTGGATTAGTCATATCCAATCATGTCTATCACTTCTGTGTTAGGAGGTGAGTGGCATATTTCATCTTTATTCTTTCAGATTCCTGGTTCATCATTATATCCGTCAATTCTAAAACAACTTTCAAAGTTGTTTTTCTCTATCATGTTGTTACCTTTGTGTATATAAATTGTATTATGAGTTCTTCTGACTTTTCTCTGTATCAGTTCATATAGATCTTTTCATTTTCCTCTGAAACTATCCATTTTGTTGTTTCATATGGCATGATAATATTCCATAACAGTCATATGCCACAACTTGGTTAGTTACTTCTCAATATGAAGACGTTCCTTTATTTTCCACTTTTGGTTACCATGAGAAGAGTTGCTATAAATATCTCTATACATATACATCCTTTTCCTCTTTTTAAAGATGTCTTCATCCCTCTGTAGGCTTGTACTGCTGACTCATTTCCATAGGATTCTCTCTACCATGCTATAGAAATCTCTATATTCAGGAAGCTCACCACACCCCTAGACTAATTCTCACAATGGAAATATCCTCCACCCCTGAGACCTCATCTACTGATTGGCTGGATCCTCCTAGAACTTCCACTTTAGGGGAGAAAACCCATATCCCAGATAATTCCATCTTATTCCATGATGTATTGCTGACTCCTTTCCTTTTTTCAAATTATGTTCTGTGAACTTTCTCCCACTCTTTGCTTTTCACTTCCCTTTTATGTGTTGCCTTCTCTCTCTCTCTTTAGAATTAGAATATAAACTCCTTGGGAGCAGGAACTATCTTTCTTTATTTTGCTTCCATTTATCTCTAGCACTTAGCACAATACCTTGCACATAGTACATGCCCAATAAATGCTTGTTAACTGACTGACTTTCCTTGATTTCTTTAATGTATTCAGTGTATGTGTTTAGTAGTTGGGTTGGTAGAGTTAAGGGATGTACACAATTGGGTAATTTTCTGAGCATGGTTCCAAATTGCTTTTTGGAATGGATGGACCAATTCATAGCTCCACCAACAATGCACGTCTATGAGGCATAGTCAAATAATGGAGCAACAAGAAGACTGCCATTAATTACTCTGCCAAATCTCTTCCACAAACATTTCGAAAATGAACCAGGGACAGCTAGGTGATTCAGTGGATAGAGAGCTAGGCCTAGACATAAGAGGTCCTGGGTTCAACTCTTGTCTCAGACACAGACACACAGACACAGACTGTGTGACCCTGGGCAAGTCACTTCACCCCCATTGCTTAGCCCTTGTCACGCTTCTGCCTGTGAACTAATATTTAATATCAGTTCTAAGACAGAAGGTAAGGATTTCAAAAAAGAAAAAGAAAAAATGAGCCAGACCAAATCGTGATCAGGACATCCAAGAAAAAGTCATAGTGAGGCATGAAGCCAGTCTAGGGAAGTTTGGGGAGGCAGATAAATTTGTGAACCCTGGGGACAAGGTATATCTAGAAGCGGTCAATAACTCAATCAAAAAATATTATTAAGCAATTGCTATATACCAGATGCTATATACTAAGTGCTTAAAGCACTCCATGTTTGGAGTACTTCAATAACCAGAATCAGAAAGAGAGCTAAGCCCTGGGCACCAGGGCAAGAAGAAGACCTCAGGGAGGAGGGGTGAATACCATCTAAGCACTCTGTCTCCTTCTACCCAGTTCTGAGCTGGACTGAGTGAGGAGAATCTGCATTTAGAAGTAGTTGAGAGTAATGGTTGCTAGTGAGCCCTAACTATATAATGATATATACTGAACATGTTTGGAAGCAAATTGTAGCTGTGTGGCTTTGATTCCAGAAGCAGATGGAGGACTCAGTTTTAGCCTCCAGCCCAGGGTGGAAACCTGCAATGGAATAAATAAGACAAAAGTCCCAGAATAATGGAAGCTTGTAGTTCATTTACTTTGAATCCACAGGGCTTCTCAGAAGACAGTGATTGAGGGTAATAGCTATATACTGTAATTCCCAATTAGGGACAGGCTGAAATCCCCAAACCTAGGTCACAATCTAGGAGGGCAATTAGCAGACTTTGAAACAGATTATACTACTTTGAGAGCACTGAAAGTTTGCAGGCTCTCTCACCCCACCACCTTGCCCCTCAGTCTGAGCTATAAAAACAGAAGAATGATGCAAGAGGACAGAAGTTTAGGCCAGACATTTTTCCCAGAAGGGGACAGAACTGAGCACTAACATGAATTCCAAAGTCAAGAAATAGACTAAAAGGACAATCAAGCAAAAAAATAATCCACCATAAAGAGCTATTATGATAATAGGGATGCTTAAGACCCAGAAGAGACTAATTAAAAAATATACACAAGCAAAGTCTTAAAAAAAATGCTACTTGGATACAAGTCCAATCAGAATTCCTGGAAGAGTTAAAGTAAGAGCTAAAAAAAAATCTAGAAAGTGATTTTAAAAGCCAAATGAAATCACCAAAGGAAAAAATGAAAAGATAGATAACTATGGAAGAAAGAAATGAAAACAGAAGTAATGATTTTTAAGAAAAGAAACAAAACTTTACAAAAGACAATGATTTCCTGGAAATTGGAATGAACCAAATAGAACCTGACTTCCTGAGACAACAAAAAATATTGAAACAAATTCAGATAACTAAAAAACAGGAGAAAATATGAGGTATCTCATTGCAAAAAAGTGAGATATCTAATTGTGAAAACAAATCAAGGATAATAATTTAAGCATCACTACACTACCTGAAGGGCATGACCCCAAAGTGTCTAGACAGCATATTTCAAAAAATCAAAAGAGAAAACTGTCCTGACCTCTTAGGATCAGTGGGCAAAATAGAAATGGAAATAATCTACTAGTCACTTCCTGAAAGAAATCCCAAAATGAAAAATTCTAGGCCTATTAGCTAAAATATAGAACTTCTTAGGTTAAAGAAGTAAACTGCAAGCAGCCAGAAGAATTTAAGAACATACAATTTAGAGGCTATCATCACTATAAAGGAGCTGTGAAGAGTAAATCAAACTCTCTTTGTCTATCAATCAGCAGCTCTTAAGTTAATCAATCAAAAATTCAAGTACCCCTACTTAGTACCTCACCAGTCACTAAGTATCAGAGTTCACAAGTCACTTGCTAGAGTGTGTAACAACTCCAGAGGCCACTAATTCCCACTCCCTGATCCCCAGCAGTGCTAGGCAAATTGAAAGACTGCAATTGGTTCCCATAAAGTAGGGAAGGGACAGGAAGTGATGTGGAAAAAGGATTATAAAAAGTCCTGAACTTCCTGTCCAGGGGAATTCTCTTGAGGCTTCTCCTTTGGAGTCTCTGCTCCTTAGATCTTCTCCTTTAGACTTCTTCTTTGGAGGATGACTCCTTGGGGCTTTTGGACTTCAACTTTGACTTGGAGCTTTGTGCCTTTCAACTGGAGTTTTCCCCTTTGGGACTTCAACTTTTGGCTTTGGTACTTCTTGGAGTCAGGGACTTTCTTGTTGGGTTCACTGCTGCCTCAGTGAGCTTAGCTCATGAGGGTTTTTCTGCATTTGGGACCTTTCCTGGATTCTGCTCGGCTTGCTGGTGAGTGATTAGGATTCCCACATGGAAATTGGAACTCTGTTGGGGAGTGAGCTTCATTTCATCAGGTCAGCATTTAGGGTAGGGTAGGCAGTCTCCTTACCTCTTTCCCTTCTGTGTTTCCTTCTTTTTTACTAATATTCCAATTAAACTAAATTGTTAAAAGCTACTAATAATTTTCCTGACTTAAGGGTTAATAATTGGCGACCACTTTTTATAACTCTCTTATTTATAACCACTTATTATAACTCAAAACACCAATTTAACCATTATAGAGCAGAGAGTTTGAAATACAATATTCCAGGAAACCGAAAATTGAGGCTTACAGCCAAGAATAACTTAAACCCCTATAGGGGAAAAATAGATGTTTAATGAAACAGAGAACTTCTTAGCACTCCTGATGAAAAAACAAGTGCTGGGTAGAAAATCTGACATGCACATGCAGGAATAAAGAGAAACATAAAACAATAAACTTAAGTGAGCAATCTTAAACGACTAAACAATGTTAAATAATATATATTCTTATATAGGGAGATGCTAAATGGATTCCCTCAGAATTCTACCATAATCAGGGATTATAGAGGCAGTCTACTTACACAGAAGGCCTGGGAGTGATTCCTTTATGTTCTGATCATCTTTTAAAAAAATAGAAAAAGTGGGGAAAAGGAATACACTGGCAGAGGAGGGAAGAGAAAGGAAGAAAGATGGAAATCAAGACACCATGATATGTGAATCAGCTTCAAATTAATGTTACTTAATCTCATCCTCACTTTGCAGAAAGACAACTCCTTCTACTTGTCCCTAATCAATTCTCTAAACCATTCTCCACAGTACCAATTTCAAAGTGTCTAGATGAGTGTCTTTTTTGGCCTACCGTCCCCTTTCCAGAAAAAATATTACTTAGTGCCCCTGGAAATTAATTTTTAAAAAATTTTAATAGCAATTAATAGGAAAGATAAATGCACCCGTGGCCATCACTGCCTCCCTGGATTGCTGCAGCATCCACCAACGGGGCAGTGCCACCCACTTTGGGAATCACTGGTCTAGACTTTCCTCAAGCCTTTTATGGTACCCCTCTGATCCTCTTAGCTCTTAAAGGATCTTGCTTCATAATTCATAAAAAAAATTGTGGCCATTTGCCAACAGCTCCTTTTTTCTTTGTCTTCTTTCATATCCCTCTAAAATCTTCTTGACTTCAGTCTCTGATGAAAAAGTTGTGAGAGGAAACTTACAACCTTTTAAAAAGTAAAACCAAAAGTATTAAGACAATATATTTTTCTGGCACAAAAAGTCTTTTACAGAATCTCTGGAAAAGTTCTTGGAAAGATAGGTGATAGGTTGAGGACAAAAAAAGCTTTTCTTTATGTAATGGATTAAGGGTGGTATCCTACTTTTTTCTACAAAGAATAACTTTTATCTTGTTCATATCACTGTATCCTCACCCACCTGTTTCTGGGACTCACACTTTTCCACTGAGAAAGGATTAAGATATTAATGGAGGGGGTGGCTAGGTAGCTCAGTAGATTGAGAGCCAGGCCTAGAAATGGGAGATCTTAGGTTAAAATCTGGCCTCAGACACTTCCTAGCTATGTGACCCTGGGCAAGTCACTTGACCCCCATTGCCTAGCCCTTACCGCTCTTCTGCTTTGGAGTCAATACACAATACCTATTCTAAGACCAAAGGTAAGGATTAAAAAAAAAAGATATTAATGGAAGGGAAAAAGTCCCTTTGTTTACTCCAGGTTTAGGATGAGTGGACAGAATGGGATGGATGTACATTTGATCATTCAATTGTTACTGAATATTTACTCAAACTATATTTTTCCATGTAATGATCTTTTATTTGTTCTTTGTTCAAAACTCCTATAAATTTTACCCTAAATCATCTTGAGGTCAAGATTTATGTTGGAGGGGCAACTAGGTAACATGGTGGATAGAGTTGCCAGAGTTGGAGCTGGGAGGACCTTGGTTCAAATCTGGCCGCAGACACACACTTCCTAGCTATGTGACTCTGGCAAGTCACTGAATCCCAATTGCCTAGCCCTTACTATTCTTCTAGAATTGACACTAAGACCAAAGGTAAGGGCTTTAAAAAAAAGAGCCATGTGGGAGGGCATGAAGAACAATGCTAATTTGAATATCTCTCCTTTTAAGGTATAAATGCTTGGATACTAATATTAAATTAAATTGTTTCTTAAAGACTTGAGTCTAAAAACACAGGATATAGTATTAATATCTATATTTTTTATTTAATAAAGAGGACCTTTTCCTTGCCAAGTCCATCCTCTCTATGTGCATTGTTGATGGAATCCCCTCTTAAATTTTCCAGCAGATTGCCCTATCATCCCCATTCTCCAATCTTCAATCTTTCCCTATCTTCTGGCTCTTTCCCTGTTATCTACAAATATGTCCATGACTTAGCTGTTCTTAAAAAACCACTCATTTGATCCTACTATCTCTATTATCTGTATTCCCATATCCCTCCAGTCCTTCTCAGCCAAATACCTTGAAAAAGCCATATTCCATAGATAATTCCACTACTTGCCTCACTGTTTTCTAGATGTTCTGGATCTAGCTTCTGACATGAAAGTTCAATTGAAACTGTCCTCTCCAAAGTTATCAAAATCTCTTTGCCAGATCTAATGACTTTTTCTCAATCCTCCTCCTCATTGACCTGTCTGCAACATTTGACACTATTGATCACCTTCTGAATACTCTCTCCTTTCTAAGTTTTTGAGACACTATATTCTTGGTTCTCTTCATACCTGTCTGATTGCTCTTTGACTTGGAAAAAACAACAACCTTCTTTTATTGGTTCTAAGGCAGAAGAACAGTAAGGGCTAGGCAATGGGAGTTAAGTGACTTGTCCAGGTCCACATATCTAGGCAGTGCTTGAGGTCAGACTTGAACTTAAGACCTCCTGTCTCTAAGCCTGGCTCTCCATCTACCAAGCTACCTAGCTGCCCTAATTGGTCCTTCTCAATTTCCTTTCCTGAATCTTCATCCATGTCATATCCACTGTCTTTGTCTTTTTCTTTATACAATGTCTTAATTGGTGATCTCAATAACTCTCATGAATTCAGCTATCATCTCTATGCTAATGATTCTAAGATCTATACATCAATCAATCAAGAAATATTTATTAAACACTTACTGTATGCTAGGCATTGTCCTAAGCACTAGGAATTAAAAAATAATAAAGCAAAAAGAATCTTTGCCTTCAAGGAACCAAATTTTTTTAAAAAGTCATACTTTATTTATTCCAATCAGCAAAAATCTTCCCTCTCTCTTTGTCACTTTACTCCCTTCCCATAATTGAGAATGAAAGAAAAACAAAACCTATTACAAACATGTATGGTCAATCAAATTTTTGCTTTGATTATGTCTAAAATCTATCAACCTATCTATCTCTTATTCTGTATTGTCCTTCATCTTTCTATCAGGAGACGGGTAGCATATTTTATTATGAGTCCCCTGAAATCAAGGCTGATCAGAATTCCTAATTCTTGCAATTAAAAAAAATATATTGTAGTCATTGACTAAATTGGTGATGGACAAACTTTTTAAAGAGGGGCCCAAAGGAAAGGAAATGCTCATCTGTCAGTCTGTTTCTAAGGCAACTCTTTCGAAGTTTCATTGTATTGTATCCTACTCATTGTATTTGTCAGATTAGGAATAATGCCATGAGGTCGGATAGAACATTTCAGGGTGCCATATCTGGCTTGCCCATCACTGGTCTAAATTGTTCTCTTGGTTCTGTTCACTTCACTTTGAATCATTTCATAAAGTCTTCCCAGTTTTTACTGAAATCATTCCTTTCATCATTTCTTACAGCACAACATTCCATTACGTTTATATACTATAACTTTTCCAGCCATTCCTTAATTTATGGGCACCCCCTTAAATTCCCATTCTTTGCCATCTCAAAAAGAGCTATAAATATTTATGTAGTTATCTTTATAACTTAAGTGATCTTTACTTAGCGCATTTGCTTTGCTTAGAACTAGTCCCTACCTTAAAAATCTACCCTTCTTCTAATTCTAGAATTCCTATTTCATTAATGAAAAATAATTAAAAAAATTTTTTTTTACTCTTGCTTCATCCCTTCTAAGAATTCTAGTTGAATTTATGCCCATGTTATTTAAGGCTTTGAGTTGATCTCTTTTTCTAGGTTAGTGTCTTAATTAACCCTATCAACACAATTGCTTTTTATGGTGAATTCTTTTTTTCTTTCCCCTCCCTTCCTCTCCCCTCTCTTCACCACTCCTCTCTCCTTTTTCTCTTCTCTACTCCTCTCCTTTTCTGTAGTCCATCCTGGATCTGTGACCCTGATGTAAGTAATGAGGAATAAAACTGTCTATTGCCACTCATTCCTGCATGGAGCCCCAGTGTGGTCCTAGGAAGGCCCTACATGTGCCTTGGACCTTCTGCGTTCTACTGCTCTATTCATGACATGCTCCTAGCCAGATTTCTTTTTCAGTGTTCATAGATCTCCATGTGAATCTCCCTATGCTGATTTGACCTGAGTAAATAATTCATTGTGAGTTTTTCTCAGATTTCACCATCAAAATTTGGTCTGATGCATTTTCTAGATATGTTTGGGGGAGCATGGCTGTCCTGCTTCCTGCTGTTCCATTATCTCTGCTCTGCCTTTTCATGAGAATTTTTTAATTGTGGAGACAACATGTACATAAATAGATTATTGTTCTTTGTCTTAAAAAGAAAACAAACAATCCTTACTTTCCATCTCAGAATCAATATTGTGTATTGGTTCCAAGGCAGAAGAACATTAAGGACTGGGCAACAGGGACTTGTCCAGGGTCTGATAACTAAGTGTCTAAGGCCATATTTGAACCCAGGACTTCCTGTCTCTAGGCCTGACTCTCAATCCATTGATCTCAATCTCACAAGCTCTCAATCCACAATCTCAATCCAGCTGTCCCCATCCTTCATTTCTGAAGAGGACCAATGACACCATGAGGTGATATCTTGACTCATGCATGAATTGGGATTTTAGTGAAGCACAGTGCACAAAGTCATCAGCTTCACTCTCTTCTAAAATCATCAACATCCATTATCAACATAAATGGGCACGTACAAGATAACTGTAGAATAGAAGGACTATAGCTTTGCAGGGGAAGTTACCCACAGCTGGGGGCACCTGGGAAGCCCTCTTGCAGTGGATAGCACTTGAGCTCAGTTTTGAAGTAGTGTAGAGATTCCCTAGAGGTGGAGAGGAGGAAGGAGAGCAATTTAGGCATGGAGGAGCACTAAGTACAAATTGTAATGGTTCCCTATTACATCTAGAATTGAATGTCATTGTGGTAAGCAAGGAGGTTATTCCTAGACTCAGGACATTATGATGTGAGACATTTTGAAAGCCCTTTTTCTGTAATTCATGTTTCCAGTGAGTTGAACCATTCAGAGATCTCATTTCAGCTGACTTTGGCCAGTCATGACTTTAGGGCCAATAGCTAAGAATGAGTCAGAAATGAAGGTTATTCTTTAGACCTACAGAAACATATTATTCATCCTACTAAGAATATTTGAGTCAGTGACTAAGTCAGTCATGAGTTGCGGTGATTTGAATACCAGATGCAACACTCCTAATGTTGCAATAACTTGGTTTTGGACTTGAGTGTTTAATCAGTGGACCAGGTTACCAAGAAGAGCTGAGGAATTACCTTTTCTAGAGGACTTTAATGAATAAGAAAATTCTCATGGGTTTGGCATGGTTTTGGTATGGCTCTGCCTGAAGCCAGCGAAGGAAGGAGGGAAACAAGTATTTGTGTCACACATTGTGCTAAGCACTTTATAAACATTTTATCCTTATAACAAGTCTATGAGGTTGGTGCTCTTATTATCCCTATTTTACAGTTGAAGAAACGGAGATAGACAGAGGTTATATGGCTTACCCAGGGCCACACAGCTAGTAAGTATTAAAGGCTGAATTGGAAGTCAGGTCTTCCTGACTCCAGGACTAGCACTGTATACACTATGTTGCCAAGTTGCCGTTATAGCTCCTAATTTAATTTCTATTGAGGGATAAAATAAGTCAAGTTTTGATTCTTCTTTTTCTGAAACCAGAGCTAGGCTTCTGTGGTATCTAGCAATTTCATTGTGATGTCTTTTGTGGAGTACATTCTTCTCTGGGACTAGAGTTCTTTCAACACACAGGCATCCACATTTTACTATTTAAACAGAAACCTAGCTCTAAGAGCTCTATTTTTGGGGTAGCATTGGTGTCTGTGGGAGGCTTCCATGCCTACTCTACATGACCCTGTGAAGTATCCTAGCCAATTTTTTTTAGTTTCCTCTTGATTTTTTTTTCTCAGTATTATCTGAGGGCCTTAGTGACCCTAAATTTGGGCAACTCATTGCAGAAATTGGAATGAGGGTGCTCTGAGTTTAAAACTTGATCAGTTTTTCTTACCCATTTCAATTCCCTTTCTTGGCTTCTCCAAATGAGTGTAAATGTGGCAATCCAGAATCCACATGAAGGAGAGAAAAAAGGAAGGAACACATGTACAAAAATTATGCATTTGGAAGAGATTTATTAAGGGACATTCTTTATAGTTGGCTGGAGGAAGGGGGAAGGAAAAGAGAGAGAGATACAGCAATTCTCTAAATCTGTGGACAACTGGGGCTTCTGATACAGCTTTTTTTTTTTTTTTTTTTGTATAGAAAAAGCTCAACTCTTATTGGTGTTAAAGGTACTCTCTTCTTTTCAGGGATGCCAGGACAGTGATTGGTGCTTCTTCAACTTTCATATCTATACTCTGGGATCTCCTAGCTCAGTTGTAGGTCGAAGGAAATGAGAATAAAATTTGAATGTTTCTTGACTTACTCAAGGTTAGCTAACAAGGAGAATATGGAGGGTCTTCTCCATGATGCCAAATATGATAGAAAAGTTTGAGTCACTTATCTAAGAAATTGTAACTGTGGGGATACACTGTCTTGACTGGTTTGAAGGGCAAAAGCAAAAGAAGGTATGAAACACTTACCAGATACTAGCCAACAGTTATGGGTGCAAATCTTCCCAGAAAGTCATTGTCTGACTGGCACCAGGAGAATAGCTTTGGGTTAATTTTCTGAGTGAGCAGATTTATGGGAATATTTATGGCTTTTCCCTTAGGATTACATATGTGATTTGCTACCTTAGATTACATAGGGAAGGAGGAAATTTTCTTAAGGATTTTAATATTGAGAAAAAGGACCCCGCATACCAATACACAGGTTACCTACTGTGTAATTAGAATTTTGTACCCTTGAACTACATTTCCCAGCATTCCTCTTTTGTCCCTATGTTATGTCCTTACCTTTTGAAGATAAGTTTGTGTAGCTCCGTCCTCTTGCTCTCTCCTGCTATCACAGTCAGGAAAAGTTCTCTTTACTCAACTTTTTCTATTTCCTCAACTTCAAGTGATTATTAATAAATATTATAAAATATAATATTTGGAGTTATTGGGTATTAATTTTAATCTTACACTACATGCTGTGAATGTTATTCATTAAGTCATATTAGTTCTTTTTGGTTTATAGAACAAGGTTGGCATTTGCATTTGCAAAAAAAAAATTCAAAATGACAAACCGCTTTGAATTTGTTATTTTCAGGGGTATTAAGACTAAACATCACCTTAGCATTTAAAATGTATTAGTTCTTTCACAGATCCCTAACTTGTAACAAGCTGCCTCCAAAAAAGTTATTCCTCTTGTTTTTCTTGCCAGGAAAACAAGATGGAAGCAGCTAGGTGGGGCTGGGTCAGGAAGACTCACCTTCAAATCTGTCCTCAGACACTTACTAGCTGTGTGATTCTAGGCAAGTCACTTAACCTCTGTTTATCTTAATCCACTGTATTTAAGTTTAAGTCACAACTCTGATACTAGCTTTGAACCACTGGGCAAGTCACTTAACTTTCAGCCTCAGTTTCCTCATTTGTAAAATAGCGATAATAATCACATCTCTTTCACAAGGTTATTGTGACAATCAGATAACTTAAAAATTTTGGGGGGGAAGTCTTTACCTTCCATCTTAGAATCAATACTGTGTATTGTTTCTAAGACAGAAGAGTGCTTGAGGGCTAGGCAATGGGGGTTTAGTGACTTGTCCAGGGTCACACAGCTAGGAAATGCCTGAGGCCAGATTTGAACCTAGGACTTCCCATCTCTAGATCTGCCTCTCAATTCACTGAGCTACCTTGTTGCCTCCATGATAACTTATGAAAACTTATGATAATTTATAAAGCACTAGGTAAATGCTAGTGATTAATGATAGTGACAATAATAAAAGCTGAAACTTTTACATTATTTTAAAAATTATTTGTTGTTAAATCCAAAACACATTTGTTGAATCCTGGATTAGATGAGCCCTTAGGAACCCTTCTTGTTTTATGATTCCATTATTCTGTTTCCCTGAAGACCCACGGCAGAATAGTCATAGACCTGCTTCAAACTGTTTCCTTCAAAAACCCACATACCTTTTGAACTTCCTTATTCCTGTTGGGGGAACTATCTTCTTCCTAGTTTTACAACCTTGGCACTATCCTCAACTATTCATTCTCCTCCATCACCCACATCCAGTAACAAGTCTTGTCATTCTATTCCACTTATCCCTCTTCTCCTTTCTTAACTCACAAGCCACCATCCTAATTCGGACCTTAATCATCCTTCTATCACAATATTGCAATAGTTTCCAAACTGGTGACTGTCTCAAGTCTTTCTCCTTTCTAATTCATCCTCCATACAACAATCAAAATTATTTTTCTAAAGCATAGATCTGATCCTGTCATTCCCCAGCTGAAAAATCTCCAGGGACTCCCAAATACCTCTAATATAAAATAAACACCCTCTTTGTCAAGGTCCTCCAGGGCTAGAGCTTTTTCATTTTTATCTTTATATCCCTTTTCCCCCCATTGATTTCAATTATTAGTTTTTAGAAAAAATTTCCACGATTCCATGATTCATGTTCTTACTTTCCCCTTCACCCCTCCTTCAACCCCACCCCCCATAGCTGACGTGCATTTACACTGGTTTTAACATGTGTCGTTGATCAAGACCTATTTCCATATTATTGATAGTTGCTTTGGTGTGGTCGTTTCGCATCTACATCCCCAAACATGTTCCTATCAACCCATGTGTTCCAGCAGTTGTTTTTCTTCTGTGTTTCCACTCCTGTAGTTCTTTCTCTGAATGTGGGTAGTGTTCTTTTCCATAAATCCCTCAGAATTGTCCTGGGTCGTTGCATTGCTGTTAGTACAGAAGTCCATTACATTTGATTTTACCACAGTGTATCAATCTCTGTGTACAATGTTCTTCTCTCTCTATTCCTTTCACTCTGCATCAATTCCTGGAGGTCTTTCCAGTTCACATGGAATTCCTCCAGTTTATTATTCCTTTGAGCACAGTAGTATTCCATCACCAGCATATACCACAATTTGTTCAGCCATTCCCCAATTGAAGGGCATACCCTCATTTTCCAGTTTTTTGCTACCACAAAAAGCGCAGCTATAAATATTTTTGTACAAGTCTTTTTATCTATGATCTCTTTGGGGTACAAACCCAGCAATAGTATGGCTGGATCAAAGGGAAGGCATTCTTTTAGCGCTCTTTGGGCATAATTCCAAATTGCCATCCAGAATGGTTGGATCAGTTCACAACTCCACCAGCAAAATGTTCCAATTTTGCCACATCCCCTCCAACATTCATTACTTTCCTCTGTTGTCATTTTAGCCAATCTGCTAGATGTGAGGTGATACCTCAGAGTCGTTTTGATTTGCATTTCTCTAATTATTAGAGATTTAGAACACTTTCTCATGTGCTTATTGATAGTTTTGATTTCTTTATCTGAAAATTGCCTATTCATGCCCCTTGCCCATTTATCAATTGGAGAATGGCTTGATTTTTTTATACAATTGTTTTAGCTCCTTGTATATTTGAGTAATTAGACCTCTGTCAGAATTTTTTGTTATAAAGATTTTTTCCCAGTTTGTTGTTTCCCTTCTGATTTTGGTTGCATTGTTTTTGTTTGTACAAAAGTTTTTTAATTTAATACAATCAAAATTATTTATTTTACATTTTGTAATTTTTTCCAACT
The DNA here is from genome assembly GCF_016433145.1 of Gracilinanus agilis. Lineage (NCBI taxonomy): Eukaryota > Metazoa > Chordata > Mammalia > Didelphimorphia > Didelphidae > Gracilinanus > Gracilinanus agilis. The sequence goes on along the minus strand of NC_058130.1, from coordinate 540,831,389 downwards.
TTTGCTTGGTTTTAAAATCTTTCCTTTCCCAGAGATCTAACAAGTATACTATTCTGTGTTCACTTAATTTACTTACAGTTTCCTTCTTTATATTCAAGTCATTCACCCATTCTGAATTCATCCTGGTGTAGGGTGTGATATGTTGATCTAAACCTAATCTCTCCCATATTGTTTTCCAATTTTCCCAGCAGTTTTTGTTGAATAGTGGATTTTTGCCCCCAAAGTTGGACTCTTTGGGTTTATCATAGATTGTCTTGCTGATGCCACTTACCCCAAGTCTCTTCCACTGATCCTTCTTCTGTCTCTTAGCCAGTACCATATTGTTTTGATGACCGCTGCTTTATAGTATAGTTTAATATCTGGTACTGCTAGGCCACCTTCCTTCACATTTTTTTTTCATTATTTCCCTTGATATTATTGATCTTTTGTTCTTCCAAATGAACTTTGTTATAGTTTTTTTTCTAGTTCAGTAAAAAAGTTTTTTGGTAGTTTGATAGGTATGGCACTAAATAAGTAAATTAATTTGGGTAGAATGGTTATTTTTATTATGTTAGCTCATCCTACCCATGAGCAATCAATGTTTTTTCCAATTGTTTAGATCTAGTTTTAATTGTTTGGAAAGTATTTTGTAGTTGTATTCATATAATTCCTGTGTTTGTTTTGGTAGATAGATTCCTAAGTTTTATATTGTCTAGGGTGATTTTAAATGGTGTTTCTTTTTCTAACTCTTGCTCCTGTGATGTGTTGGAAATATATTGAAATGCTGATGATTTGTGTGTGTTTATTTTGTATCCTGCAAATTTGCTAAAGTTGTTGATTATTTCTACTAGCTTTTTAGTTTATTCTCTAGGATTTTTTAAGTAGACCATCATATCATCTGCAAAGAGTGATAGCTTGCTTAGTCTCCTCATTGCCTATTTTAATACCTTCAATTTCTTTTCCTTCTCTAATTGCTACTGCTAGTGTTTCTAGTACAATGTTAAATAATAGAGGTGACAATGAGCATCCTTATTTCATGCCTGATCTCATTGGGAAAGCTTCTAATTTATCCCCATTGCATATGATGCTTGTTGATGGTTTTAGATATATACTGTTTATTATTTTTAGGAAAGGCCCTTCTATTCCAATACTTCCTAGTGTTTTCAATAGGAATGAGTGTTGTATTTTGTCAAAGGCTTTTTCAGCATCTATTGAGATAATCATGTGATTTTTGTTTGTTAGCTTGTTGATATTGTCAATTATGTGGATGGTGTTCCTAATATTGAACCATCTTTGCATTCCTGGTATAAATCCCACCTGATCATAAGAATAACCCTCATGATCACTTGATGGAGTCTTTTTGTTAGTATTCTATTTAAAATTTTTGCATCTATGTTCATTAGGGAAATTGGTCTGTAATTTTCTTTCTCTGTTTTTGATTTACCTGGCTTTGGTATCAGTACAATATTTGTGTCACTTGTTTGCTATTTTCTATGCATTTCTATTTCTATTTCTATGCCATATTTCTATTACATGGTCTATCTTTGTGAATGTTCTATGTGCTGCTGAAAAGGTGTATTCATTTTTGTCCCTATTTATTTTTCTCCATATATCTATTAACTCTAATTTTTCTGGGGTTTCATTCACTTCTCTTATCTCTTATTTATTTTTTGTTTTGATTTATCTAGATCTTATACGGGAAGGTTCAGGTCCCCCACTAGTAAAATTTTGCTATGTATTTCATCCTTGCGCTCCACTAGCTTCTTATTTAGAAATTTGGAAGCTATACTGTTTGGTGCATACATGTTGAGTACTGATATTTCTTCTTTGTTCATATTGCCTTTTATTAGGAAGTAGTTACTTTCCCTATCTCTTTTAACCAGATCTATTTTTACTTTTCCCATGTCAGAAATTATGATGACAACTCCTGCCTTTTTTTCTCAGTTGAAGCCCAATAGATTTTCCCCCATCCTTTCATTTTTACTCTATGTATGTCTGCCTGTCTCGTGGGTGTTTCTTTTAGACAACATATGGTAGAATTTTGGTTTCTAATCCACTCTGCTATTTGCTTCCATTTTATGGGTGAGTTCATTCCATTCACATTCAGAGTTATAATTATCAACTGTGTATTCCCAGACATTTTGATTCTCTCTACTTGTCCTGTCCTTTCTTCTTTCACTATTTCCTTCTATACCAGTGTTTTGTTTTTAATAGTTCCCCTAATCCTCTTCCTTATTGTACTTCCCTTTCTCCCCTCTCCCTTCTTATATCCGTCTTATTCTTCTTTAGGATCTTTTTAAGCTACCCCCCCACCTTCTCCCTTCCTAGTGTTATTTTCCTCTCCACCAGTCCTTTTGTTACCCTTCTACTTCTATAGTGTGCAAATCAATTCTCTTTCCCAATGGATCTGATTGTTCTTCCCTGTTTAAGGTGATTACAGTGCACTTAAGTATTAAATATTTCCTCTCTCCAACCTCTTTACCCTTACAGTGTATTGTTATTCTTCCCTGTTGGCCCCACAACTTCTTTGTGGAATATAAATTTACTGCATTTTGTTTGTTTTCCTATTTTTCTTAATATTACCTTCTTTCCCCCCTCTAGTTTGGTGTATATATATATATATATCACTTGACATTTCATCCTATACAGTTTGTCACTGTTCCCTCTATGTAAACATCTTCTAGTTACACTGTTGGTAATAACAATTTTTAATATTTACCAATATCTTCTTTTCTTCTTGGGATACAAATTGATTGAACTTATTGAGTCCCTTAAAGAAAAGATTTTCCCCCTCCCCCCAGTCTCTTAACTACCTTATGGTAATTCTCTTGAGTTCTGTGTTTGGGCAGCAAACTCTCTCTTTAAGTCCGTTTTTTTTATTTATGAATGCTTGGCAGTCCTCAATTTTATTAAATGACCATACTTTCCCCTATAATAATATAGTCAGTTTTGCTGGATAGTTAATTCTTTGTTATAAACCCACTTCTCTTACTTTCCAAAATATTATGTTCCATGCCTTACCGTCCTTTAATGTAGATGCAGCCAGATCCTGTGTTATCCTAAGAGTGGTTCCATGATATCTGAACGACTTGTTTTTAGCAGCTTATAATATTTTTTCCTTGGTCTGGTAGTTTTTGAATTTGGTTATAATATTCCTGGAAGTTGTCAGTTGTGGATTAAATGTAGGAGGTGATCTGTAGATTCTTTCAATTTCCACTTTTCTCTCTTGTTTGAGAATGTCAAGACTGTTGTCTCTGATAATTTCTTGTCGTATGATGTCTAAACTTTTTCTTTTATCATGATGTTCTGGTAAACCAATAATTCTTAAATTGCCTCTTCTAGCTCTGTTCTCTAGATCTTTGGTTGAATCAATGAGGTGTTTCATATTCTCCTCAAATTTTTCATTTTTTAAATTTTGTTTTATATATTCTTGCTGCCTTCTGAAGTTATTTGCTTCTAGTTATTGAGTTCTGTTTTTTAAAGACTGAATTTCATCCCTGGCTTTTTGGTCATCCTTCTCCTTCTGGTCTGTTTTTCTTTGTAGATCATCTTTTGCCTTCTTTGCTTCATTTTCAAGCTGGCCAATTCTGGCTTTTAAGACTTTATTTTCTTGTTTTAGTTCATGTATTTCCTTTTTTCAAATTGTCTTCAGCCTCTCTTGATTGTTTTTTGAGTTCCTGAACTTCTTGAGTTAATTGAATTTTGAGATTTTCCAAAGCCTGTGTCCAATTCACTGGAACTTCTTCCTCTTCTTCTATTTCTATTTCATTTGCTCTATTTTCACTTCCTTGAAAGAAGATTTTGATTGTCATTTCTTTTCTCTTTTTCTATTGTTTACTCATATTTTTTCCTTTTCTGTTCTGCTAGTTTGAACAGATGTATTTAATGATCTTTGATGAAATATCCTCCCCCAGGTGGCAATGGAGGTTTGTAGTTAGTTTTTCTGCCCTCTGAAGACTTCTTGTCTGTCCAATTGTTGGTATTTAGCCTGTATTGATTGGGTTAGTCTGGACTGCTTAATCTGCCCAAGGCCAAAACCTTGAGAGGAGAAAAAACAAAACAAAACAAAACAAAAAGTGGGGGGGACAAGAAGGAATGTTTTTGCTGAGCTGAGCTATTCAGCAGTTGGGTCCCTCTGTGCTGTCCTTGTGTTTGATCTGGTTTTCTTTCCTCTTGAAGCCCTTTGTTCTCTATCTTAGTGTGAGGAAGCCAAGTTGTCTGTGGTCTGAGGTTTGGCTCTCTCTAAGCCACCATCTTTTTGGAGTTTTTGCTGTGTTTCTCTGGTTTTCTCCTCCAGTCACCTCTCCAGTGCCTGTGTTCAACTCCCTGAGCCTGGCACCAGCAAGGCCCTCTTTCCGGGCTCATGTGCCCACCTGCCCTGAGATTTCTGGGGCCGCTGGAGACCCTGCATAGCACATGAGGGAGGCATACTGGGATTCCCCTTCTATACCCTCAGACTGACAGTTCAACAATTCAAGCCTTTTTCTTGGCGTACCTCTTTAGTTGTGCAGACGTAGGGTTCCCCCTGTGCAGTCCTGTTGTTAGATTTGTTCCTCTTTCTTCTCGAAGCACATTGTTTTCTATCTCGGTTTGTAAGGGTGCAGAGGTTTTAAGATTTGCTCTAAGCCTCTGTCTTCCCAAAATCTTATCTTTATATACTTGTTGTCTAGGACAGTGCTTAGGACAGAGTAAAAAAAACAATCAGTGTTTGATGATGGATTAAAACTCAGTTCAAACGCTACCTCCATGAAGTCTTCCCTTCTTGATCCCCTGCTAGGAATGACCTTTCTCCCAGATCTCACAAAACACTTTGTTTAAGAACTCCCTAATGTACTTATTGTTTAACGTGTTCTCTCTCTCTCTCTCTCTCTCTCTCTCTCTCTCTCTCTCTCTCTCTCTCCCTTGTCTTCTCATCAGTCAATTAATTAGCCAGATCCCCTTAAACATCCCCTTCCTTGAGAGCAGAACTTTGCCTCTTTCCCCAGCTTTGTATATAATAGACTCTTAATGACATATGTCATCATATTTGTTACAACCCAAAGAATTGACTCCAATACTGGGGACAGGGGACATCCTGTTGTAGAGGAAAGGCAGGGGAAGTTTTTTTATAGGTAGACAGGGCCCATACTTCATATCACATCAGATAAATAACTGTTACTTGATTCAGGAATAAAAGCTGGTTTTGATGTTGAGAAATAGTTTTTCATTCTGTATTGCTCTCAATTGACCCTGAAATGGAAGCAGCATGAAATCCTGGGAAAAAGTAATCAATTTGGAATCAGAGGACTTGGGTTCAAATCCGAACCCTACCATTTTTCTCTTACATGTGGCCTTGGGAAAGACCCTTGATCTTGCCAAATCTCAGTTTCCTTACCTATATAGTATTGTAATGGAGGATTTCCAGGGATGTTAACTATTATTATTTGTGTATTCACACTGGGGTAAGAAAGACAGGAATGTCAGATGGACAGGACCAAACAGGATAGGGAGACCAGGGTTCACTGCCAAGGAGTTAACTGTCAACAGGAATGGCAGTTAGGCTTGACAGTCACTCAGCCCACCTAGGCAAGGGCCTATGGAACCAGCAGGCAACAGGTAAAAGTTTATAACATTTTAATGAGGGAAACAATAATAAAGGATGGGTATAAGGGATTCTACACTAACAAGCTAAAGGCAATCCACAGGGTCAAAGGAAAAAGGGATTTAACTACACTCTCCTATGATCTAGGCAAGAGAGGGCCCAAAGAAAACTACTGGAGCCACAAGGGGAAAGTTCCTCCCAACATGGTTCCAGCCAGGTTTGGTCAGCTCAGGTGAGGACCTGAGGGTGGCTTTACTTGGGATCTCATAGTTAATCCAGGGATGGTTTCAGGATGCCAGGAGTCAACTCCACCAGAACAGGTGATACAGGTAAGGAGAGAAAGTTTGCAATGCTGTCCACAAGATCACAAACCACTTCCCTACTCGGTGCTGCTCTGCAGGTCTGATGTCCTCTGCTGTAAGACTTCACCACTCTCAGGATCCCAGGGAATCTGGATACAACTCCCCTAGCTCTGAGATCTCCCAGGGTCAACAACAGTTTGTGCCAACCATCATGGAGTCCTTTTCAGGCACAAGCCACTTCCTCCTTCCCCTGCATTCCATTCAGAATGTCCATAACCTCCAGCGAAGGCTTTTCCTAGCTTGCTTACACACCTACTTTTAAACTTATGTCTCTTACAGTATCAGGCAAAACTTTTTCATACTTCAAGAGGCTACAGGGCTCAACAAGGCTACCTGTCTTTTCACTTGGGTTTATGTTGTTTATGTTGCCATCTCTATTATCTGCCCCTTCCTTAGATGGAGGTAAATGAAATTAATTGCTCAGGTGTATCCTCACCAATTTCCTCTCTCTCTCTTACACACCTAGAAGGTGAAAGGGATTGGATCTGGTGAACTATAAAGTCCCTTTTGGCTCTCAATCTGTGATTCTATGATCTTATAAACTGAATAATTTGTGGCAAGTTTAGTTTCCCAGAGGAGCCCATTGATGCTTTATCTGTCATTTTAAGCCAGAGCAATTGTTCTCTTCAATATCTTCAAGATTAATACTATGATGAATGTAGTGACAGCTTTCAGTTGTAATTTTCTTTCTTTTTAAAATGTTTCATGTTCAAATGAGGACCCATAACTAGAGTTCTCCATAGTTTAAAAGGAGCTTTCTTCAGCAGGAGCTCAGTGATGGGGATTTTACTAGAGCCTGCATAAGACTTTTTTAAACTGTTTGATTCACTGGGCTCTTGATCTATATGGATTCTTGATGTGAATTAAAGCAGACCGCCAATGAATAGATTTAAGACTATTGGATTCAAGACCATTCTTTTCAGGGTCTCTTCCCTGAAGTTCATTGACAAAAGAGTATCATTCAAATGCTTTCATTCATCCATTACATTTTTTTAGGTTTTCTTCTTTTAGGGGAATCCTTTAAGTGAAGTAGTTCCTGATTTTAACAATGAATGCTTTTTTCTTCAGAGTAAATCCTCTATACAATAAATTGAAAATGTAAAAATAAGTAAGGTTCAACTTGTAATTGATGAGGCCTTCTATTCTCACAAATGTGTATGGAAGACATCTCTTGGGAAAAAGTTAAGCCCTAGTCTTTTGTTTTTAATTTGTTTTAATTTTTAATTTTTATTATTTTTAATTTTATATTATTTATAATTGTTCATAATTTTTAATATTATTTTGTAAGAGGGAGATTTAGGTATTTTATAAATATGTATTTAAAGTGTGGCCGCCAGGAATCAACAATTCAGGTTGATTCCGTAATTAAATCAGACCCAAGTCAGCATCTGGTTAGGCAGTTTATTTACAATTAGGAAGGTAAAGGTATGGGAATGAAGAGAAAGGGAGAGGCTAGTCCAGGCCTGCGGAGGTCTGGACGAGAGAGAAGGTTAAAAGGCTAAATAAATGAGGCTGCAAGCCACAAGGCCCAGCAACCAGATAGGCTAGAAACCTACTTAAGGCAGAGTTTAGAAGTGGCCTAGGTAGGCCAAGGAAGTCAGCCTAACTTACCCACGTGACAATACAGAGTAGAAGCTGTCTGTGGTCTCAAGGGAGGTCTGTCAGCACCAAGTTCAGAGCTGGAACTGCCTCCACAGGAAGTAACCAACATACTTAAAGAGATAGTGTCTCTCGTCACTTCCCGTGGGTCCACCTCTAATTCAAATGGACGAATGGCCGTCTCTACACTGATTTTGGACTGCCCAAAGGGCAGTCCCTTGTTCTTGATTTGTTACTTATTGTCACGTGTGGGTAACTCGTCTCCCCTCCCCATTAAGGGAGGTGAGGATTACATCATTTCTATGCCTAGGGTAGGTAGATTTTTGACTATGAATCCGCTAGAGTTAATTCCATTTACACAATTTTAATATCTCCTTTATATTTGAATATGATGCTACTAATCCTAAAACACAAGTCTGAGTAGGACAACTTCCACTCTCTTCTCAAGTCTTTGATGACTACCTACTATCTCTAGTAGATCACGCAAATTTCTCAGCAGGACACAAAGTTGTCTATTTCTCTCCAGTTCCCACCTACCTTTCCAGTCTTAATTCATTTTATGCCCCTTCATTCATTCTTTTTAGACAATTTGAAGTTGGCCAGTGGTTCCCTCTACACACTGTTTCCTCTTCTGGTTCTGGGTCTTTACACAATTAGTGCTCTAATTTTGAAATGTACTGCTTCCTCATCTTTGTCTCACAGAATCCTTTTCCTTCCTTCCTTCCTTCCTTCCTTCCTTCCTTCCTTCCTTCCTTCCTTCCTTCCTTCCTTCTTTCCTCCTTCTGTCTTAATATTAATTCTAATACAGAAGAGCAGCAAGGTCTAGGCAAGCAGGGTTAAGTGACTTGACCAAGGTCACACAGCTAGGCAGTGTCTGAGGCCAAATTTGAACCTGGGTCCTACTGGCTTTCTATACACTGTGCTGCTTAGTTGCCCTGAATCCCTAACTTTCTACAAAGAGCAGCTCATACAAGACCTTTCCCAATCTCCCACTATTCAACTGTCTTTCCCCGCTGAAATAACTTTGATTTTCATTGTATTTACTTACAGGGAAATGAAGTTTCCTTGAGGACAGGATTTGCTTTACTTTTTGTCTTTGCATTTTCTTAATCTGGCAGATTAAAAAAAAACCCCATTCTTGTGATTTCAGCTTTTCAGGGAACTTCTTTTTATCAATGCTAATATATTATATATGTCAATATATACCAATATTTTAGCAATATATCAATTTATTACCAATACCAATAATACCAAATATACCAATCCTGGGTACATTTTAGTCTGAAGAGAATGGCCTAGGGCTCTGCTAGGCTAAGTGAAATATATAGGTTCCCAAAGCCAGTATGTCTGAGAGGTAGGACTTAAATTCATGTTTTCTTGATTCCAAAGCTGGGACTCTATTATGCAAAGCTACTCAGCACATGTTGTTGTTCAGACTTTTCAGTGTGTCCAACTCTTTGTGGCCTCATTTGGGATTTCCTTAGCAAAGATACTGGAGTGCTTTGCCACTTCCTTTTCCAACTCATTTTACAGATGAAGAAACTGAGTCAAATAGAGTTAACTGACTTTCCCAGGGTCACACAGCTAGTAACTGTATGAGATCATATGTGAACTAAGGAAGATGTCTTCCTGACTCCAGAACTGACCCTTGTTGTGTGCAGATGCAAAGCATGGAATCCCTGCAAAGGTACAGGGAGAGCCTCACCCAGAATTCCAGGGGACCCCCCTGGAGAACTTTGGGTGAGGGGCAGTTGAGAAGGGTTGAGGACAGTTAATTTGTGGGATTGGATGTGAGCAGATACTCTGCTTGTTTCTCCTGATTTGGGGTTTCTCCTGAGAAACCATTGTAGCTTAAGCCAGTAGTTTCTACTCATAGAGTTAGCCTATTTGTCATTTTTATTCTTCATTAATATAATTATATAATTATTTAGTAATTAGAGAGTAAGATATTTATCTATAGCAAGAGGGCCAGTTTTAGTTAAGTGCTTCATCCCTCCAGGGAGGAGGGGGAAGGGGGCATCAATTTAACAGTTTAGGGTCACCTTTCATTTATCCTAAACCCTTCATGGATTTATATAATTTTCCTTGTTACTTCCTAATATAACTTTTTACCTTCAAAGCTGTGCCTGATAATTATTTGGAAGATGCTTACAATTCAGTCTGAACTTCTAGATTGAATCCTGTTGGCTGCCAGTTTAAGATCTCCTCTGTCCTCAACAGTTAGATAAATAATTTCTATATATCTCCTCTAACTGACCTGAGAGGAATATAAATTTAAGAAAGGAACATTATTGGGGTTTCAGTCATAAGAGAAACTTACCAGAAGAATCCTATTCCTGCCTTCATTACCAACTGAAGAAGAAGCAGTTAGAAGGGGAGGGGTTTGAGACCCAGGAGTGTTTTACCCCCTCCTTTCCTCACTGTAGCCTGTCAATCTCTGGCTCTTAACTTAAAGCGCTATTTGGCCCTGAACATTTATCTGCTTCTCCAAACTATCTGTTATTATAATCATAACACCCTCTATCCGCTGTGCCATGTAACTAACTGCCCCCACTCTCCACTTAATAAATATTTGATCAATTTAACTAAATTATACTGCAGTCTCCAATCATGCCCTCATTAGCATCATAATCTAACCAAGCAAGTGGCAACTAAATAGCAAATAAATGTGAATTCTAGTTGGGCAGTGACTACTTTCAGACTAGTGATAGAAGAGAGCTTTTCTATGTCGGATTTTGAATTCATTTTGTTGGAATTTAGTGAAGGTTGTTGAAACTTATTTTTTTAATCCATACTTTCTGTCCTAGTAACTATGCTAAGAAAGAAAGGCAACAGCTAAGCAATCAGGATTGAGTGACTTGCTTAAGGTCACATAGGTAGGAAGTATATGAGGCTAGATTTGAATTCAGGTCCTCCTGACTCCAGACCTGGTGCTCTATCTACTGTGCTTCCTAGTTACTTCAAGATTCAAATATTTCTAAAAGTAGAATGTAACCCCCCTGGGGAAATTATTCAACTTATTAAAATTTAACTTATGTACTTTTCAAAACTACCAGAAGGCCCACTAGAAATGCATATAAATTATAAATGTAAATATAAATATAAACATAAATATAAATATAAACTATAAATGCATATAAAAAGGGCAGGGTATTTAAATGGAAGGACTGCCACATCTGGAGTCAGAAATCCAGGATTTCATTCATTGATTTATTTATTTATAAGACCTTACCTTCTGTTCTAGTATCATTCTAAGACAGAAGAGTAGTGTGAAGATGGGATTAACTCTTCCCTGCCCATTTTTAGATTTAATCACCAGAAACATATTTTATAAGGCAGTGATGGGCAAATTTTTAAAGAGGGGGCCAAAGGAAAGGAAATACTCATCTGTCAGTCTGTTTCTAAGGCAACTCTTTCAAAGTTTCATCGTATTGTATCCTACTCACTGTATTCATCAGATTAGGAATAAAGTCCCGTGGCCAGATAGAACATTTCAGGGGGCCGCATCTGGCCTATGGGCCGTAGTTTGCCCATCACTGTTATAAGGATAAGCATACTTATCCTTAAGTATGGAGAGGTCTGTGACCCACGTGTGCAATGGTGGGTGATGAATCAGAATTGACTGACTGCCCCTGGGCAGTCATAAACAAAGCTTAAGCTGTAATTGGTTCATGTAAAATTGGAAAGAAGGCACAGGAAGTAAGGAAAGGAATGGTCTTTCAAAGTGACAAGAACTTCCTGTGATAAGTTGTTTTGCTTTCAACTTGAACTTGAAGGAACTCTAGCTTGGGACCTCAGACTGCCCTTAGAACTACCACATGTGTGAGTGAAAAAAACTGACTCCTTTTCCTGGCTTTTCTGAGAGGTACTAGACTGGAGAGGCCCCTTGTCTTGGAGGAGGCCTCGTGACTAAAATCCCTGTGTAATTTACATCTGGGCCCCCTTTGCTGGAGCCTCTGAAACCCTGCCTGCTTCGGACCAGGCCAGAATAATTATCTTCTCTCTCTCTGATTTTCCTTACTTTCCCTCTTTCCCTCTTTTATAAATAAATTGCTAAAAAGTCTTGAGTAATAATAATTACAGTGACCACATTTCCCATAAATTTAGTCCAACCTTTAGTTTTTATCCCTTATGGTACTAAGGGTTAGACAATTGGGGTTTAGTAACTTACGCAGGTCACATAGCTAGAAAGTCTCTGAAACTAGATTTGAACTCCCAACTCAAAGCCTGGCTACCCCTAAGAACTTATTCTTGTATGACGGTTATTTAGTGACTGGTGAAGTGAGGTTATTGTATTCTTTCTGGATTGAGGGTATTGTATACTCTCTGGATTGCTGACCAAATTAAAAATTATCTGTTGTGATTCATTAGTACTAGGAGCATCTTCTACATAATTAAAATGCAAGAGAGGATGGATATCTTTTTTTTTTTTTTTTGCTGGCAACACAGACTATGAGCATTCTGTATGTTAATCATTTGGATAGCCTAGAATGTGGGCTCTTCGTGGTAACACGTGGATCCTGGAATCATTTGTTGAAGGGGGGGAGAGTCACAGTGACTGCATTTTCTAGATTCTCGGGGAACCACACAATTTACAATGTCGCTATTTGACAAACAGGAAGTTCTGGCAAAGCACCAGTTTATTTCACAATGAAGAGCTACTGAAAAGACCAAACAAAATTTAAAAAGCAGTCAGCAGTTTCTGTTTCTCATGTCCTTCTTTCTTCTCTCTCTCTCTCTTTTTCCTTCTCCTTTCTCCTCCCCCTCCCCCTTTCTCTCTCTCTAGTGTTTGAGCATCTCATTTCAAGGAGACAATGAACCTGCTGAAGGGTGAGATAAAGGTTATGCTTGAATTCAAACTGCTTAGGAGGAAATAGGTTAAGCACAATAGAAGTAAATAATTAGCAGGCACATTCAAGTATAACAGTAATAATGATAATAATATCCAGTACTTAAACATGTCTTTAAGGATTACAAAGCACTTTATACATGTTTTCGCATTGAATCCTCACAACAACCCTGTGAGGTAGGTATTATTTTTACACCCAATTTACAGATGAGGAAATGAGGAAACTGAGGCTCAGATATTTGCCTAGAGTTTCATACAACTAGCACGGTATTCAATCTCAGTCATTTTTGTTTTTGTTTTTAATGATTTTAAGCTCAGGGCTTTATCCATTTCACCACCTAGCTGACTTTTCATGATCTATTAATACCTAAAATAATTTATGTATTTAACACCAGAGTGAGTTCATCCATACAAATTGTATGCTGCTCAAACAAAAAGTTTCTAATTTTTAAAAACATGAATATGAATTATAGAATATATTTCTTTTAATTTTAATTGTAACATGAAAAATGGATCATAAGATATATATGTTTGTATACATATATATGTCTATATATATATTTAAGGTTAATTCTATGTGAATTAAAAAAGAAAGTGTGTAAAGAACTTATTCTTATGAGTACTTAAGATAAAGAGCTAATTTAATTGTTAAATAAATCAGTACATAAAATATGAGTTTTCTACCTATTTCTGGACAAATAATAGCCTTCAACCTTCAAGAACAGGCTTTGGGAAGGTGATTCGTGTGAACATTTTGCCTGGTAAAGTCAATATCAAATAGTAATCCCTCTAAGCTAACTTTTCAAACTTTAGCTAAGAGAGATTCAGTTACATCGTCATTGACAGTTACAAGGTTCCCTTTTTAAGACTTAAAGCCCATTCCAGAGTATTATCAGTCCTGTCCAACTCTTCATGACCCCATTTGAAATTTTCTTGGCAAGGATACTGGAGTGGTTTGCATTTCCTTCTCCAGCTCTTTTTACAGATAAGGAAACTGAGGCAAACAAGGTTAAGTAACTTGCTTAGGGTCTCACAGCTAGTCTGAGATCAGATTTGAATTCAGGAAAAAAAAAAGAAGCTTCCTGATTACAGGCCTGGCACTCTATCTACTTTAGAATAAACACTCCAATGACAGCTTATCTGAATGAATAGAGTTAGTTTTGTGAGTCTTCTTTCCTTTATCTTTTGGACCTTCCTAATCAGGATTTATACCTCTTGTGAGACTCTTTTGGTTTCTATAGGACATTAGGATCATAGAATTTTAAGCTGGAAAGCACCAAGAGATCATCTAGTATAATCTTGCCATTTTATAGTTGGGGAAACTGAGGCACGGATGGGATATGTAATTTGCTCAGAATCTCACAGCTGGTCAGTGACAGAGAAAAGACTGGAACCTGGATCTTCCAGGGCAGTGCTCTGAGACATCATTTTGCTCCTCACTGATAGGGTTCTGCCGCAAAATTATTGGTTTTGCTCTTGGTGCTAAGAAGGACAACTTGTTGTTTGTCCTAATCAGTACAAATTTTAAGGGTTAATTTCTAACTTCCAAAATGGAAATGCATCACCTGCTTACTTAGAAGTTGTGCTTCTTAGCATGACTGCAAATAGATAAGTCACCATCTTCTTCATACAGGTCTATGAGCTGGGAACCAAAGCAGGATGTTAACAAGAAAGCTAAAGACATCTTTAAACTATAGAAAGATCCTCAATATTTCCTAGGTTTAAATGATGGAAAACCTGGTTTTTGTGTGTGTAATTAGGCACTGACTCTGAGGCTATTAGACACCATTGAGAATTGAGTGCGTTTCATATAAATCTTGAGACTCCCCAAAGGAATGATTTTAAAATAAAACCACACAACCCCCATTCCTTCCTTGGAATGAATTAGCTTGTTCCATGCACGGGTAGATGTTGCCTAAATAAATAATACTGAGGCATTTACTTACATAACTGAAGTAATAACAATGCATTTTACTTTTATATTGCATCTTATTCTAGGACCTCAAAGTCTATTGCATCAACCAAAGTGATATTAGTTCTAGATTCTTTAGTAGACACAGAAAATCCCTGTCTGTCCTGGGAAAGATTGTCCAAAGGGGAAAGCTCAAATGAAAGTTCAAGAAGACAAGCCAAATTTTGGATATCTTGCCATTTCCCTGAATTAGAGTTAAAGCAGCTTTTCATAGGATGATAGATTTAGAACTGGAAGGGGCTTTGGAGACCTCAGAGTTCATTTAGTCCCAACTCCCTCATTTTACAGATGAGGAAATGAGGCCCAGAGAAGCTGTTACCTGTCCAAGGGCACACAAGTAACTAGTGTTGGAATCAGGATTTGAATCCAGTCTCTCTGTCTCCAAATTTAGCCTTCTTTCCACTATTCTATACTGTCTCCTTCTGAAATATTCATTTTTGGCTTGTCCCATATCTTAATCAAAAGACATCGTTTTAATGGAAGGAATCAGGCGAGGACTGATTCACAAAACACGGATTGTTCTTTAGAATCCAACACCTCGTCCTGACACACATGGTGCATGCTCTTTAACAAAGGTGCATTTGTGTTTGCTCTTCACCTGGTTCTTAATCAGTATGGCTGTAATCCTTAAGTGGAAGAAAACATATTGCGATGAAGTAAAAGATATTCCTTAGATGAATATAAGCATCTATGTCTCCACTAGAAGAGCTACATGTGACACAAAATCCAAAGTGCAATAGATTAGCTAACTGTCAGACTTACAGCCCTTGAAAGGGGGCAGAACTTCGTACTGCCTTGATTAGGGCTGGAAGCCCTGTCCACCTTAGAATTTGTTAACTGAGTGACATAAGGGGATTTCTTTCTGCTCCATGCTCCATGAAGGTGCTACCCTACAGTGGAATCTAGTTAACAGGCCTGTGTGTGAACCCTGTTGTAACTGAGAGTGAAAGATTCTGGGGGCTGCTCCACACCTCAAACCTAGGGCAGAGGCGTGGGTCCCTCTTGTCCAGAGAGCAGCACTGTAGACATTTTGAGCCAAGTAAACAAAATGCTTTTGAGAACCAAAGTCCAAAACTATTTGCAGAACAAATTTACTTTCTCACTAATGTGGACAGGGCTTAGCCACCACGAAGCACGAGTTGAATTAGCTCTTCCTGTGTGTTTCCTTACTCCGGAGGAGACGTAAAATGCGTTCATTTTTGGTTAGTTCTGCTGGTAGCTCATTTGCCTGAAAGAAAAAACACGATAGTAAGAAACCTCCAACGCAGCCGCCAGTGTTGTTGTGTGGTTTGACAGTCTTGGCCTGAGTATCTCCCTTCCATTGATCTAAAAATCCCCATGCTATTTACATACGGCACTGTGTCTTCCTAACCCCAGGCTTGTCCACTTTGGAAAGCATCGTGCCTCATGCTGCACTCCGATCTGC
The DNA here is from genome assembly GCF_016433145.1 of Gracilinanus agilis. Lineage (NCBI taxonomy): Eukaryota > Metazoa > Chordata > Mammalia > Didelphimorphia > Didelphidae > Gracilinanus > Gracilinanus agilis. The sequence continues at coordinate 540,815,621 of NC_058130.1, read as the reverse complement.
CGTCTACAGTTCAATAACACACATTGACTTCAAAGTGTTTCGGGAGCCTGAGTGGTTTGGTGGAAAGCTCCCTGGATTAAAAGACTTTAAAGACTTGAAAGACTTAACTAGTCATTTTACCATAGGAAAATCACTAAACATCTCTAACTAAGAGTTTCCTCTTTTCTTTATTAACCTCAGGGTTGATATGCCAATCACTTGAGCTTATGAACCGCCATACTCCAGCTAACATTGTCAAAAGATCACAAGGGGAAAGACAGCCATCTGGTAAGCAGATGATCTGGAGCAGTAAGTTCCCCAGATCACTGTTATAAATGAATAATCAGGGGCAGCTAGGCAGCATAGAGGATAGAGTGCCAGGTCTGAAGTCGGGAGGACATGGGTTCAAATCTGGTCTCAGATACTGCCTTTGGGCAAGTCCATTTGGCTAGCCCTTGTCCTTCGTCTTAAATTTTATTATTAAGAGAGAAAGTAAGAGTTTTTTTTTAAAGGACAATCAGTGGAAGGAGGTTGCAGTGGGATTATGTGATTTAACAGCAGGCTTTCAATTATGATATATTGACAATATTCCTGCAAAGTACATTGGTGGGGGCAACCTCACAGGGGAGTACTGTTATGCAGAAATGCTTCGAAAAATGTAAAGCATTGCAAGGTATTATTTAACATGACACTTAAATTCTAGCTTTCCATGAGTCAAGTCATCAAGTCAGCAAGTATTTATTAGTCACCTACTATGTGCCAGGCACCATGCTAATCATTGAGGATCCAAAGAAAGAGAATAGTTCCTATTCTCGTGGGGATTAGTCTGATGAAAGAGACAATATGCCAACAATGACACAAACAAGATATCTATGTATAGTATACACATAAATGTACACATGAACATATACACAAAGTAATTTACATGTATAGGCACACAAGGATATATAAATATATACACATACATATCCATACAGTACATATACAGAATAATGCATATATGCATTGTGCATATAAACATGCAAATATATCATGTGTATTGAATGTATATATCTATTTTCCTTTTATTATCTCAGGGCCATTCTTCCAGCAAATTCTGGTTAACTTAAAGTCTATATTCTGTTAATATTAACCTCCTCTAACCAAACTCTGTCCCAAAGGATATCAAAATTTATTTAGAACCTAAAACATTCCTTAGATAGGAAGCCAAAGGAAGAATCTCAATTGTCCCTGAGTCCTGACATGTAAATCCTCCTTAATTAGCCTGACCGTGAATCCTCTAAATGTTGTTTAATTCTCCCTATATGTTAGTTTTCCTATAGAGTTTGTTTGATGAGGCTTGTTTCCTTAGGGAATGTACAAGATTATGACTGTTTACGCTTGTTCAACTTTAATGACATTGAAGGAAGTATGGGATTTGGGATCTATCTTCTCTTTAACTTTTATGGCCCAAGAGGAATGTAGAAGATTACAGCATGGAAAAAAAATTCATTTTTTAAAAAATTTCTGACATAATTTTACCAAGAAGAGGTCTTGTTAGAATTTTAATGGTTGTTTAGGGTTTCTCTGAGATTTGGACTTGAGCGGAATAATAGAACCGTTCTTTTTACTTCCATCATTTTTGTACTGTGGTAAATATATATTTGGTTGGAGTTACCCAACTTGTGAACTCAGGGAATAGGTATTTCTCCTATAACAACTATATTCAAAAAAGAGCCCCATAAAACAACAAGAAAAATAATCCTTACCTTCCACTTAGAATCAGTACTTAGAAAAAAAAAAGGAAAAAATCAATATAGTATTGTTTCCAAGGCAGAGGAGAGGTAAGGGCTAGGCAACGGTGTTAAATGATTTGTCCAGGATCACACAGCTAGGAAGTCTGAGGCCAGATTTGAACCCAGGACCTCCCATTTCTAGGCCTGGTCAATCCACTGAGCCACCCAGCTGCCCTATCTGTTTTCATTTTTTGAATTGGAGAAGAAAAGGGTATAGACAGAGGGGCCATATACCAACTTTCTTGGTGCTTGGTTTAAGGTTATCAAGGTTAACTTGGGAAAGTTATAAGATTTATAAGATAATAGATCTAGAATTGGAAGAAACTTCAGATGTCTTCTAACCTATTCTCCCACTCATTTTATAGATGAAGGAACTGAGAAATATAGAAGTGATTTACTCAAGATCAAATGTGCAGGAGATAAGATTTGAATCCAGGATCTAAAGACTTCAGTGCAAATATTCTTTCCATATACTATACATTAAGAATACATTCCTTGCTTTCCAGATTTCATGTGTAGGTTGGAACCATGACCAGACCCAGGCTTTATGACTCCTTTTTAACTGGCAGTTAGATTGGGAGTAGTTTCCCAGGAAGAGAAGTAAGTAAATCCCCTTTTTTCCCCTTAAACTCCTGGGAGTGGGAAGAGAAGGGAGATTCCTAACTCTCTTCTAAGGTCAATCAGGCATAGGAAGTGTAGCTTAATAGGGGTCCTGAAAAGGGCACAGTCCAAAGTGACAGGCATCATTACAGTGATTAAGTGTAGAAAGTCCATCAAAGTTTGTGCTGGAGGAGTGAGAGAAGTGAGCAGATGCACAGTCATACCAGTGTCGCTCTTGGGATAATGGGGAGAAGGAAGCTTTAGAGGAGGCCATCCTTATATCCTGGTGCAGCAGCATCGAATTTAAATGAAAATATATTTCTCATAAATTTTATTATTTTTCTATTTCATTTAGTTGCTAATATGGTAAAAATATTTTTTTCTAATTTTTTTTTACTAGAAATGTAGAGGGCTCTAGTGATGGGTCCTCCTAAGGCCATCCCCACTGTGGAACCGTCTGGAATGGGAATTTTGGGGGGTCTTGATATAGCAACATGAACTCCTTTTAATCACTCAAATAATTAGAGAGGCAAGGATAAAACGTAGACAGATGCAACTTTATTGCATATCATGTAAAGGACAAAGGACATCGCTCTTAAGTCAGAGACCCAAAGATACAAATAAACTCCCCAATTTATAGGAAACTAATATAATACTCTCCACCTGTGCAAAAGAGTGCAAAATTAATGGTTTATATGAAAGACTGGGAGGGGTAAGGGTAAAGGGAGAGCAAAGCTGTATCTAGTTAAGCTAATAATTTAAACTTAACTTCTACTTGGAGTTTCTATTGCTAGCCAAAAATACATGAATACACTAATTTTCATTCCAATCAGAACAAACGGGCTTTAGAAGGGAACCTGAACAATTCTGAGGGACTCATGAGAAAGAACACTACCCATATCCAGAGAAAGAACTGTGGGAGGAGAAACACAGAAGAAAAACATTTGCTTGATCACATGGTTTGATGGGAGTCTGATTGTTATGTAGACTCTAGATCAGGGGTCGGCAATGTATGGCTCTCGAGCCATATCTGGCTCTTTTGAGGGCCAGATATGGCTCTTTCCACAGGAACCATAAAGTCAATTTTTTTTTCAGGGTCTGTTACAGGAGCGCGCACTGTGAGCACTGTATGGCTCTCACAAAATTACATTTTAAAAAATGTGGCGTTTATGGCTCTCACGGCCAAAAAGGTTGCCGACCCCTGCTCTAGATGGTCACTCTAGTGCAAATACTAATAATATGCAAACAGGTCTTGATCAATGATTTTTGTAAAACCCAGTGGAATTGCTTGTTGCCTATGGGAGGGGGGGAGGGAGGAGAGGAGGGAAAGAACATGAATCATGTAATCATAGAAAAATATTCTAAATTAAATTAATTCATTAAAAATTAAAAAAAAGAAGGGAATCTGACTTCCATTATCACATGGTTTGGGTGAATGTATTCTCAATTCAAAACAAGTGGTTTAAATAAAATTTTGGAACATAACGAATTCCTAAGTTAAGAACTACCCAAATGTCCAGATATTACTTGATAGAATTTGCCCGGAAAGAATGGTACTGGCCTCTAGAATTTAAAAAAAATTTCTAGGCCACATCTTTGAGCATAGGCTCCTTATCTCAACGGCTCAGGAGCTATTCCAAGCTGAATGCTATCTACTGATGGATGGTTTTAGTCCAATTTGAGCCTCTGCTCAGCTGCCTCAAGGAATTAAAAATGAAGTAAACTGGGCTACCTTATTTCTCAGGGCAGGGTCTGCTCCAGCTTCCAGAAGTAAGGCTACTGCTCTGATGTTACCACTGAGCACTGCAGCATGGAGAGCTGATGTTCCATTCTAAGAGGAAAATTTGTGATATTAGTAGCAACCATAGAAGAGAGTGAAATCATCAAATCATTAAGGCATTGGTCATAAACACAGAGCTTGAAGAATGAGATTGTTAGGGCACTAACATCAGTCTTATTTTTCCTCCATGTATCCCTCTTTCTTTCAGAGGGACCTATCTAATGTCCAGGACCTGCTTTCCTGTGTTATATGTGTCACCTGTTCAGCTAACAGGTTGACTACAAAGCAGATATAAAAAAAAAACAAACTATGAAAAGTACACATAAGAACTGAGAAGTACAGGTTTCTGGAGACATTTAGTTTAGGGGCAAACAGTCCTTCATACCTTAGAAGCCTTTGAGGAGAAAGTAATGTGTTCCAAGGAACTAATATTTATAATGATGATACCAGCTGTCAAGAAAAGGTTTCATTTTATCTAATTTACTTAAAATTTTTTTTCCAAAAAATATTTACCTTCCATCTTATAATCCAAAAAATATTTACCTTCCATCTTATAATCAATATTATGTATTGGTTCCAGAGCAAAAGAATGGTAAGGGCTAGGCAACTGGGCTTAAGTGACTTGCCCAGGGGGAAATAGCTAGGAAATATCTGAGGTCAGATTTGAAACCAGGACCTCCTGTCTCTGGGCCTCCAGTGAGCCACCTAGCTGACCCCTATTTAGTATACTTTAAGAAAACAAGGAAGGCTATGATAATTTTAGAAAAATTTCCATGCAAAATGGAAATGGATTAAAAAAAAACAGTCATGGTGAACCTTTTAGAGATGGCATGCCCAAACTGTAACCTTCCCACCGCATGTGAGTCTCCCACCTTATCCCAGACAGGAGAGGGAGGAAGCATTCCCATTGGGCTGCTGGGCAGAGGGACCAGTGATGTGAGAGAGGTCCTCAGATACATGTGGAGAGGAGAAAGGGAGCAACTCTCTCTGGCATGCTCCAGCATACGTGCCATAGGTTTGCCAACATGGGGATAAAATATGTTAGTTTTTAATGAAGTTGATTCACCCAGGCAATAACAGCAACAATAATAGCTACCAGTTTCTATATAACATTCTAAGGTTTGAAAAGCATTTTCTACAGGTTATCTCATTTTATCATCATAAAAATCCTGTGAAGAAGGTGCTATTATACCTCCATTTTAAAGATGGGGAAACAGAGTGATAGAGGTAAAGTGATTTGCCCAGGGTCACTTAGCTAATAAATGTCTGAGGCAGAATTTGAATTCAGGTCTTCTTGATTCCAAGGCAAGTTTGCTATCTATTGCCCTACCAAACCATTTCACTATATTGTACGCCACCTTTGGTTATGGAGGACAACCATAGCTAATGCCTTTTTACTTCAAATGATGAAAAGGATGGAGGAAAAAATATAAAGATAAATCTACCTTTTTAGAGAAGATTCATAAGCAACTGGGACTATCTGAACTTTATTGTTTTCTTAATGAAACCCTTTAATTTCTAATCTTCAATAGTTTGGGGATTTTTTTGTGGGGGTTGGGGAGTTATTTTGTCTTTTTCTAGAAAACATGGCACAAGAACTTCCCCCCCCCTTTCCCTGTTCCTTCCCTGACTTTGTGATTCTGCCATCTTTATGTCTGCCCAGGTCCAAAAAGACATTTGCATGTTTTAGTGGAGGTAAAAAAAGTTTTTCTACTAATACATAGAATTTTACTAATACTAATTATCTACTAATGTTAATTATACCAAAAGCTTCCAATATAGACTTCTTGCATTCTAATCTCCCTTCATTGTAGATGGTCTGACTTCCTTTTTAGATCTTACCTTTAAAAGGCCAAGGGTGGGGGAGAACTTAAGCAGTTCCTCTATGACATCATTGTACCCTTTATTGGCAGCTTTCAATAGTGCTGTTGTACCATCCTTGAGGGAGAGAGAGGTAGGCAAAGGTCAATTAGTTAGAAGACTTGTGCTACGACTGGATAATGGGAAAAGGCAGAATGGGTTATGTAAGATTAAAATTAATATCCAATAACTTCAAGTATATTTTATAAGATCTATTAATAATCATTTGAAGTAGGAAAAATACAAGAACAAAAGTAAAAATCTGAGTCAAAACACATGAGAAAAATTCTCCTGCCTCTGACCTCCCCTTCTGCCCCCCAGCTGTATTTCCAGGAGAAGAGAGAGGGAGGCGCTACATAAAACTTATCCTCCCTATGTTAGCATGTAATGTGAGAAAGAACATGGGAATCTGGGAAAGAGAGTTCTTGGGGAGCAAATTTCTAATTATACAGCTAGTAATATGCTACCAATTGGGGAACAGTTTTTGGCAGGCAAGTTGTGTAGTTTTAAAATGTTGCTCCTAGACAATCTCCAGATAAATAGGAACAACTAAGCATGTTAAATGCTCTTTATTTAGGCAAAACTATAGGAAAGTCCAACAGATTCCTACCTCATTCCCCTTTAAATATGGGACCTTGCATTCCCCAGTTGACAACTAGTCAAAGGATATGAATAGGCAGTTTTCAGATGAAGAAATCAAAGCTAACAATAATCATGTGAAAAAAATGTTCTAAATCCCTCTTGATTAGAGAAATGCAAATTAAAACAGCTCCAAGGTACCACCTTACACCTATCAGATTGGCCAATATGATAGTAAAGGAAAATGATAAATGTTGGAGGGGATGTGGCAAAATTGGGGCACTAATGCATTGTTGGTGGAGCTGTGAACTGATCCAACCATTCTGGAGGGCAATTTGAAACTATGCCCAAAGGGCTATAAAACAATGATTATTTTGATCTAGTAATGCCACTACTAGATCTGTATCCTGGAGAGATAAAAAAAAAGTCCAAAGGATCTACTTGTACAAAAATATTTATAGCAGTTCTTTTTGTGGTGGCACAGAATTGGAAATTGAGAGGATGTCTACCAATTGGGGAATGGCTGAGCAAATTGTGTTATATGATAGTGATAGAATACTTTTGTGCTATGAGGAATGATGAACAGGATGATTTCAGAAAGAGTTGGACTTACATGAACTATTGCAGAGTGAAATAAGCAGAACCAGGAAAATATACATAGTAACAGCAATATTTTGGAATGATCAACTGTAATAGACAGCTATTATTGGCAAAATAATGATCTAGGACAATTCTGGGGATTTATGATAAAGAATGCTATCCACCTCCAGAGAAAGAACTGTGGTAATCAGAATATAGGTAAAAGCATACAATTTTTCAGTTGTCTTTTTGGGGCTTTGTTTTTATAAGACTACTCACAAAAATAAACAATATGGAAATGTTTTTATAAATGATAATATATGTATAATCTAGATCAAATTGCCTGTCAGCATGGGAGTGGATGGGTAGAAGGGAGAGAGAGAAGTTTGATCATATAACTTAGAGCAGTGATGGCGAACCTTTTGGAGATGGAGTGCTGGGCCCTGCCCCCACTCCCACCAAGTGCCAGGCTCACTCTGACTGCCCTCTTACCCCACACGGGGAAGGGAAGAAACACTCCCATTGGGCTGTTGAGCAGAGGGGCAGGTGAAGTGAGGCATGTCCTCAGGGAGTGTAGAGAGGGGGAAGGGAGTAGTCTGAGTGCTCTGCTCCCCTCCAGCTCTGCTACCTGTGAGTTTCCCCTCTTACTCCTGTGTGCTCCCATTGGGCTGCTGGGAAGAGGGTTGGGGGATGGGAAACAATGCCATCAGGTGAGGTGGAGAGGGAAGAAGCTCCTCCCGAGTCCCTCTGCCTTTCTAGTAACAAACTCTGGGGATGGGGGGAGAGGGCAACCACGTGCCCATAGAGAGTGCTTTGTGTGCCATCTTTGGCACCTGTGCCATAGGTTTGCCATCATGAACTTTGGGAAACTTGTGTGGAAATTTGTTATAACATGTAATTGGTAGTAAATAAATAAATGCAAAATAAAATAAAATAAAGATGGAGCATTGCCTTTGGGAAATTTATGCTGCGCCAGTCTCATGGTGGAGGGCAAGAAGGCCCTCAAGTGATATTCTTTCTAATCTGTTATTTAGTAATATTGAAGGAAGTCTTTACAAGCCAGTGGGACAGTGGGAAGTAGATGTGATGACATGAGGCCTCGTGTCCTTTAATGCGGACACCGCAATGTCTAGAGGGGGCACTCTCCTATGGCTACTCTGTGGGAGTGTCTGGGAAACTGCAGGTGAAGAAAGGTGGGTATTAACAGGAGCAGTAGATGGCCCCTCTGGGAAATGAAAAAAAAAATTTTTTTTAACCCTTACCTTCCATGTTGGAGTCAATACTGTGTATTGGTTCCAAGGCAGAAGAACGGTAAGGGCTAGGCAAGGGTAGTTAAGTGACTTGCCCAGGGTCACACAGCTGGGAAGTGTCTGAGATCAGAGCCTCCCATCTCTAGGCCTAGCTCTCAATCCACTGAGCCACCCAGCTGCCCCTGTGGGGAATTTTAAAGAGGAAACTATTGGATTTCTTTTCTCCACATTAGAATTTTGTGTGTTTTTGTTTGCACGCTGTCTTTCCCATCAAGCTCCTTGAGGGGTGGGGCCTGTCTTCTCTTCTATCTCCCCCTCTTGGCACCCTGCCTGGCATGTAGCAAGCATTTAATAAATATTGATTGATGACTGATGGATGTAAAAAAAAACAACAATCCTTTCAGGTCACTGAAGTTGAGAAAGAAATTAGAATCTCAATTATAATTATATATATAAAATAAATGATAATGACCACAAACCAAGATGTTATGGATTATGATAAGGTTAAATTATGTTCCAGAAAAGCACTAAACGGGGTTCTTCTTCACAGCAAGAGTAAGATTTGAGTGCCACCTAGTGGCCTAAGTCTGATAGAGCAGCTACCAGGGGCCGTAAAGCGGGGTAGCTTGACTCCAGAGCACCACCTAGTGGCCTGCTTAGATAGGAGAACTCTGTAGTCCTTCCCAGAGCTAGCAATAGGTGAAAGTTGGTCCATGGACAAACACTTATTAAGCATCTACTAAGAGCCCGGGACTGGGCTAAGCCCTAGAGGTAAAAGACAGTTTCTATTCTAGAAGGACACGTAGATAAAGAGCATTTGAGTAGGGAGAGCTGGTCTGGGGTAACATCTGAGTTGTAGGAAGAGAAGATTCTAAGACGAGGGAATATATTGGGGGGGGGGCGGGGAAGGGTAGTCTATGCAAACGCAGACAGCTCAGAGACGGAAGGGCAAGTTTCAGGGACATCTCTGTCACCCACATTGGCATGGTAGGCTAGTGCCAGAGGGGAAGGGGCTCTAACTATCCAGATGAGACTTTGTATTTTATCACAGATGCAAGAGAGAGATTTTTTTTTTAATCATACTTTTGCTTTAGAAAGTTTATCGTGAGCTGTGTGACCCTGGGAAGTCACTTTAATTCCTGTTGCCTAGCTCTTACTGCTCTTCTGCCTTGGAACCAATATACAATATTGATTTTTTTTTTTTAACCTTTACCTTCCATCTTGGGATCAATACTGTGCACTGGTTCCAAGGTAGAAGAGTGGTGGGGCTAAGTGACTTGCCTAGGGTCATACAGTTTACAATATTGATTCTAAAATGGAAGATAGGGTTAAAAAAAGTCACTTTAACCCCTCTTGCCTAGCTCTTACTGCTTTTCTGCTTTGGAACCAATACACAACATTGATTTTTTTTTTAACCTTTACCTTTGATCTTGGAATCAATACTGTGCACTGTTTCCAAGGTAGAAGAGTGGTGGGGTTAAGTGACTTGCTTAGGGTCATACAGCTCACAATATTGATTCTGAAACAGCAGATAGGGTTTAAAAAAAAAAAGATTATTGGATGCTGTGTGACACTGGGAAAGTCACTTTAACTCCCAGTGCCTATCTCTTAACTACTCTTCTGCCTTGGAACCAATACACAATATTAATTCTTTCTTTCTTTTTTTTTTTTAACCTTTACCTTCCATCTCGGAATCAATACTGTGCATTGGTTCCAAGGCAGATAAGCAGTGAGGGCTAGGCAATGGATTTAAGTGACTTGCCCAGGGTCACACAGTTAAAAAGTGTCTAACGTCACATTTGAACTCAGGACCTCCCGACTCTCAATCCACTGAGTCACTAACGGCCCCCTTAAGAATTCTTTCACATATATAAACAGCCTAAATCAGTGTAGTGTCTAGATCAGTGATTCCCAAAGTGGGCACTACTGCCCCCTGGTGGGTGCTTCAGCGAGCCAGGAGAGCAGTGATGGCCACAGGTGCATTTATCTTTCCTATTAATTGCTATTAAAATGTAAAAAAAAATTAATTTCCAGGGGGCTAAGTATTATTTTTTTCTGGAAATGGGACAGTAGGCCAAAAAAGTTTGGGAACCACTGGTCTAGATGCTATAAAGGTCATGGAAATAAACAAGTTTGACTTATGCACATACTAAGACTTCCTAAGTTTGTAATATTAGAGAAGAGAGGTGAGTTTTAGGAATCAGAGGTCAGCCTTATATAAGCTATCATTACAGAGGAAATTAGAAAGAATATTTAAAGGCATGGTTCTCTAATATTCTAAGTTTTACTTCACTGATTTAAAAAAAATAGTTTTCCCTAAATTTATAGACAACATTTCTTGTGGGTTGAAATGACAAGAGTTGGTATTACGTACGTTTCTTGCAGCATCTCGATCTGCCCCCCGAAGCAACATTACTCTCACTACTTCACTGTGTCCCATCTGAGATGCTATCCACAATGGAGCCGTACCATCCTTTAGGGGAAAATAGGGCAACAGGTGTCAGTTTGTAGCTATGTGTGCTCTGGCTCCTGGCTCCTGGCCACAAAGGACCTAGAAACCAGTTAGTTTTATTTTTTAATCTTTACTTTCTGTTTTAGTAAAGACTCTAAGACAGAAGAGTGAGGACTAGGCAAATGGGATTAAAGCTAAGGGTCGCACAGCTAAGAACGGTCTGAGGTCAGATTTGAACCCAGGACCCCCATGCCACTGTGTCACCTACCTACCTGCCCCCAATTAAACAGTTTAACATAACAACTTCTGAGGAAAGAAGACACTCCCAAGAAGACACTCACCAGGAACTCTCTGGGGAATAAATGATCCATAAACAATCCAGGAAGTTCAAACTCCAAATACTCCAAGAATAAAGACGCAACTTGATCTGAATCATTCTGACTCTTGGACTTTCTCTAGGATGTACCCTGTTTCTAATTCACTCCCTTCAACTTATTTGTTGTCTTCTCCTTTAGGGCAAGGGACTGTTTCTGTTGGTATCTGTATTTCCCAGGCTTAGTTTAGCACTTTTCATGTAGTAATTCCTTAATAATGCTTGTTGACTCATCTTGGCTTGTTATTATCCCCATGAGAACACTGAGGCTAATAGAGGTTAAATGACTTCCAGAAGGACACACAGTTAAGAAGTAGCTAAGGCTAAATTTGAACTCAAGTCTTCCTGTCTCCAAGTCCCAAGTTCTATCTACTTTGCCATCCTGCCTCAAGTCAGGAAAGCATAGGCTATCTTAGGGACAGAGACAACTTATCATCAGACTAAATGCTACAAGAAGTACAGGTACCCTTTCCATGTTTTGATTTTCCCAATCCTAGTTTCAATGTATTGTGGGTCAGCATAAGAAAATTAAATTGAAATCTTGGGGGAGTTTTGCAGAAGCTGCAGATGACACAGAAAAAGTTTAGAAACCCAGAAATATACAAAATATATGCATAATGTAATATCAACATATTTTATATTTGAATATCATAAATATACACAATTTCTTTTTAAAAGTTAAGATAAGTAAAGAGTTAAAGTTTGTGAAAAGAATGCATAAGTCAGCAGAGGACACACGAAGGCTAGAAATGTATAGAGATCTTAACATTGACCTACATACAGCCTATGACCAAATACTCAAATTTTACAATAAGGTATTGTAAACACTCAATAAAAGAAAAAGAAAAAATTCAAACTTTATCTGTGATACAAAGGGAAGGCCAAAAAATTTTACCCAGATTTTCCAGATTGCAAAGGGTGCCATGCCCCTAGCTCCCATGATGTGGAAGGGATATCTGTATTTGAAACCGAACTGTTCTCACGGGACAGTGATTCCCAAAGTGGGTGCCACCGCCACCTGGTGGATGCTGCAGCGATCCAGGGGAGCGGTGATGGCCACAGGTACATTTATCTTTCCTATTAATTGGCATTAAAATTAAAAAAAAATTAATTTCCAGGGGGCTAAGTAATATTTTTTCTAGAAAGAGGTGGTAGGCCAAAAAAGTTTGGGAACCACTGAATTAGATGGAAGAATGGGGTGTCATTTAATTATTTGCTTTAGAAGTCCATCAGTCTCTTTGCTTTACTTGTTCAAGTAATTCTGGATGAATTTGACTTGTTGAGAGGCATTCTGTTGTTTGGGAGATAGAGTGTTTCACATTAGTTAGCTAAGACATTGGTAGGGATTTGCTGATCTGGTGAACTCATTACCACTTAGCGCAGTGATGGGCAACCTTTTGAGCTTGGTGTGTCAAAATTCAACAAAAAACTCAGGTAGTGTGTTACTTCGAGAAAAAAACCGTAATTTCATGATATTTATAGTTTAACAAAAATGTATAATTGTAATATATAACTGTATTTAATAAACCAAAATAGGTAAATTAATATAGATAGTGCACAGAGTGTCTACACTACACTACAGCAAATGTTTCATCCTCGGCATGTGGCCCCATACTTCTCTGTCGGCCACATATCATCAAAAATGTCTACACGTGTCATAGATTTGCCATCACCAACCTAGTGTCACATAGTTTAGAATAAGAACCTAAAGAGGCAGTACACAGGGACAAGTAATTTTGGCAGGGGGCAGCAGGTGAGTAACTCAGAGACTGAAAGATGCCCCAGTGGGAGATCTTGGGCACATAGAATGAAGGCACTGAGAATCTACAGAGGAAGTTGAAAGAGTTCTGAATGGAGGGGCCAAAATATGTCAGAATCAAACTTCATCTATTTCATAATTCTTCCCAGAACTGTCTTTCCTTCTTAAACCTGAGTTGCTGTATGAAATCACTTTGTTTTTTAAAAGCTACAGTGGCACCAAATATCACTGACTGCCATTTTCACGGTCCATTCTCAGTTTCTTGGACTAATTATCCACCTGTTCTTCAGTTATTAGTGAAGTTCTTCAGAGCCTCATGCAGATCCTGAGATTTCCTGTTTCCCTTTCTTGAGACATGTTATTATTTTTTCCTCCAATGTTGCTGCTAGTGTGCTCAAAATATGTCTCTTGGAATCCTTTCCATTTTTCAAGACCCAGTTCAAATGCCACCTACTCCCTGAAGGCTTTCCTTATCTTCCCAGTTATAAATGAGCTTTCCATCTTTGGAGCTAGAACAATTTCACATTTATTGCTTTTAAATTCCTTACTGTTAGCTTAGGCCCATTATTTCCTCTTCTTGGGAACACTCTGAATTCTGATTCTGTTGTCGAATGAATCACCTATCCCTTTGGACTTCATGACAACAGCAAATAAGTATGCTCTTGATTTAAGTCATTGATTAACAAGTATTGAATAGAGGAGAGCCAATGATGAGGACTTCTAATGGTACACTAGACATTTTTTCCACAGTTTTTTTCCCACAATATTCCCCACAATTTCCTAACATTCTTAGGGTGGGATTGTCTAACAACTTTGAAAATCAAATAATATATAACCAACTAACTTCATCTTGTCCACAAGGATAGCATGAGTGATTGTCAAATAGATATATTTTAAATTTAGGGGCACTATAAGAGTATATGCAGCATTTTCTTCATCCACTAGTCTGGGAACACAATCAAAAAGTGAAGTTACGTTAGCTTCTGTGATTTAGTCTTAGAAAATCTCTGTTGGGAATCACCATTTTCCTTTCTAGGTGCCTCAATTTCCTCTTTTTTAGCTTTAACTTCCATCTTAGAATCAATACTGTAATATATGTTACATTCTTTTATTTTCTTAAACTCTTACCGTCCACCTTGGAATCAATACTAAGTTGCAACTAATACTTGGTTGCAAGTCAGAAGAGTGGTAAGGGCTAGGCAAGAGGGGTTAAGTGACTCGTCCAGGTTAACACAGCTAGGAAGTGTTTGAGACCAGATTTGAACCCAGGATCTCCCATCTCTAGACCTGGACCTTTTGATCCACTGAGTCACTTAGCTCTACCTATGTCCCTTGCCCCAATTTCATCTTAATCCCATTTGTTCTCCATTTTCATGTGTGAAGATCCCTGACAGAGAAAGCAGGGTGAACTCTAGGACCTTAAAACAAACTGTGAGGTCAGTGAGCCAGCTGTCTTTTAGCGAAGGGTTGGGCCACCTGAATCAGCTTGTGTTTATTCACATCCACAGGCTGACATTACCTCAGAGCAGCCATGATTTATATGCTAGGAGGTGACGAATTTATTTGCTAGGTCCACCAACAGACACTCACCACCTGAGCAATTTGAAAATATTGACCTGGGAGGCTAGATGGATTTCAGAGGGCATGCAGTCAGGACAAAGCAAACAAGGCAAGCAAAGATGGAGTCAACCATTAACCTGAGCTCTTTAAGACAGAGGCTGCCTAGTCATCTTTATGGACCCCCCCCCAACAGCACTGCCCTGGGCTCCCTGATGCTGCTGAATGAATGTGGCCAATTCAAGGACTAGGGATGAGCATTACCTGCCTTGGTTGGTTGACTTTTGCTCCTGAAGATAACAGCAATCGAATCACATCCAAGTAACCCCCTTGGGCTGCGAGGAAGAGTGCAGTGGCTCCATCCTGAGAAACACCAAATGAAGAAAAAATAATGCCATTCAAATGTATTTTATTTTATTATTCATGATTATTTTATTTATTGATTTCTAAACCCTTACCTTTTGTCTTAGTATCAATTCCAAGACAGAAGATGGCAAGGGCTCCACAACTGAAGTTAAGTGACTTCCCCAGAATCACATAGCTATGGAGTGTCTGAGGCTAGATTTGAACCCAGGTTCTCTCGACACCAGACCTGGCATTCTTATCTACTGTGCTTCCTAGCTGTCCCATAAAACTGTATTTTATTTTACTTTTTTAAAGAACCTTTATCTTCCATGTATTGGTTCCAAGGCAGAAGGAGGGTGAGGGCTAGGCAATTGATATTAAGTATGTGTTATTGAAATTTTGGGGTCTCTGAACTAAATTTCCTGAGAGCCCACTGGCTTCCTATGGAAGTTTAGGGGTCTCTGAACTACATTTCCCATGAGCTCACTGACTTCCTGTCTTACGTAATGTCGTAGACAGGATCAAATCAAGTGGCTGGACTGGCACTTCCTCTCTTTTCCTCCTGAAGCAGCATGATGGCGGCAGGTAATGGCAGGTCTTTCAAACAGCCTAAGCTAGCATGACACATGGCTTCATTTTTCTAATGGCTACCAATAAATCTTTTAATACCATAAAATTTTTATTTTATTTTGAATATTTTTCCATAGTTACATGTTTCATGTTCTTTTCCTCTCCCCCCCCCCCCCATCCTCCTGTAGCTGATGCACAATTCCATTGGGTTTTATCATTGTATCATTGATTAAGACCTAATTCCATATTACTCATAGTTGGACTAGAGCTATTGTTTAGTGTCTGCATCCCCAATAATATCCCCAACAGCCCATGTGTTCAAGCAGTTGTTTTTCTTCTGTGTTTCTCCTCCCACAGTTCTTCCTCTGAATGTGGCTAGTTTTCTTTCTCATAAGTCCCTCAGCCTTGCTCTGGATCCCTGCATTGCTGCTAGTACAGACGTCCATTATGTTTGATTGTACCACAGTGTATCAGTCTCTGTGTACAATGTTCTCCTGGATCTGCTCCTTTTTTTACTCTGCATCAATTCCTGGAGGTCATTCCAGTTCACATACCATAATATTTTAAAATCTATCCTTTTATATTAATTTTATTTCTTACAAGTAACTTGCTCAGGGTCAGACGTCTCAGGTCACATTTGAACCCAGGATCTCCCATCTCTTGGCCTAGCTCTCAGTATACTAAACCACCTAGCTGTCCCTCAAATGTATTTTAAAAGAAACTAATTTTGTAAAAAAAAAACTGCACAAAATTAACAGAATTTGAAAGAAAATGTTTTGGTTTGTTTAGAAGAGGACCTCTGGAAAAAATATGTAAAATGTGAGGAATTCCTTCTACTAACCCGTCTCAGCACCCCTAACTTCTACTTATATTCTTTAAAAAATTTTATTTTATTTTATTTTGAGGTCTATATTCTCTCCTGTCTACCTCTCCCTTTCTTCCCCACTGAGAAAGTAAGAAAAACAAAATCCAATACAAACATGCATAGTCAAGCAAAACAAATGACCACACTGGGGGAAAAAACAAACCAACAAAAACAATCTAAAAAAACACTCTACACTCCAAGGCTATCAGTTCTCTGTTCACAGAGAGGGAGTGGCTTCATCATGAATCTGCTGGAATTGTGCCACCTCTGTTCTCAGGGAGTCACCTGGAGTACTAAGAGGTTAAATCACTGATCTAGGGTCACTTATCCAGCACATGTCAGAGGCATAACTTGAACTCAGATCTTTGAGGTCAACTTTCTATTCACAACAACATGATGTCTCTTGGAATTATACTTTGAGGAATATGAAGAAAATATTTCATGCAACATAGTAGCTCTGTCATTTTCATTTCTTAGACCTCCATTGTTGTTCAGTTATGACCCTATTTGGGGTTTTCTTGGCCAAGATACTGGAGTAGTTTGACATTTCCTTCTCTATCCTATTTTATAGCTAAAGAAACAGAGGCAAAGAGGTGTAAGTGACTTGCTCAGGGTCATCCAGCTAGTAAGTGTCTGAAGTTGGATTTGAACTCAGGTCTTCTTAAATCCAAGTCCAGAACTCTAACCCCTGTACCAACTAGCTGCCCCTACTTCATAATAATAAGGGTCCAAGGGTTATGGGGATCTTTTCAGCATTTTATAAACCTTCAAGCTAAATCTTGTTACAAACACATTTTAAAAAATAACTCTTACCTTCTGTCTTATAATCAATACTGTATATTGGTTCTAAGGCAGAAGAATGGTAAAGCCTAGGCAATGGGAGGTAAAGTGGCTTGCCCAGGGTCACGCAGCTGGGAAGTATCTGAGACCACATTTGAATCCAGGACCTCCCATCTCTAAGCCTAGTTCTCCATCCTCTGAACCACCCAGCTGCCCCCACAAGAACATTTTTTGGGTCTTAGTGAATGAAGCAAGATTTCCTTCTAATTAGCTTTTTTCCATTTGTCTTCCTCCCCGACCAGTGCCAAAGGATGAAATGTGATGCCTTTGAAATAATTGCCCTTCTAAGGTATGTTTGAAGTCTCTCCTGCATGGAACATGCCTGTCTCACAGACAGCTACCACCTAGGAACTCAATTAAGCAATATTGCCTACAAAAAACAGAACGTGTGTGTTTCTGTTTCCACTTTGTTATCTTTTGTAATTGGGTGTATGTGGCTTTGGGGCATTTTTTTGTCCTCGAACAAGGCTGGTGAAAAGTTGGGTTATAAATCTAGTGGACCGCACAATCCACTTAATTGCAGGTGCTTCGTTTCCTTCTTCTTCTCCTCCTCTTCTGGGAGTGAGCTTTGTTTGTTCTAGACCACAGTGGAAAACCCTAGCATGCTCTGGTGGAAAAGACAGGCAAACCCGCCTAACGATCATGCCTCGGGTTAGGAAAGGAGCCATTAGTGCACACCAGTAAACACCCAGCACCCTCCTCTGCGCGGCTCAGCCAGGTGCCTCATGCAGGGCGCACTATTGTACTTCCAAAGGGTGTCAGCTGAGCCGACAGCCTTTTGGGCGAGACCCAGCATGGAATTTTAAAAATTGAATTAAAGAGATGGTGCAGATTTTTAAAACAGATGCTTCTTAGCTGCTAATTCTCTGAGAATTCTCTAAGGACCGCTCTCCACATCCCATTGTTCTCTCCTGGACGTGGCTGTCTCAGTTTACAGAAACTCCCGGGTCTCGGTGACCTTTCTCTACGCCTTGATGGTTCTGATGGTTTTACTGGATCATCTGGCCAAGGGTCATAGGAGGGGCAGGCTAGAAAGTAAATGGAAGATAGGAGAGGCTCTGATGTCATTGCTGGGCACGGAGTTCCTTGAGTCATCTTGAATGGGCTATTGGAAAGCCTCAGAGAAATAAAAGACATGAAGCACTATGTGAATGTGAGGGGAGCTCTAGGGGGAGTTTAATAAATGGGAATGGTCTTCCAAGGGTCTCTCCTCTAATATATGCACATATATACACACAGAGTTGCTGTTCAGTTATTTAGTCACTTTCAGCTCTTTGTGACCCCATGCACCATAGTTATCCATGAGGTGTTTCTGTCTTTCTTTTTTTCCCCCCCTAAAAACCTTTATCTTGGGGGCAGCTAGGTAGCCCAATGGATAAAGTGCTGGGCATGAAGTCAAGATCTGGGTTTAAATCTGGTCTCAGACACTTCCTAGTTGTAAGACCCTGGGCAAGTCACTTAACCCCCATTGCCTAGCCCTTATCAATCTTCTGCCTTAGAAGCAATATTCAGTATTGATTCAAAGGCAGAAGGTAAGGGTTTATGAATAAATAAATTAATTAAGATAATGAAAACCCTTACCTTCCATCTTAGAATGTTTCTCCTTCTCTCTCCCTCTCCATGTACATGTATATATGTACGTTGTTAAAAGAAACAGATGAGAAAATTGCACATAAAATGCTTTGTAAGATGAAAGCATCTGATTTTTCATTTGTTTATTTGGATTTATATTTTGGGGTTTTGGTTTTATAAGATTATTCAGTTACGAAAATGAATATGGAAATGTTTTGCATATAACCCAGATCGAATCCCCTGCTAGTACCAGGAGGGGAAAGGAAAGAGAAGGAGGGAGATAAGTTCAATTATATAACTTAGGAAAACTTGTATGCAAATTTGTTATTGCACGTAATTGGGAAAAAATTTTAATGGTGTTATAAAAAAATAGAACACTTTTCAAAACTTAAAGTGCCATATAAAGGAGTTATTATTATTGTTGTTATTGTTATTATTGATGTGGCACTGATGCCCAAATCATGATTCATAGGCCTTGCCTGAGAGGGGGCAGAAGCTGCACACATGATCTCTGCCTTTGGAATGTCCCCCTGGTGGGAGCTGCAGAGCCATTATCAGCCTCTTGGGGCCCTCATCAGTGCCTTAGTCATTCCAACTGCATTGATAGGTGTATCCAGGGGCAGCAGTGGGTGAAGATGCTATTAAAGGACAGATATGCATCAGCCCTTACTTACATCGCTGGTAATTTTTAAGGCGTTCCATTGTGTAAGTGGAATATGATTAATTGAAAAAAAATTCCTAACTAGTATGTTTATATCCATACGTACAGGAGATCAGAATACAAAGATAAGAGGTCTAATCACAGGATAGCATAACACCCAGAGCATAAATAGCTGAAACCAGCAGTTAAGGGATTGGTCTTGTTTTCTTCACTCATTCCCCCAAGAGATCCTGGGCAAGTCACTGAATTGCTCTGTGGTTGCAGGATTCTTCCTTCCTTCCTTTTCTTCCTTCCTTCCTTCCTTCCTTCCTTCCTTCCTTCCTTCCTTTCTTCCTTCCTTCCTTCCTTTTCTTCCTT
>NC_058130.1:540788515-540791238 GCF_016433145.1 Gracilinanus agilis | reverse complement strand
TTCTCCTGGTTCTGCTCCTTTCACTCTGCATCAATTCCTGGAGGTCTTTCCAGTTCACATGGAATTCCTCCAGTTCATCATTCCTTTGAGTACAATAATATTCCGTCTCCAACAGATACCACAATTTGTTTAGCCATTCCTCAATCAATGGATATCCCTTCATTTCCCAATTTTTTGCCACCACAAAGAGCACGGCTATAAATATTTTTGTACAAGTCTTTTTTCCTATTATCTCTTTGGGTACAAACCCAGCAGTGGTATGGCTGGGTCTACAGTATTGATTCTAAGATGGAAGATAAGGGTTTAAAATATATATATATGTATATATATATATATATACTTGTCCTAAACTTTAAGATTCATGAGTAATGTGATTGTAATCTTAGAATATCATCTTAGCATATAAAGAATTCTCTATTTATTCTCTATTTAAAAGTGCCACAATAGCCTAGAAAAGGGTAGGGTTACCATGAATTTGAGTTTGTGGGAACTACACCCTGGGAGAGATAGTACTTTATCCACCAAGGCCAGTACTTCCTGTCCTTTATAGTCCAGCATAAGAAGAGAGATCAAACACACAGCTTTGGTGGGAAACTCCATTTAGACCAAAACCTCATTTTTTCAAATGAGGAAAACAGGCTCAGAGAGATTAACAGGTAAGTGGCAGAACTGAAATTTGAACCCATTCCCTCTGTTTCTAAACTCAGTGCCCTATCCACATTCTATTGCTGTTGGTGAGCAGTTTCAGTTGCCTCCAACCGTTCATGACCCCATTTGGGATTTTCTTGGCAAAGATATTGGAATAATTTGCCATTCCTTCTCTAGCTCTTTTTACAGATTAGGAAACTGAGGCCAAGAGGAGTGAAGTTACTTGAGCAGGGTCACATAGCTAGGAAGTGCCCAAAGCCAGATTTGAACTGAGGAAGACTGTCTTCCTGACTCCAGACACAGCTCTCTATCTACTATGTTCCCTAGTTGCCCCAAAAGACATTCTATACAACAAGAAAAAAATGTGCAAATTCTAATGATAAGAATTTGGAGTAGAGGCTAATGGCAGATCATCTTCACAATGAAAAAGGTATAATAAGTTTCTACCCTCTTATACAGGAAATGATACATGGGGCTTGAACAACCAGCATCATAGTTTTCAGGCTTCATTATGCTCATTTCCCTAGAGCTTTGTCTACCAGGTTAAGAGGAAAGAAGGTATCACAACAGAAAAATTTATTTTGCTTTTACTAGTACATTTCACTGGGGTTGGGAGATACATTTGAGAATTTTGGTTGTGATTATAGAAATTCATTGAATACAGAATGGTAGATTCTCTCTTTCTGTGATAAATTCTCATGGATGTCTTGGATTGATTTGGTGAAAATAAAACTAACTTGTAACCTGGTATCATGTGTTCTTTGCCCCATGAAAATTGGTGATTAATGTGCAAAGACTTGCCACCTACCAGCTAATGCATGATCACTTTGCTTGAAGTTGCTAGCCAAAAGGGAAATCTAAGTACTGACTCTTACTATTTATGGCAAATTTTGTTTAGTTAAGAGGCAAAAGCCTGGGTTTTAGAGGAGGAATTTCTAGGATATTTAGTATAGCCTTGGTGTCTTGTAGGCATTGTATTGTTTACTATCCACTATACTGAGGGTATTCTCCTTCACACATCCTGGGATCACAACAGATTTTAGAAAAGAAACAAAAGCCACAGAGAATCTCTTGTTTGAAATACATTTCTATCTAGAGAGAGAGAAGAAAATAAAAACTACTTAGCTGTTCAAAGATTAAAAAATGCTTAGCAATGAGAAACCTCAAAAGTTCCCATGATTTTTCCTTGGACAAGCACTCAAATTGGAGAAAATTTCTAAGAATTTCTATTTCTAATAAGGTCATAAATAAACTGCCACAACTGTGAAATTTCCACGTCAGTCCAAGACTGTCATTCTAATTCAGTGAACAAAACTTCATCCCATAAAATGATTTCCTTAATACTAATTTTTAAAATTTTACTTTATTGTTCGTCCTTTCCTTAGCCATTTCAGACAAAGGAAAAGTTCTTGATTAGGGA
The DNA here is from genome assembly GCF_016433145.1 of Gracilinanus agilis. NCBI lineage: Eukaryota > Metazoa > Chordata > Mammalia > Didelphimorphia > Didelphidae > Gracilinanus > Gracilinanus agilis. Next base: position 540,789,170 of record NC_058130.1, on the reverse strand, counting down.
ACAAGTATAGCTACCACCCCTTTCTTAAGTATCACTGGTGACTGTTTGCTATATATTAATTAAGACGTTGGCTCTTAAAGGAATGTTTCACCTATTATAAGGAATGGTAGATGCCAAATTACATACCTCAGAAACACCCACATTAAAATCATTTCCCCCAGATCATATTAAGACTTCTGGATAATTCTAGAAGGCAAAAATGTAGACATACTAGGAAAGTTATTGACTTTCCTTCCCAGTTCCAATCTTTAAAAAATATATATAACACAAGAGGAAACATTATGATTCTTAGACACAATTATCCAAGATGTGGAACCCATAATAATAGCTTTCTCTCTTTCATACAAATTACTTTGCATTGGCTTTGTAAATATTATATATGTCAATATCACATAATATAACATATTATGTGTATACTTTCTTATGAACATACTATTTACTTTCAATAGAATGTAAGCTTTCTGAGGGTAGAGACTATAATTTTTTTTTTTTGCCTTTGTATCCCTAGTACATGGCACATTTCAGTAGTTTTTCAATTGTGTCTGACTCTGTGACTCCATTTGGGATTTTCTTTTTTTTTTTTTAACATTTATTAATATTCATTTTTAACATGGTTACATGATTCAAGCTCCACCTTTCCCCTTCAACCCCCCCC
>NC_058130.1:540748450-540788415 GCF_016433145.1 Gracilinanus agilis | reverse complement strand
CCCCCCCACCCATGGCCGATGCGCATTTCCACTAGTTTTGTCATGTGTCCTTGATCAAGACCAATTTCCAAATTGTTGGTAGTTGCATTGGTGTGGTAGGATTTGGGATTTTCTTGACAAAGATCCTGGAGTGGTTTGCTATTTCCTTCTCTAACTCATTTGACAGATGAGGAAATGGAGGCAGACAGGGTTAAGTGACTTGCCTAGGGTTACACAACTAATAAGTGTCTGAGGTCAGATTTGAACTTAGGGAGATGCATTTCCTGACTCTAGACTAGGTACTCCATAATGACATGGTAAATAATAAGTGTTTAATAAATGAAGACAAGTTAAAATTTGGCCTCAGACACTTATTAGCTATGTGACTTTGGGCAAATCACTTAACTGCTGTAAAAAAAAGGTATTAAAATAGCACCTATCTCAGAGGCATGTTGTGAGGATCAAATGGGATAACATTTGTAAAGTACTTAGCACGGTGCCTGGCACATGGTAGGTGCTATGTAAATGTTAGCTATTATTATCATCATTATTAGTATTTGAATTGATTTCTGAGATTAGAACTGAACCTCCTGGGATATTTTTTGGTCCAGCCCTTTCCTTATTTTTTTTTTGGACAGAGTTTAAGCTCAGAGAGGCTAAAGGGTTGTGTCCAAGGATATAGGTATTAACTGACTAAGACAGGCAGCACTTGAACCCAGATTTGCTGAGTCTTTTTACTATAATTCCTTCCCTCCCAAATAAGCATCTTTGAAACACCTCTTTTCTTAGGCTTAAAAAACCTTTAAAGGGGAAAACCACATTTGTATATTAGATCTAGAGAAAACATAAACTATAGAGCTCTAAAATATTCTTATAGGAGATGAAAGAAAAAAAGTTCTCTTACTTTAGTTCTAAATTCAGTAGAAGCTCCAAATTCAAAGAGAAATCTCACCACATCATTGTGACCTTGTTGTGCAGCAAAGAATAGAGCCGTTGTACCTGACTAGAAGGAAGAGAGACAGGCTGGTTTACAAGTAGGCATTTTGTTCCATTTTGTATAAAGAAACAACTTGGAATGATAAATGTCTGAATCTAGGTAGAAATCATGTTTGAAGGAAGACCATTGATCAGTAGGTAGCCTAAACATGAAGATGGTTCTATTCTTCTTTCATGGCTTGGGGATTTACATCCTATGTCACTACTGACATGATGAATTTGGGGAAGAATTTGGGCAATTTTCCCTAGAAATGAGGAAAAGTATATATTTTTAAGAATTAGGATGAAGCCATTCGGCCATGTCTGATTCTTTGTGATTCAATGGACCATCGTATACCAGGCCCTTCTATCCTCCACTATCTTGCTTTTATTTTAAACCCTTATCTTCCATTTTAGAATCAATACTGGGTATTGGTTCCAAGGCAGAAAAGTGGTAAAGGCTAGGCAGTGGGGGTTAAGTGACTTGCCCAAGATTACACAGCTAGGAAGTGTCTGAAGCCACATTTGAACCCAGGACCTCCTCTCTCTCTAGGTCTGGCTCTCAATCCACTGAGCCATCTAGCTGCCCTGTCTAGACTATTTTTGATCATGGTTTATAATCTGTTTTGTCCTTAGTCAAGTAACTCAATCTCCTCTCCTAATCTCAGTTTACTCATCTATAAAATTAGAGGGTGTGGGGGTTGGTCTAGATGGCCTCTCAAGTCCCTTCTTGCACCAAGCCATCCCTGGGACCACATGATGTAGTGATATGGCATGGATTTTATAAAGGAACCACTTTAACCAGGCTAGTCCTGCTGCATTCCCCAATTCTTCATTACATCCTCCTCCCTTAAAAGCCAGAGTTCCTTTGCATTGATAACTAGTGTCTAAAGCATGCTTTTTCTGAAACTCTGCCCACCTGGATCATTTCTTGTCTCCTTTAAGCAATATAAAAGGGCAAAGAGGAGTTTTTTTCCTCTTGGCCTCTGGGAGAGTACTGTTTGATTTGCCAAAGCTCAAGTAGCAGAGTTTAAGTGTATTTGTATAATTAAAAAACATTTGACAGATGCATGTTTACAAGTGGTGTGGCATCTTTTATTGGCATGTGAAAATGTTGCTGCCAGTCTTCGTGCAGCTACATAGAGAGGTTCTGGTAAAAATGGCTATTAAAACACAAGATAATGGTATATGTGAGCATGCTACGGAAGTGTGGAATTCCAAAACAGCATTTTACCTGTGTAAAATGAGACATAGCCTGAGTTATTGGAAAAGACCCTGATGTTGGGAAAGATTGAAGGCAAAAGGAAAAGGGACCCACCGGAGATGGTATGGATAGAGGATAGTGTCATGGGAACAATGAACATGAATGTGGAAAGACTTAAAGAAGAGGGGGCAGCTAAGTGTCTGTGGATTGAGAGCCAGGCCTGGACATGGGAGGTCCTATAATCTCCCCAACGATGGAGAGAACTGGATCCCATAAACTCAAGATATGAACTAGCTGTTGGAATGGCAGAAGTAGTGTGGAGGGTTGTGGGGCAGGGCAGCAGAACTTCCCTAGCTAAAGTGTTTCCTATGTAAAACCATGCCACATTATTTTTAGATCATACCATTTCATCCCAGGGATGGCTCTGTCTTGGTGGATGTCCAATGGAGATAGAGGGGTGTATTTTATTTGGACATGCTTAAGAGTCACTTGTATCTAGTATAGTGTCTTCCTTGTAGCTAGCGCTTAATTAAAATTTGTTATTGAACTGGAAAAGATTAAGTCCTACATGTATGTCCTCCATACATGAATAACTATAGTCACAGTGACTTTATTTTTTAAAATTTATTTAAATTTATTTATTTTAACCCCTTACCTTCCACCTTAGAATCAATACTGTGTATTGGTTCCAAGGTGGAAGAGTGGTAAGGGTTAGTCAATGAGGGTTAAGTGACTTGCCCAGGGTCACACAGCTGGGAAGTGTCTGAGGTCAGATTTGAACCCAGGACCTCTCATCTCTAGGCCTGGCTCTCAATCCACTCAGCTACCCAGTTGCCCCCTCACAGTGATTTTGAGGCAGTTTGAACAAACATCTTAATGTTTAAGTTACCAATCATGATTCGAATGAAATAATGAGTAGGGGGAAAAAGCCAGCCGCCGAATTACAGAGTCGGAGACAAGATGCTACTAAGTGTACATGCATCTCTTACTGAAATAAAGGGCTTCCTGCCATCACTTTTATTTAGCTCTTCTATCTGTACTTTGCCATCAGCCAAGATTTTTGCAAGTTCTCAATAAACAACGACTCCCTTAGGGCCATTAGCTTTTAGTTTGGTATCCACACCATGTTATGTGTCTAGACGGTCCACCAAATAAAGGGATGGCAGCAACTTATGCAGCAAAAGCAAATATATGATCTAGTGTTGCAAAATATTAAGGTTGGAACAAGACAAGAGTCTGACTATAATAAGGTGCCAAGTCACTTCAGGGGCAATACTCAATAAATGTCAAAATAGGTCAGAGAAAGGACCTTCCTTTGGCTCTGGTAGCTCAATAGGCTCAGACTATACCATGCATTTACTTGGATTCCTGGAGAATTCAGCATTTGTATCATACCGCATTGAACCACAGGGTTTGCCCCATGAGCACATTTTGGACAGCTCCCGAAGGGTCACTGAGGGCACATGCTCAATGCACAGAGGCTTTACCTCTCTGAGGATTTTAATTGAACAATAGGAACTAAACAAACAGCCAAGCAGCAAACCACAGGGAAACATGCTGGCTGGAAATCAAAACCAGGTTGCTCTCTCCCCACCCACTCTCCTAAGCTCTTTTGAATTATTGTTAAACGATTCCAATGCTTGTTGGAAATGTCTCTCAGGATACAGTTTGTGAGTAAGTAGGTCTGGCTCATGTTCTTTTTTATTGTTCAAAGTCTGTTTCTTAAAAGCTCAAATGAACAAGGACTATAAATCCAGGAGAAAATATATTAGGATAAGTCATTCCAAATGGGAGTGCCATTTTGGGAAATGAAAACTGCCCTCCTCGCCACCTTGAACAATGAGCCAATAATTGTGTCACATCCATGTGATTATGGCAGAATTGTGGTGAAAAAGAGTATAATTTGGTTGAATTACTGGAGCCTTTCTATACTGTCTCAAGTTGTCAACACTAAGATAATGCCAGTCTCATCTCTCAGAGGATCATTTTTTAATGTCATGAATTTGACCTATCCAATGTGCCAACTGCCTTTATTTCTAATTCTTTGATGGTCATATAAGTCAGGCTCATGAAGGAATGCCCTAGGGAAAACCTGAAGACTTTCCAAACATTGGATTATATTTTCAAGACTCCTGAAGCAATCTGTCCCTCGGGCCAATGTGAGGTATAAATTGCTCCATTATGGAGGCAGGGAACCCAAATTTGGAATGAGGAATGAATGTTAGATTAAAGAGTGCTCTGCTATCCTTTCGAGCATGAGAGATGTTAAGTCAGGGGTCTAGAGAACCCGTCTGAAGTTTGTCCCCAAAGTGTTGTTTTTTCAAGTGTTAAGGGATGATAAACGATACATGTAAAACCCAGTGGAATTGTGTGTCGGCTACAGGGGTGGGAGGAGAGGAGAGAAAGAACATGAACCATGGAACCATGGGAAAATATTCTTAATTAATTAATTATCATTTTTTCAAAAGAATAAAAAATAAAAATAAAAATTTTAAGAGAATGATTCTTTTCTGGGGACATCACAAGCATTTATATTTGTAAAGGCCAACTTTAAGTGACCTGATGCAGTCTAGAACCCTCTGAAGTATCAGGAACTTGAATTTCCAAAGTAATCTTGAAATGTTTGGTTTCTCTGATCCTTCTACACTCTTGAAAAACTGGATCATCTGCCTAGGATTCCTTCACTTAAGATCCACTCCGTGGCTACCACAGAATAGGGCTGAAGAAGATATTCAAGGCCATTTTTCTATTCAATATTCATTTGACTAGCTTTCATTAGGCTTTTTATTATGTGCCTTGTATGGAGCAACCTTAGAGGTTCATTCGGGCTAATAAATCAACGTTGGTTTTTTTTTTTTTTAACCCTTACCTTCTATCATGGAAACAATACTGTGTTGAAGAGAAGTAAGGGCTAGGCAATGGGGGTTAAGGGACTTGTCCAAGGTCACACAGCTAGTAAATGTCTGAGGCCAGATTTGAACCTAGGGCCTCCCTGTCTCTGGACCTGGCTCTCAATCCACTGAGCTACCCAGCTGCCCCCTATGTCAACATATTTGTGATGGTCTAACTATGAAGATCGTCAGGGAGATAACTATTAACTTGTTTCTTTAAGAAAAAGCAACAACCAAACATTAAAAAAAAATTCCCCTTAACATCCTACAAATCTTACATTACCATCCTTCAAGGAAAGTGTGAATATATAAAGAATGTAGTTAATGCCTTGATTGCCTTAAGCACTGAGATAGAGGACAGACAGGATACCAGTTAAGGAAGCAGTCTTGGGAAGTGGAGAAATGGATAATGATTGAGACCTGCTCTGTTGGCTTGGTACCTCCAGTTCTGAATAACCTGCTCAGCTCTGCCCCTAATGTCTTCTCTTTTATTGGTTTTACCCACCTCTCTCTGAAGGTTGATATCTGCTCCTTGGAGAACCAATTCCCTCACACAATCTATGTGGCCAGCGTAGGAAGCAACCATGAGGAGAGTGGTGCCATGCTAGAAGGAGGGAACACAAATCAGCATATTAGACTATCTGGCATTCCAATGACTGAGATCACATAGAGAAAAAAAAAGACTGCAAAAATATCAGTGCCCCTGCTCAGTATCCATGGTTTAACTGCAATGGCAGACATTTATCTAGAGTCAAGTTTTTAATGTTCATTGAGAGGAGGAAGGAATGCAAACATGAACTAAAATGCTTACTCCTATCCAAATTGGAATTTTCTTTCTTTTTTTTTTAAATCTTACCTTACATCTTAGAATTACTACTGCGTATTGGTTCCAAGGCAGAAAAGTGGTAAAGGCTAGGCAATGGGGGTTAAGTGACTTGCCCAGGGTCACACAGCTAGGAAGTGTCTGAGGCCAGATTTGAACCAGGAACCTCCATTCCCAAGCCTGGCCACTGAGCCACCCAGCTGCCCCCAAATTGGAATTTTCAATAAAAAAGTTAACTTACTTTTCCATGACCAGAAATTCAATCTAAGAATAGTTATGAGATGAGACAGCTGTGATGTGATGACCTCATTTGAAGATTAATATTAAGAATCTTGCCCCAAAACACTGTTATGAATCCAAAGAAGGCATCAAATAAATCCCATGAAGTTTCCAGTGCCAGAAGTCTTTATTTTCTTAACAATTCAGGCTTGGATGAGAGGCAGGATGATAGAGAGGAATGAATATCAGCCTGGGAGGCTTTGGACCTAATTTCAAATTGCATCTCTTGTCATCAATCAGTTGGGTGACCCTGGGCAAGTCATTTAACCATTCTGAGCCTCCGTTTCCTCATCTGCAAAATTCAGAGGCTGAACTAAATGTTCTCAAATGGGCGTTCGTACTTTTTAGTTCCATGACTTGAGAATATGAAACTCAGACTTCAGATAAATAAAAAGCAAAATAAGCTAAGATTTATGTCATTAAAAAAAATGACCAGAGCACAGCTTGAATTAGATTAAAAATATTTGGCACTAGCCATTTTACTAGGATTGTTATAGTAAACAAAGCCAGCCAAGCTTTTATAAAACTTTGGCCTAAATCATGCATAATTTAAATGAACACCATCCGATATATAGAAACACAATCAAAAAAAGGCCTTTTAGAGTCTCAAGGTCCGTTTAGCATTGGCTCTGTGCTTCCTAATCCCCCTAATCCCCCAATTCTCAGCTGCTACTTGTGAAGTCAGTCATATTTCTAGTAGTGTAAATAGGGGGTTCTTTCCACACTGGCTATGCTGGGTGCTGGCTGCCAGGCCAGAATGGATTTTAAGAATCCTCCTATTGTTTAAATGTAGGATGGGTGCTGGGGGTGGGGGATCTGCTTGTTTGTTTTCTAACATTTCATCATTTCTTTATTTCCCTGCTTTTGTCTGTAAGGTGCCAAAGACAACTGTGCTTTAGAAAGTGTTTGCCAAAGCCTTCCAGTCAGAGTCACGGCAGTGTGTTTTGCCCCCTGCCATCCAATTCCATACGTATCTCTGGTGAAGCTGGGCCAGGGGACTAGCCCGCCTATTCATCACTTGGCTCAATTCTCTTTTATTTTCTGGGCTGGAGGAGAAGAGTGAAGAAGTCAGTCAAGGGGGGATATTTTTGGCATAATTAGTTTCTTCTTAAATGTGAACAGGAACTAATCATTTGATGGAATTTAGCCACCAAGGCTCTGGCCATTGTATCTGGGTTAAGGGTTACAATTTCTATTTAAATCAAGGGATGTTGATTGGGGTGGAAAAGGGGGGAAAATCTAACTCAGACTTCAGATAAATAAAAAGCAAAATAAGCTAAGATTTAGGTCATTAAAAAAACAACAACCTCTTACTACCTTCCATCTTGGAATTAATACTGTGTATTGGTTCTAAGGCAGAAGACCATTAAGGGCTAGGTAATGGGGGTTAAGTGACTTGCCCAGGGTCACAAGCTAGATTTGAACCCAGGACCTCTCATTTCTGGGCCTGGCTTTCAATCCACTGAGCCACCCAGCTGCTCCTTGTGCCATTTTTAAAAAGAGCAAAATAAAATATTTAAATAATTTTCCCAATCTAGAACAGGGAATACAATTTTCATATTCAGTAGAGAATGAAACCTTTACATATGTAAGATACCACCATTCCAATATAAATGTGGGTTATAGATTTTTAATTTTTTTATTATTATTCTGTCTTTTAAAAGGTATTAGTTAAGAAGGGAAACATATTAATCTACTGGTGTCAATTTATATATCAACATAGTTTATCAGATGAACCAACTTTCACCAAACAGAGAGCATTCTAAGGAAAGAGGATACAAAAATAGACAAGTTGAGATGTATGTGTATAAAGATTAATGGGTGTATGTGCATGCATAAATATATAGATTTATTATACACGTATATTCTTTAGTTCTATATTGTGCCTAGTTAAGGGTAAGAAAATGGAGGGGGGAGGTGATGTATAAAAGAAGCAAGAAATAAAGAAATCAGAAGAAGGGAGGTACCTAAGAAGTAAATGTCAGTCTCTGAGTGTTGCCTGAAGGTCCTGTTAGTGGTCAATATCCATCAAACTGCCTTATTTTTATTCTCTGATAGAGATGGTCTTACATAATAATGTCTAGAAGTTGTATTTATGATCACCACTTATTCTATTGTTCTGTACCTCCATCTTCTCCCTCCTTTTGCCTACTAGTTCTGTATTTTTAAAAAATCTAGCTGGATTCTAATGTGTGTAATATACTTCTTAAGAAACCCTTACCTTCTGTCTTAGAATCAATACTATGCAGAAGAGCAGTAAGGGTTAGGCAATGGGGGTTGTGAGTTGTCCAGGGTCACACAGCTAGGAAGAGACTGAGGCTTTATTTGAATCCAGGACCTCCTATCTTTACCCCTGGTTCTCAATCCACTGAATCACCTAGCTGACTCTGTGTAATATACAATTTAATGTCCACACACAAACTCAGTGAAAAAAATATACTCTAGGGAAACAATCCTAGAAGTTCATGGGTTGAATAGGACCTGAGACATTTTAAGTTATTGTCCTATATTTCTTTCTCAACCAAACTATCTACAGAAAAAAAAACTGTCTACATTTGTTATCTCCATGACTTTTTCTCTTTCCCTTTCATTTTTTGAAACCCTTGACTTTTGTCTTAGAATTGATAGTAAGTTTCTATTCCAAGGCAGAAGAGTAGTAAGGCATTTGGGGTTAAATGACTTGCCCAGGATCACAGATCTAGGAAGTATCTGGGACCAAATTTGGACCCAGGACCTTTTGTGTAAAGACCTGGCTCTCTAGCCACCTAGTTACCCCTCTCATTCACTTTTTAAACTTTTGCCATATGGCTTCTGATCTCAAATGGACTCTCCAATGTCCCTAAAAATCTTTTATTTGCCACACATAATGACCTTTCCTCAGTTCTGATATCTCTTGACCTCTCTGAAACATCTGACACTGTTGGCCACCCTCTCCTCCTTGAAATTATCTTCCCTTTTTTTTTTGGTGACACTGTTCTTTCTTGGTTCTCTTCCTTCTCGGCCTCCTTTGCTGCATCATCATCCACATCTCACCCTTTAATCGTAACTCTGTCTTGGGTACCCCCTTCTCTCTTTTTAAATCTCTTTATATTCTCTCTCAGTAATAATCTCTTCGGATCACATTGATTCAATTATCAGCTTTATGCAGATGATTCCTCAATTTCTACATCTTGACCTATTATTCTTGTCTGAGATCTAGCTCCCCATCACCAACTTTATTGGGCATTTCTGAATATCCTACAGGCATCACAAAGTTCAACAATATCAGTCAGTCAAGCATTTATTAAGCTCCTACTATGAGCTAAAAGCTGGGGAAACACGAGAGGCAAAAGATAGTCCCTGACCTTAAGAATCTCACCATCTACTGTCCAGACTGAACTTGCTCTCTTTCTACCTCAACCTACCCTTCTTCCAAACTTTCCAATTTCTTTTTTTTTAAACCCTTAACTTCGGTGTATTGTCTCATAGGTAGAAGAGTGGTAAGGGTGGGCAATGGGGGTCAAGTGACTTGCCTAGGGTCACACAGCTGGGAAGTGGCTGAGGCTGGGTTTGAACCTAGGACCTCCTGTCTCTAGGCCTGACTCTCACTCCACTGAGCTACCCAGCTGCCCCCCAAACTTTCCAATTTCTATGAAGATCACCACCATCCTTCTAGTCACCCAGGTTCATCACCTCGTATTGTCCTCTACCATTCACTCTAACATCACAAATTCAATCACTTGCCAAATCTCGTCACTTCTGTCTCCATAACATTTCTTACATCTATTCTCTTTTTGGTACTTACATAGATGCCACACTAGTTCTTGTCCCATTCATTTTTTGCTTAGATTATTCCAATAGCTTCTTCCCCCCCCCCAATAAAAACTCTTACCTTCCATCTTAGAAACAGTACTGGATATTGGTTCTAAGGCAGAAGAGTGGTGAGGGCTGGGCAACTGGAGTTAAGTGGTTTGTCCAGGCTCATACAACCAGGAAGCATCTGAAGCTACACTTGAACCCCGGACCTCCTATCTCCAGGTTTGGCTTTCTCTCCATCAAGCCACCTCACTTCCCCCATCCACAACAGGTTATTAGATCTGCTTTAGATCTCTCCCTGTCCCCAAAAATCCTACTGATTACTTCCAAAGTGATCTTCCTGAAGGGCAGATCTGCCCACATCATCCATTGACTTAATAAGCTCTAGTGGCTTCTTATTAACACTAGTAGCAAATAGAAACTCTCTTTGACATTTAAAGTCCTTCATGGTCTGGCCCTAAGCTACCTTTCCAGACTTATTACACATCACTTCCTTTTATGCCCAATATAGTCTAGCCATGTTGGCTTTTTTACTGTCTGCCATATGTGGGTGGTCTTCCATTTCCCTTGCCTGTGCCTTTGAATAGGTTGTCCCCATGGATAGAATATATTTCCTCTTCACTTTCTTCTCTTAATATCTTTTATTTCTTTCCAGGCTTAAGGAAGAGCCATTTTCTATGGAAATCCTTTCTTGGTCCTCCCAGCTGCTAATGCCCTCCCTTCAAAGTTATCTTGTATCTAATTTGTATTGGGCAGCAAGGTGGCATGGTCGATAGAGCACTTGGCCTGAAGACAGGAAGATCCATCTTCATGAGTTCAAATCTGGTCTTAGACACTAGTGTGACTCTGGTCAAGTCACATAACCCTGTTTGCCTCAGTTTCCTCATCTGTAAAAATGATCCAGTGAAGGAAATGGCAAACCAGTATCATCCAAAAAAACCCCCAAAACAAAACCACATGAGGTCACAAATTGTTAGATACAACTGAAAATGACTGAATGACAATTTATATATATCTACATATGCTTTCATCTAGCTAGATTGTACGCTTTTTGAATGCACATATCTATATGAGATACATATATATACACATGTGTAGACACATAATATATACACACATATATTATCTATGCATATATGACATATATTTATATATATTTTCTCTCTATACACATATATTATTTTAGCAACTCAAGGTAATAAGATTTTGGGTATAAAGGATCTTGTATATACTCTACAATATTATCTACCAGAAAAGATTTGATATGGAGATATAGTTACTCAGTGGTCCTATGGGATCCTGTGCTTATTAAAAACGAGAAAACTCCTAACCAATTTTTTGTACAGTCATGTTTTTTTTAATTAAAAAAAACTACAGGAAAGCAAAGTTAAAAGAAAATAAAGGTTCTTAAAGGTATTTACTGTATATATTGTGGAAGTATGTTATGGACCCAACAAATAAGTGATGTAAATTTTAGATGTAAATATCTCCTGTTTGGTTTATTTGGGTTTTCTTTCTTTCCTTCCCCTCTTCACTCTAAAAATACTTGATATGACCTAGTCAAGATAATCCTGCCATTATCCAAGAAATCTCCAAAATTTCAGATGTGAGACAAATGGCACAGGTCAGGCAAAATAAGGGGCAACAAATGAAGGCCCTGATCAGGCTGATGATTCCGAGGGCAAAATTTTAAATCCCACAATGATGGTTGACAGAGCAAGAAAGAAGTAGACCTTTAATGATCCTAAAAGTTCATTAAATGGGAGCAGGAAGATAGTACAGCGGATAGAGCACCAGATCTACAGTCAGGAGGACCTGAGTTCAAATCTGAATTCAGACACTTCCTAGCTGTGTAACCTTGGGCAAGTCACTTAAACCCCAATTGTCTGGCTTTGCCACTCTTTTGTCTTTTTTCCTTAAGTTAATATTTAAATATTTTAATCTTATGTGATGCCCATCACCTACAAAGAAGCAAAGAATCTTATTATGAAATGGGTTTGGGCACCACAGATTTTCAGAAGCACACCATACTTTTAGGGCATTTTTTCCATTTTTTTCCATTTTATTTTACTTCCTTTTTTTCCATCCCTTATCTTCTGTCTTAGACTTGACATTGACTCTCCATTCCAAAGGAGAAGAGCAATAAGGGAAAGGCACCTGGGGTTAAGTGACTTGTCCAGGGTCACAGAGTTTGGAGGGTCAACTCAGGACCTCCAGTCTCCAGACCTGGCTCTCTATCCACTGAGCCACTTAGCAATCTCATTCCTTTAAAGAAACTGAATATGAGTTGCCTCTTTCTCCTTCCACCTCCCCACCCCCAAGCTTGTTTTACAGAATCATTGAATTTTCAAGTTAGAGGGAGTCTTAGTCCAACCAGTCCAACCCCCTTATGGTATTATGTCCATTAAAAGGTACTTGTTAGGAAGGACAATATGCATATCAATGGACATATGAGCATAGTTTATCAGATGTCTCAATGGTTACCTAACCTAGAGAGTATCCTAAGGAAAGGAGACACAAAAACAGTCAAGCTGTCATGGTGTTGGTGATTGGAAAAGTCCTGATCATAAGATGATGCCTGGGTGGGTAAGTCTGGGTAGGTGCATATGGAAGGCACTCTAAGAATCCTGAGTAGCATGGGGAAAACTAGGCACTACTCAGCCAAGGGGGCTGGAAAGAAGGATGGGTAGCCATGAAAAGAACGACAGGCAAAGTATGAAGTGAAGATCAGCCTCATCCACTTTACATATTTGTATAAGCCCAGCTCTATTGCATGGTAATGAGAATTAAAATAGGGCCAGCAGGACCAAGAAGGAAAAAAAAGCATCCATAATGACCAAGATGGAGGGAAATTTCAAATTTCGTTTGTAGGAATGGAGTCACCTGTCTGCTGAATGCAATTGAATCATGTAATGAAATTTTTGTTTTAGGAAGCCAATAGTATAACTGTTAAAAATCCTTTAGTTATATCCTAAATTTAAAATATCTTAGTATGCTTTTCTGTTCATCTAAGGAACTCGGTCGCTGGAGATGTATGAAAATATTTTTGAGTACAAATGGATAGCAGCACTTGGCTGGGGTAAGAGAGCAAGCCATCTAAATAGCATTTGTCAGCTGGGAATAATATCTATTTTTATTTCCTCTCCGAGATAACCAATTAGTGCTTTTGTGTTTGTGAAAGAAAAAAAAAAGTATGGGGAATGGGTGGAGATGTTTAATTGCTCAGCTTTCTAATCCTCGCACACAGCATGCCCTTGATATATTTCCATGTCGATTTCTTTCTGTTTTGAATTTTTTCATTACTGCAATTAGTTCAAAATGTTTGCATTCCATTTACCTTTTTATTCTTGGATTTTGTTTTTGTTTTTTCCTCTCCTCTTTTCTCCCTTTTGTGACCCCCTTTCTCTACTTTGCCTTTGCTACTCTCCTTTGTTTATTTCCCACTTTTCTCCTAGATTTAAAATGTCCTAAAATTCTATGCTTGACTTAGATGACTACTTTGACTACATTTTGGTCTGGGAGAAACAAAAGCAAAAATGACAACAAAAAATGTAAATAAGCATTGGGAACTGAAAAGGATCCATGAAATGCTCTCTTGCCATCATGGGGAAAGTTAGGTGCTCTTGCCATGCATATACCGAGTTCATACACTGTCTCTGCAGTCCACATCCACCCGACCACTGTTTAACAAGAGTTTCAGAAGAGCCAGGTTTCCTTTTCTTGCTGCCCAGAATGCAGCATTTGCAAGTGGTGTTTCCTTCTGTTGGAACAAAATAACAACATTTTACAAAGGACTCATGAGATTTTTATTTGTAATATTACCACCTGACACGTAGAATAAATAATAGTGTCTATGTTGTCAGTTCAAAAGAAAGTACTTCTAGACACTTGCCAATGTCACTAGGAGATTGTTATTCCGATAACTGATGATTATCTATACATTGCTTAGTCAATGAAATACAGGCTCTGATAATGAGTTAATTCCAGCTATCTGAGTCAATATGCCAAACACCTGTAATTTGAGGTGACAACTTCCTAGGCTGCGCTTTTCATATCTCTTCATTTGAGTTTTATTTGATCTTCATGGTTTTGTTACATTTACTTTTGATTATTTGGTATGTAATTGTTTTTCCATTTACATTGTCATAGTTACTGTCTATATTGTTTTCTTGGCTCTGCTCATCTCACTCATCATCTAGATGTTCACACATCATTTCTTACAGCATAGTAATAGTCCATTACATTCATTTATCACAATTTGTTTGATCATTCCCCAATTGATAAGCCATCTATTTTGTTTCCACTTAGCTATTTTATAAAAAGTGTTGCTATAAATATTTTGGATTATGGGCACTCTCTTCTTATTGATGACTTTCTTGGAGATATAAGTCCAGTTGGTAATGGAGAATATGGATGTTTTAGTCACCTTATTTGCCTGTTTCTAAATTACTTTCCAAAACAGTTGTATTATTTCATAATTCTACTAGAACAAAGTATTAGTGAGCCTACCATTCTATAACAACTCCAACATTGACTATTGCAATTTTTTGGTCTTTTTTTGTGCCAATTTGCATGGTATGAGGTAAAACCTCAAGTTTGTAGTGACATGGAGCTTTCTCCTACGTAAGTATGAACACTTTGCAATTCTTCTGAGAACTGCTTATTCAAATCCTTTGACTACTCATCTATTGGGGAATGGCTGCTAGCATTACACATATTTATTAATTATTTATATATCTTGGATTCCAACTCTTATCAGAGAAATCTGATACAAAATTTCCCCCATTCTGCTACTTCCCTTTTTATCCTAGATGCATTAGTTTTGTTGGTGCAGAAGCTTTTCAGTTTCAAGTTGCCAAAGTTATTCATTAGTTTTTGTAATTTTCTCTTGTTTAGTTAAGAATATGTGTCCTACCGATATGGAAGTATGCTTTGTGTGATAACACATGTGTAATCCAGAATAAATTACTTACCATCTCCAAGAGGGGGTAGGGAAGAGAAGGAGGGAAATAATATAGATCTTATAATTTCAGAAAACATATGTGGAAAATTGTGATTGCATGTAACTGGGAAAATAAAATATCTTTGAATAAAAAGATTAAAAAATATATATCCCACACATAGGTGTGATAGGTATACATTCTGTTCCTCTTCTAATTTCTTTATGGTATGATCATTAATATTAAAGTTACATATCCATTTAAAATAAATTATGGAATGTGGTGGTAGATATTGGTCTAATCCTAGTTTCTGCCAAATGGCCTTCCAATTTCCCCAGCAGTTCTGATCATATAAATAATTTTTTCTTAGGTAATTTATGTTTCACATTTGATCAGACATTGTGTTATTGAATTCCATTGTTTCTGGTTCTTCCTTGTATAGCCTTTTCCTTTGTTCTATCTCTCTTTTCTTTAGCTGATACCAGAAGGTTTTGATGACTGCTGCTTCATAATATAGTTTGAGGTCAAGAAGCAGGTGCATCTGGAGCAGGATGAAGGATATGGAAAGATTGCCATCCAAGGAAGGAAAGTAGTAGTCATCCTGAGATGAGTAGTAGTAGTCAGCCTCTGTCTGGGCACCCAACTCACAAGTTCAAATGAAGATTACAGGGAATGACTAGAAAATTCAATATTTGCAGATAATTTTATTATATCAAAACCATCTAGTATGAATGCCTGCTTCTTTCCATGTAAGCACACTTGGGGATAAAGCATGTGGAGATACTCAGTGGTGATAGCATTTCTTTTCAGAAGTCCAGCCGGGGTGTTCAGAACTTGTAAGAAGTCAAATTCCTTGTTGCAGAGAATTTGTGCTTCCGTGTATGTTTAGACACTGTAGTAATAAGCAAGTTACAAAAATACTTTAGTTTTTTGGCTAGTTTAAGAAGGAAAAAATCCTCAATTTGGGATGAAGAGTTTACTTTCTCTGAAGATGTCAGTATCATTTTTAGGATTCAAATCGATAATTAATTTATGAAATTATGCAATGGAGGCAGGCACTCCCAGTTCTTTGGGTACTTGCTGGGAATAACCAAGATGGCAGCAGGAAATGGTCTTATAATCACACTTTAATAATCACAGAGTATGTGGAGTCAAACAGTACAGAAAGTACAGAGACAAATGGCTACAGAAGCATATGTTGTGGGGACTGGGATTGGGATGGTGAAGACCAGAGCACATTGTCTTTTGTTAGACTTTTGTGACTCAACGGCCCTTAGGTTGGCAGTTAACAGGGTTGCTGGCTTTCCATGTTATCAAATAATAGAGGTGGAAAGGACTTTAGTGATTATCTAGGCCATCTCCTTCACTGCACAGAAGAAGAAACTGAGGCTATGAGAGGGAAATTAACTGGATCATCAACAGGACCAACACTAGATCCCAGGATGATGCCAAGCAGGTTAGTACTGACCTTCCTCCTGGTTGCCTACAAATATCTTATTCCAAAAGTTGAGGCTCTGAAGACAGAATGTTAAAGAAGTAAATATCAGGCTGAAATCTAGTTCCATTTAACAACAGTAGACTGGATTACAGAGTCTGTCTGACAAAAGATTGAAGACATTAAAAAATAAGATCTGCAAATCAGGAGAGTTGACCTTCATCTCTGATTCCAGCCTTTATTGGCTTTGAAGTTTGGCAGATTGCCTCCAGAATATCTGGGACATGATTGCCCAGGCTAGCCAAGTTCCCAAGGAGACATCCAAAGAGGATGCTGGGCTTTGAAGAATCAGGGTAGAAGACATGAATCATGAAAAGCTAAGACAGAAGAGAATCCATTCTTCCATAAACACAAGCAAGAAAGTAGATATGGACTGAACCAGCTAGCTGAAGCGAACCTTTTTCAGTGGTTCTCAAACTATTTTTGCTCATGATATAGCATCTCATTCTTTGCCATGTCAAATACTGACATATTGAATTTTCAAGATGGCAAGACTACAGATCACCAGCATCAGTTCTGCGTAATTCACAGTATAGTAGTGAGAAACTAATTTTACATCATTTGAGTCTAGCAACTGCAGCTGGTGGTCATTCTTAGTGAAAAAAATACACCTTTTTGTATTTAACAATAAAATATTCCCAGTGGGGGGAAAAGCCAGAATGGGGAAGAGGACAGGAAGAGTATCATTCATGTAACCAAAGATTATAATTGGGAGTACTCAGAAGCAAGGATCCAGATGAAGATGAAAGAATGGTCAGAGGCAAGTGTTTGAGGTCTTATTTTATAGGGATTTTTTGTGGAGGGAGGGAGCAGACTAAAGCTTATCTGTGTTACCTTGGAGTTAATCCATTAACATATTCAAATAATTAGAAAGTTGTCAGTAAAACTTTAAAGTTATAATTTAAAGTTAATATTATCCACACTATTTGGTGAGTTTCTGGAGGTCTGGAATTTGTCTGAGATGGACATCTCATAGGTTCAAAAACCTCTGACCACAGTGCCTAGATGCCCTCCCTTGAATTATTATCAGAATGTGATTTCTGGGTAATATATGATACAATTTGTAAATTATGCTCCTTTGATCTTTGGGATGATTTATGACTTTTAGGTTATCCTTTTTAATCTTACTTCCTGCTATTGCCCCTTTATACTGGATAATTATCCTTTTGGGAGTGGGGACGGGAGGTCAGGGGGACCAGAACAAGATAAAAGTTTAACGCAGGAATCCTCAAGGAAAACTGAGCTTATGGCACTCATATTGCTGAACTGTCACGTCAAATGTAGTTCACCTGCTAAATTTAATTTACTTTAGTTCTCAGTAAGAGGGAGAATTGGCAATGGCAAGGCAGGTTTTAACTGTTGTAAATCCCTAAGATTCCATCTAGCCCACATCTGGGAGGGTGAAGGAGTGGGGCTGAGGTTCCCCTACATCAGAGCTAATCATCCTGAGGCATGTTTAGGATATTCTTCATCTTATTTAATCCCACAATAGTTCTGAAAACCTCTTTGCAAGAAACAAACCTGCTATTTTTGTAGCAAGCTCTTGAAATGGGAGTCCATTGCTTCTTCCATGATGCCCCAGGAACATTTTCTAATGATTTGACTTGGCTTCTTGTTCCATATAGAGTTTTAGGAACTGAAGTCATTTAATTTTCTGAAGGTATTTGCTTATATCTCCCTCTGAGGAGGCCAGATTTGAACTCAGGTCTTCCTGACTCCAAGCCTGGAGTCACTGTGCCACCTAGCTGGAGATAATTGTGGTTGTTGAGTTGTTCAAGCTTGTCTGAGTCTTTGTGATCTCATTTGGGGTTTTCTTGGAAAAGATTTTGGAGTGGTTTGCTATTTCCTTCTCTAGCTCATTTGACAGATGAGGAAATGGAGGCAAGAAGGGTAAGTGACTTGCCTAGGGTTACATGGCTAGGAAGTGTTTGAGACCAAATTTGAACTCAAGGAGATGTCTTCCTGACCCCAGATCTGGTACTCTATATGCTTCTTCAACCTAGCTATCCTGCTAGGTGACAGTTACTAGCTGTGCACAAATCTCTTACTCATATATACTAAATTAAAGAAGAGTTGTGATCTTCTAAGGAAATTCACACACTGATAAAATCACAGATAGAGTTTGGTTTGTTATATTTTAAATTGCATTTTGTTTTTCTTTTTTTGAAAAAAACCTTACCTTCCATTTTAGAATCAATAGTGTGCATTGGTTCTAAGGCAGAAGAGTGGTAAGAGCTAGGCAATGGCAAAAGACACTGGAGAGATTTGCCATTTCCTTCTCTAGCTCATTTTTCAGGTGAGGAAACTGAGGCAAACAGGGTTAAATGACTTGACCAAGGTCACACAGCTACGAAGTATGTGAGGCCAATTTTGAACCCAGGACCTCTCGTCTCTAGGCCTGCCTCTCAATCCACTGAGCCATCCATCTGCCCCTTTCGTTTTGTTTTTATATCACTTTCATTTCTAAATACAGCCCTCCTTTTTGTCATCAGTATGGGCAACCTTATATGATAGAGATATGCCTGTCCTTAAAATAAACAAATAAGAAATCATCATCACAGGACATTTCAGATATATTTATCCTTCTCCCTCTCATTCCCATGATTTTTGGTCATCAAATTATTTATCAATAACTCATTCAAAGGCTGAGTAGGGGAGGGGAGGAGAAATACAAATAAGCTCATTTTATTATTTTTACAGAATTCTTAATTCTAGGGGAAAGGGGACTTTTGCAACTGAGGATACATCCCCATTAATGGTGGGGACCAGGGGCCAAAGCTTTGGCATTGCATGAGGACATCAATTATACATTTACTAATATAAATGAAGCAACATCAGCTCTAGTCCAACAACTAATTCCCTTGAAATGAGGAACCCTTTTAAAGTAGTGTGATATGAGGTTTTAAAAGTTATCTGCAGAAAATTTTCTCAGAGATGTCAGTGGACTCCTTCAATTTATCATCCCACTTTATGTTTGGCAATTAACAACTTCAGGGTATTTCATAAACATTAGATGGATCCAACACTATGTGTGATAAGTAGAAATCATTTTTCCTTCTTAACCAAAAGGAAACTGAAGTAGAAAAATTAAGTTATTTTCCTCAATGGAGTCATTCTCAGAGGTAGGATCATAATTTCTGGACTTTCAGGCCTCAAGACCACAGCTTGAGGTGTGATAAGCATCAGTGGCTTTGAAAAGAATGCCTTCCTATGATTCATTCAAAGAAATCCAAGTCTTATCCTGAATTGAAATTGAATAGAGAATCTGGATGGTTTACAAAGATTTGGTAGATGTTAAAGGTGATACTCTACTGGCCCCAATTGAGTTGACCTTTAAATACTGACATCATTAGAACAAAATCTTTTTGAAAGGAAAAATAGAGCCACATCAACAAAATGAGTAAGATTATAGTCTGTCCTCTTGTTTTAGACAAGCCATATTTGGGATGAAAATCTGATTATATTCTGGCCAATACATGATGTACAATTAAATTGACAGATGCTGTATTTTCTCATGCCAGACACACTTGACCCAATAATCTGATCCAATGAGTATTTATTAAACACTTTTAGGGCAAGAGAATGTGTTAAGTGCTGAGAATATTACAGATCAAATGGAAAATGATCATTTACATTAGGAGTTCACTTTCTTCTGGGGGATAGATATATAGATCTTGAAGTATATACATGATTAATTTGAGGTAGAAGAGATTATTCACAATTAGAGGAATTAGGAAAGGCTTTCCAGGTGACTGGCTCATGAGCTAATACTTGAAGAAAGCTAGGAATTCTGAGGCAGAGATGAAAAAGGTAAATAGAGCATTCCAAGCATGGGAGGACAGCCTGTTCAAAGTGTGGAGAAAATGAGATCATGAAACAAGGAGGATTGTGTGCTAATTTTGGAAAATTAAGTTGTGGCCAGATTGTGAAAAACTTAAAAAAATATCCCTTGCTTTCTGTATTAGAAACAATACTGCATATTGTTTCTAAGGCAGAAGAGAGGTGAGGGCTAGGCCATGGGGGTTAAGTGACTTGCCCAGGGTCACATAGCTCGAAAGTGTCTAAGGCCATATTTGAACCCAAGACCTTCTGTCTTCAGACCTGGTTCTTAATACACTGTTATAAGTACCAAGTGGAGAAGTTTGCCTTTTAAACTAGAGGTAATGAGGAGTCACCAGAGGTTTCTGTGCCGGGAAGTAACATTATCAGATTTGACTAGGAAGATTAAGTTTGGTAGCTGTTTAAAGATGATTTTGGGAAAGGAGAGGATAGAGGTTGAAAGCTCAATAACAAGGCTATTGCAATAGTCCAAGTGATAGATAAGAAAGCGATGAAGGCCTGAACTAAGGCAGAAGCTATGTGAGTGTAGAGAAGAGAATACATTTGAGACATTTTATAGAAATGGAATTCACAAGACCTGGCAACTGATAGGCTAGGGGAGGTGAGGGAGAGAGAAGAGTCTGAAGTTATGAGACTGGATAAATTATGAAGCTGGAAGGATAGTAGTGACCTTACTAGGATTGGGGAAATTTGGAGGAGGATGTAAGTAGTTATATGGCACAATGGATAGAGTGCCAGGCCTGGAGTCAGGAATACCCGAGTTCAAATCTGGTTTCAGACATTTTCTAGCTGTGTGACACTGGACAAGTCACTTAACCCTGTTTGCCTCAGTTTCCCTATCTGTAAAATGAGCTGGAGAAAGAAATGGCAAACCACTCCAGTATCTTTGCCACAAAAAACACAAAAGGGGTCACAAAGAATCAGACATCACTGAAAAAACAACTGAACAACAACAACAAAAGAGGATGTGTTTAGTGAAGAAATAATGAGTTTGACTTCAGATAAGTTGAGTTTGAGAAGTCCCTGGAACATTTAAATAGGAATGTCCAACAGGCAGTTGATATGAAATGAAGGCAGAAGGGGCAGCTAGGTGGCATGGTGGATGGAACACCAGACCTGAAGTTAGAAGGACCTAGGTTCAAATCTGGCCTCAGAAAATTCCTATTTATCTGTGGGAACCTGGGCAAGTCGTTTAATCCTGTCTGCGTGGCCCTTGCCATTCTGTCTTAAGAGTTGTTACTAAGACAGAAAGTAAGGGTTAAAAAAAAAGACATTAAGATGAAACACTAGGGATAGATGTATAACTCCAGGGATCATCTTGCTAGAGATGATAATTGAATTGTAAAGATGGGATTAACTCTCCCCTGCCTATTTTTAGATTTAATCACCACCTATCTTTAAGTATGGGGTGGTCTGTAACCCACATGTGCTATTAATAGTGAGTGATGAATCAGAATCGACTGGACAGTCCTAAGCAAAGCTATAGCTGCAATTGGTCCACATAAAGTGGAAGGAAGGCATGGGAAGTGATGAAAGGAATGGTCTTTAAAAGTGGCAAGAACTTCCTGTGACTGGCTTTTTGGTCTTTGAATTTGACCTTGAAGGAGCTCTGGCTTGGGACCTTGAACTGCTCTCTGATTTTCCCTTAGAACTACCATGTGGGTGAGTGAAAAAGTCTGACTCCCTTTCCTGGTTTTTCTGGAGGCACTAGCCTCCAGAGAGGCCCCTCGTCTTGGAAGAGGATTCATAGCTAAAACCCTTGTTTAATTTACCTCTGGGCCCCTTTTGCTGGAGCCTCTGAAGACCTGCCTGGTTTAGACCAGGCCTGAGTAATTATCTAATCTCCATCTTATTTCCTTACTTTCATTCTTTCCCTCTATTTTATAAATTAATTGCTATAAAATCATTCTGACTTGAGCAATAATTTTGGTGACCACATTTTTATATATTTAGTACAACCTTTAATTTTTGACCCTTACAGAATCCACTGGAGTTTACAAGGTGACCAAGAGAGATTATACAGGGAAAAGGGAAGAGATACCAAGACAGAGAATTGGGGGACATCTCCTGTTAGTGAGTAGGACATAGAGAAGGATCTGTCAGACCATGACAAAGGAGAACTAGGAAAGAGCAGTGTCACAAAAACCAGGAGAGAGTATCCCAGAAGATGGCAATATGCAGTGTCAAATGCTCAAGACAGAATCAGATTTTTTATATCTATCTAAAAATTCCTCAAGTATAATAATGCCCCAGGAAGTTAAGGTTTAGTCTTCTATCTACCTCAATCCTCCAGACCACAGACTCAATCTTGAAATAGCTTGTTTGTTGTTTTTTCTTAAAGGCTTCCCCAACAATCCAAACAGCTGGTACAAAGCCAACACTTTAAAGTAAAAACCTTTAGGCCAAGGATAAAGTTACTTTATGCATGTTTACTATTTATGAGGTATATTTAAAAAGAAAAATTTTCCCTCAAATTAGTACCTTTACTTACATGTAAGTAAAGATAAAAATAAAGATTTTTATATCTGTGAAGTGCTCCTAGAAATTTTGATTAGATGAGCCTTACAAAACCAGATGGAGATGGGGAAACAACAACATCCCCTCTTTTAGAGATATAAGCAGTTGATTAAGCAATCTTATCACTTCAATGAGTTTACAGGAAGGTGAGTCTTTATTTGGGACTCTAATTTCTTCTCCCTATGGAGGGTGTGGATATTTCTACTGGCTCCTTGTTTAGAGAACTGAGAATATCTCTTTGGTTTGGGCGCTTATCAGTATATTCAGACTTCTCTGAGGATGAGTGATTAAGTCTCTGCATTGGGAAAGGATAGGTTGTATTGGGGTGCTGTGGGTCAGAAGCCATCTCTTGATGCTAGGCTTATTTTGACCTTTTTTTCCTCCCCCAAATTTAATCCATATAAATTAAAAACTAGATGTCTAAGACCAAGGTCTTGAAGTGGAGGTAGAAGAAAGGTCTGTGAATTCACAAAGCCTTCTTGAAGGAAACTACTAGGGGCAGCCTTGGGTCAGAGGCTCATAGCAAATTCATGTTCTGTCTTCCTTTTAGCCTGAGATGTGGTAGAGAAAGGTAGTGGTGGGAGAATCTTAATTACACGGCCTCAAGAGAGTTTTTGGATCCTGAGCATTTGGATCTAGGCAGAGAGAAGTGGTAGCTTAGATATGGTTTTGTTGTTGCAGTTGAATCATTTTTTAGTGTTGTCCAACTTTTCATGACCCCGTTTGGGTTTTTTTTTTTTGGCAAAGATACTAGAGTAGTTTGCCATTTCTTTCTCCGGATTGGTACTCCAGATTGTGCCACCTAGCTATCCTTAGATACGGTAAGGTAGTTCTATAATGCTAAAGAAATTTTAATAGCAATTAATAGGAAAGATAAATGCACCTGTGGTCATCACCGCCCTGCTGGATTGCTGCAGCACCCACCAGGGGGCAGTGGTGCCCACTTTGGGAATCACTGATCTAGACAGATTCCTATGATAAAGTTGAAAGTTACCTGATGGGGAAAGAATCTTCATTCTGTTTATGTGAGTCCTTTGTTTTATCTTTTTTGATGGGATAAAATAAAGGCTGTCTTGTACCTGTTAAATATTTGTTGCTTTGAATCCTTGTTCAAGAGTCAGGACATTTGTATGTACCACCCTGAAGAATTAGATATACACTACATTCTGAAGTTCCCAGAGGATATTCTTTTTGTTGTCCAGTCATTTCAGTCATGTCCTACTCTTTGTGATCCTATTTAGGGTTTTCTTGGAAAAGATATTGGAATGGTTTTCCATTTCCTTCTCCAGCTCATTTCACAGATGAGGAAACTGAAGCAGAGTTAAGTGACTTGCCCAGGGTCACACAGCTAGTAAATATCTGATGCTAGCTTGAACTTAGGAAGATGAGTTTTCCTGACTTGAGGCCAGATACTCTATCTGCTGTACCACATACCTACCTAAGAGGAGCTTCTAGGTGAGAGAAAAACAAATTGGAGTTATTTTTTTTAGGAGTCCCTTCTCTAAGACTGAAATCAGTCCATGTAAGCCTAGAGTTTGGAACACTGGATCACAATTCAAAAAAACAAAGAGGAAGGTTAACTTTCTTAAATTTACAGTGAGTCAGAGAAGTTAAGGCAGGGAATCTGAGGAATTTTCTGAAATTTGATCAGTGGGAGAGAATTGAGGCTGCTTGGAAGAAGCTCAAAAGTGGCTGGTAATCAGATTCTGCTTGAGACTCAGAGGAAATAGCTATGAGTAGCTTCTGTTTGCACTGGGGCTATGGGAGGACTGTCAATCAAAGGCAACTGAAAGTTAACATCTTCACCTAGGAAGAGGCAGGAAACTCACTATCAATATATAAACTTCACCCAGGAGCCCCCAGTGACAGAGCCTCTAGAAAAGGGAACGAGAGGGACAGACACATAGTTTGCCTCAGCAGTTCCCCACAAACAAAAGCTTCCAGTAAAAATGACAGAAAACCTAAGACTCACTTCTGAAAAGTCGGCAGGAAAAGGAGAATTCTGTGTTACCTACAGAGAATATGCAGCGTTTTTATTTCTTCCAGGGACAAGTTGTGAAAACTTAATACTAGCCTGTCAAGACAACTTTGGATTTTAAAGTAAAGGATTTTACTGCTGAACCTCTGAACCATATCTCTCTAAGGCAATGGGTAGAGTCCTCTCCACAATGCTGGGAGATGCTGTATAGGTGCTTTGTGGCTGTTCTAAGGACCACGTAGTGATTTCTGGCATCCAGAAGACCCATCTCTGATCTGGACTAAGGTTGGAGTCTGCCAAATCAAAGGGGCTCAGAAAAGTGACATCTCAAGAAGCATAAAATTGGGCTGGGGAAAGGAAGTAGGGTTCTTTTACCTGAGAACCATAGAGAGATGGTCCACCCACCTTGGTATGGCTGCAGAGAGAGCTGGGGCAAGGGAGGGAAGAAGATAGAAGAGTGCCACTGCTCTAGGGGAGCCCCACAACATACGCACAATCAGGCTCAGGTTACCCAGGAGAGCCCTGGCAGTCCTGAGGTCTGATTGTGAAGCTGGTGTAGCCAGCTGGAGGAGGAGGCTTGTGAAGAAAACAGCCAGTCATCTATGACCGGTGCTTATTCTTTCTTCTTGCTCACTTTTTATTATTTAATAAATAATTATAAATTAAGATACAGTCTCCAGAAAATTTTAATCTTAACAAAGTAACATCTGTGTATTCAGAAGGTGAAAGGGAAGGGAGGATATGCCTCTACTCTCTAGGTTGTAGAAGAGAATGGAATCTTTTGAAAGAATAAAAGGAAAAGAGATAAAAAAAGAGAAAGAGTAGAAAAGGCAAGAGTGAATCTTACTGTATATAAAGGAGTCCCAACTTGTGGAGGAATGGGATACCAGGAACAAAGAGAAGATGAATCATCTTCATTTGGAGTTTGGAGAGTAGTCCTATGAAGAAGAAGCTGTTCTTTGTTTCTAAGAAATGACATACATCTATAGCTTCCAACAGAGAAAGGGTCTCAAAAGAGTAGAAGAAAGAAGAGATGAATTGTGATAATTGGCAAGGTCTTCATTTTTAAAAAATCTTAATTTTTTATTACACTGAACTTGACAAATATTAACAAACACGAATCTTCCGCATATAAAAAAAACAGAAAAAGAAAAATGCACATGGACTCAAAATCTTATTATTTACATTTTTTAAAGTATATACTCAATCCAAGCTATTTGGCTTTTCTGTGCTTCTCTCAGAACTTTTTTATTTTTTATTCTGCATATTTTCTTCAAATGCTTCAATGATATCTTTTTCTTTTTGTTGATTCTGTAGTCATGGTTGGTTTTTGCATTGATCAGAGTTCTTAAGCCTTTTAGTGCTGTATAACTTCTGTGTTTACAGAGTATAGCATTCCCAAGAATCACAGTATTGATTGTGTCTTGAGGAAAAATTCTGGAAGCTGTGTAACTATGTACATGACTGTGACTGGTTTGTGGAGATTTCTGAGATTAAGGCAAATGACAAGAGAGGGAGTTTAAATGATGGATGGATGTTCTTGAGAGGAAAATTTGTGAGTCATCTCAGAACCCCCAACCTGTCTTGTCTCCCCAACAACTTCATTCAGAGAGATTGTGAGAACAGATGACTAAAGAAATACTGATGTGGCAAGATGACCCCTCACAGCTGTTATTTCTTCTCTCTCCACTTCCCCCCCACAACCCCCAGGTGCCAGAGGGAGAAAAAGGTACCAATGAATTGCCTCTTTCCAATATTTAAGCAGGAAGCCCTTCTTACTTCCCGAAGTCAGACAAATTGCTGACTGTGATACTGTCATTGTGCTGATCAATTCCCTTCTCCATTGAGTACTCTGTTTGCTCCTATTTATGTTCTAATTCATCTTCCTTCATGCATAAAACTATTTTAGGTCACTGGCCTTGGCTATGTATCATTTGGAGAGTGCTAGAGTTGGGCTTGAATAAATCAATAGACTAATTCACCCATGGCTTGGTTTTGAGAGATGATCCTTGGGGCAAAATTGGTTGGTAGAACAATGAGCTGTTTTTGAAGCTAGTCCCAGCCAACTGCAAAGCCTGCTGGGTTTTAAACTGGCCCAAGGAAATAAATAGGAGAGATAAAGAAAGATGATATAATCAAATCTGAATTATCTTCCAAACAACCTAAGAACCCAATATTTTAATTCCAGGACTAAAAAACAGAAAGAGGAATATGTCAGGGACTGACTTAGATGATTTCTGTCCTTTTGGTGCTTTATTCCATAAAGATTAAGCTACTAAAACTCTATTCTATGTGAAACATTTAGGTTCATTACTGTTGCCTTCTAGTCAATGTGTAAATTGTTCTTCTGGATAAGTTCACTGCATCAGTTTTTATACAAGTCTTCTCAGTTTTCTCTGTGTGAGAATTTATTTTTTATATATGGTATTAATTCCTATACATTAGGTAGAATTGCTGTGGATTCCTGTGTCTGGGATTTGTGTCAGAGATACCAGCCGGTCTGCTATTTTTTGTATTTTATTTTGTCCTTGGGAATCCCAAGGAACATCTTCCTTTTTTTAAATACAATTTAGTTAATAAATGAAGGGGAGAAAGGTTCTTTTCCTATGCACAGGACCTGTCTACCTATGGGGATAGGGAAGGAAGGGCAGGTTGATGGATCACCATTTAATTAGTTCTCACCAGTTAAGGATGTCTTAGGAGGTTCAAGGAAGGGGCTGAATAATAAGCTCCTAAAAATCTATTTATTAAACTGCCTGACCTTGTTCAGGTCATCCCTGGTCATGAGGGAGCCAGTCTAACCAATAAACTGGATATAATCAATACATTTGTAATCTTTCCCCAAAATCAGTCTCTCAAGATATTTTAATCTAAATTTGTTCATCTCTCCATCTTTTGACTCTGGGTATTTTTTACTGGCTGTCCTTGATGCCTGGTATGCTCTCCCTCTTTATTCTTCCTCTTGGCTTCTCTGACTTCTTTTAAGTCCCAGCTAAAATCTCACCTGCTACAGAAAGCTTTTCCCAACCCTTTTTAATTTTAGGAAATCCTCTCTCTTCTTTACTTCCCTTTTGTCAGGTAATTAGCTTCTTTGTACATATTTGCTTGTTTGTTGTTTCCCCCCACTTGATTGTGAGCTCCTGGAGGGCAAGACCTATCTTTTGCCTCTTTTTACATATTTGGCTTGTAGCACAGTGCCTGGCACAAGGTAGGTGCTTACTAAATATTGACTGACTATCCTTTTCATTCATTCATCATTCATTTTTTTTAAACCCTTACTTTTTTTTAGTAACAACTCTAAGACAGAAGGGCAAAGGCTAGGCAAGTGAGGTTAAGTGACTTATCCAGGGTCACACAGCTGGGAAGGGTCTGAGGCCAGTTTTGAACCCAGG
The DNA here is from genome assembly GCF_016433145.1 of Gracilinanus agilis. Classification (NCBI taxonomy): domain Eukaryota; kingdom Metazoa; phylum Chordata; class Mammalia; order Didelphimorphia; family Didelphidae; genus Gracilinanus; species Gracilinanus agilis. Next base: position 540,760,307 of record NC_058130.1, on the reverse strand, counting down.
TCCTCTCAACTCCAGGCCTGACATTCTATCCACTGTGCCTCCTAGTACCCCCTTTTCATTCTTTCTAGTAAAATTCTACTCCAGGTATATAATGTGATTTCTTCATTCAGTCCCATAGGTAGACACCCTATACCAGTCCATTTTGGTGTACTGTGTTTAATTTTAGAAGCAGTATTTTAGGAAAATATACACAAACTGGAGTTTTCTTACAATAGGAGAGAATTGGAGAACATGTAAATAAGAATCAACTGAAGTTATTCCTAATATTAAGATAAAAAGGGAAGAATACAATCTCTTCAAATCCTCTTTTATTTCTATTACTTTACATGGAATATCCTCCCTGGTCACCTCTGTCTCTAAGAATCCCTAGCTTCCTTCAAAGTTCAGCCCGAGAGCCAACTCTTATATGAAATATTTCATCATTTTCCCAACTGCTAGTTCTTCCCTGCCTCCAAAAATATATCATATTTATTTTGTGCTTATTTATGTATGTACTTGTCTCCTTTAATTGACTCCATGTTCCCTTAAGATAGGATTATTTCATTTCTCTCTTTGAATCTAATCTCTGCCTATCAGAGTTCCTTTGCACACAGCAGGCAATTAATACATGTTTATAGGGCAGCTAGGTGACTTAGTGGGTAGAGTGCCGGGCTTAGAATCAGGAAGACTCATCTTCCTGAGTTCAAATCTAGCCTCAGACACTTACTGACTATGTGTGATCTTGAGCAAAATACTTAACCCTGTTTGCCTCAGTTTCCCCATCTCTAAAATGATCTAGAGAAGGAAATGGCAAACTTCCAGTATCTTTACCAAAAAACCCTCAAATACGGTCACAAACATGACTGAAAATGACCAAACAACAACAATGGGGATGGAAGGGCCTTAATCATTGATCAATCAATCAATAAATGCTTGTGGATTGATTGATTCATTCAAATATTTGAGACTATCACATGGAAAAGGGCTTATCCTGTTGGGACACAAAGTCCCAGGAGATCTGACTTTAGGAAAAACAGAGCTAACAGAGCTCTCCAAAAATGAAATGACCAAGTTAGGAGATGGTAGTTTCCTTCTTCTTGGAAATCTCTAAGCAGAAGCTAGATAACTACTTGTCAGGAATGTTGTAGGAAAGATCTGGTCAGAATTAGTGGAACTAGAGTGTCTCTTAGGTCTCCTAACTCAGAGATTCTTTAATACTTCGATGATCAAAATTAGCCTAAAAGCTCTCCTTCCCTCCCCTTAGTCTGTTACTTAGCTAATGCTCTATCTACTTAGGCTGCTGCTGTAATGCCTAATGCAATTCTTCACTAATGTGTATAATAAATGGTATTATTTTCCTGTTCTCAATGAGCTGTTATGTGTCTCTTTGATTTCACATTCTGACATATCCCTCATCTTCTATTTCCTTTGGTTCAATAATATTCATATTACACAGATTTGCAAGTACACAATTGTGATACTTTTTGAAATAAAAGCAGAATTGTTACTTGTGTGCCTAGGGGATTTGGATAAACTATAGAATGAGAAGACCAGGAGAAACTGGTTACTGAAGAAGACCTAAGAGAAACCTTGGGGGCATGTGAGAAGCCATTCCATCACAAAAGACATGACTAAGACAGCCAAAAAAGCCAGGCAAAATTTTGGAGGGACTGTAGATTTTGGGAGAGCCAATTCCAGAGTCCACATAAAGGATCCAATGGCCCAACATTAAAAAAACAAAACTGTTACCTTCTTTCTGTCTTAAAATCAATACTACGTATCGGATCCAAGGCAGAAGAGTGGTAAGGGTTAGGCAATGGGGGTTAAGTGACTTACCCAGGGTCACACAGATTGGAACTATCTGAGGTCAAATTTGAACCCAGGACTTCCTGCCTTTAGACCTGGTTCTTAATACGCTGAGCCACCAAGCGGCCCCCAAATGAAAAGTAGGTTTAGATCAAGGATTTTTTTAAACCCTTACTTTCTGTCTTAGTAACAACCCAAGACAGAAAGGCAAGGGCTAGGCAAATGGAGTTAAGTAACTTGCCCAGAGACACACAGCTAGGAAGTATCTGAGGCCATATTTGAACCCTGGTCCTTAAGACTCTAGACCTAGAGGTCTATCCACTGTGTGACCTTGCTGCCCCACAATGGCCTAACATTTTGCAGAAACAATTGGTTCAACCAGGAAAGGAAAGTCTCACAAACAAAAATTTGAGGACACAAGCAGAAATGATTCTGATGAGAGAGATGTCTAGAGAGGCCAAAAAGGATGCACAGGTTCAACATCAACAAATTCGGGTGGCGGGGGAATAGTATCTATGAAAGACAGAGGTAGAGGCAGGCAATGGAAGATGAATATAATTGAGGGTATGATCCTAAAGAATTGTTAGGAGTAACTAGGACCAAGAGTGGAAATAACAACAATGATAAAAAACAATAGGAAAAACTAGCATTCACTTTTGGATTTGCAAAGCACTTTACAAACGTTATCTCATTTTATCTTATTTTACCAAAGCAACTCTGAGGAGGGGGTGCTATTATTATCTTCATCTTACAGATGAAAAAACTGAATAGACAGAAGTTAAGTGACTTGCCTAGGGTCACACAATTGGTAAGTGTCTAAGGCCAACTCTGAACAAAGATCCTTGTGATTCTGGTTTCTGCTGCCAGATGAATGCTAAGGTCACCACAAAGAGCGTTTTTGTTTTCCCAATAAATATTGGGAGCATGGAAGATCAAAAGTTTGGGACTACTACTTGGGGATGAAGACTAGACTTTTAAAAGTTATATTGGAGACAAAAAAGGGCTAGCATGGCTGCTCCAGGCTAGATGGGATGATGATAACAGATGAGGGTAATGAGTTTATTTTATTTCTATTTTCTTTTCCAAGGAGAATGATTTCTAGATGGGAAACATAGGGGAAAAAAGATTGGCAAAGGAGAAGACATCCAAGATGTGAGGAGGTGGTCACATAGCCTCTAGCTGCCCAGCCTAACTACCTCCTATGGTACTGAAAGGGCTGGTGGATAAGATTTCAGGGCTGCTGTTGGTGACCTATGGAAGATTTTGGAGAATGGAAGAAGTGTTCCAGGTCTGGAGAAGGACAAATATTTCAATTTTCTAAAAAGGGAAAAGGATGGATAGAATCAGTAAGCTATAGGCAATGAACTTGCAATTTTGATAGCTGGCAAAATTATGCTATTAAACATTTGTGAGCATTTAGAAAATGAAGCAATAACAACTTAAATCCAACAAGGATTCATCAAAGTACCATCTTGAAATTATTAGGTGTCTATTATGTATCAAGCACTGTGGTGGGCTCTGGGGATACAAAGACAAAAAGGAAGCAGCTCCTGCCCTCCAAAGAAATGACAGTACCCATGCACAAAGAAGTGTATACAGCATTTGTATATAGTAAATACAAGGTAATTTTAGGTGGTGGAGGGGAGACACTAGTAGCTGAGGAAATCAAGGAAGACCTTACATAGAACATGCCATTTGTGCTGAGCTTTGAAGGAAGCTTGGAATTCTCAGGGAAAGAGACAAGGAGGGAGTTCATTCTGGGTTTGGAGGACAGTCTTTCTGGGTCATAGAGAGTGTTAAAGGGAATAGTGTATGATAAGCCCCTCCCTTCCAGTTCAAGCCTGTTTGTGTGTGTGTCCCTCCACTGACCAAAAGATTAGTGAGACTTGATTGCTACAGACCCCTGGCATCTTACAGCTTCCTAAATACAACAGTGTTAAGGGGAATAGTGTATGATAAGCCTGGAAAGGCAGACTGGAGCCAGGTTGTGAGGGACTTTCAATATTAAATCAATATCAAAATTAAAAAAAAGAAATTTGTATTTGATTCTAGAAATAATAGGGGGTCACTACACTGGAGTTTATTGAACAAGGGAATAATATTTTAAAATATCACTTTGGTAACTGTTTGGAGGATGAATTACAGATGGGAGAGACTTAAAGCAGGGACATCAATTTGGTGACTACTACAGTGGTCCAGGAGAAGAAATAATGAATGCCTGAACTTCCTGGGGGGCCATATGAGTGAAGAGAAACGGACAGATGTAAAGGTTGATGTGAAGGAAGAATTAAGAAAATGAGTTAGATTTATTACTCTTGATAATTTACATAATCATAGGGCAACTCTGAAGTATAATCCAAAAGACATTTCTCATCACCTTTAAAATGTATTATGCAGTGCTTCAGAAGATGCCTTTATTTTCTTCAATATTAAAATAATTTTGCATTCCTTGCAAAGTCATTCACAATGACTTCAGTACAGGAAGATATCTAAAAGCCCAGAGGGTGAGAGCCAGTCTGGAATTAGCAATTTGCTACAGATAACTTTTGATTAGCTACATTCATTAAGAACAAGTCATGACAGATTACTCTTTTTTTTTTTTTTTTTTTGACAAGCTAATTGGAGAGATAGATCAAGGTAATGCAATAGACAAAAAGTACTCAGATTTCCAATATCTGAACATTTCCAAAGTCTGGGGGAGGATGTGGACAGAACCAATGGGAATATTAAATAAAATTTTTAGGATCTAGTTTTAATAATCCAATAAGCCCAAATGGACAGTTTATTAAATAAAAATTTCTCTTTATTTGATTGTAATTTGCTGAGCAATAAAGAAAAGGCTTCATAGAAGTAATGACAGAAAAAAGATAGATTTAGCTTAGTATGACCTGAGATTTCCAAGGAGAGTTAGGTCAGGTCGTGCCCCAGATATTCTCTGCTGAGTTCTTAAACTAAATGGCTTCTTCCTTAAACCTGGCAGCTGTGAGTCATTTGATCAGAGACTTCGCTAATTTCAAAGGCCCAGTTATCCAATAGAATCTAATAACAAGGAAGGAGAATATGTGGATGTTTGAGCAGATGTAGCCAAGTATTACTTGGGCTTGTGGAAGAGAAACCCAAACCCCGAGGAAACTGGTTTTGGAATCTGTGGTCCTTGCAGTCAGAGCCGCGACTATACTGGCCGGAAAGAGCTGACCTTTCACCCGTCTCCGGCCCCCACCATCTCCCCCCGTCTCTTCTACTTTCTTTCTCATACCCCAGTGTGAAGACCTGATAATTCCTAGACTGTCTTCTTAGCCTATCACCCCATCCCGGACTCAGTCCCATAGAAAAGAAAGAGGATCTTTCAAAACAGAACAAGACAAACCGCACATCGGAGGCAAACCTCCAACTCCATCTCCATCTCCAAAGCCTTCTGCACCTCTCCAGCTGGGGGGTTGGGGTGAAAAGGGGTGCCTTTCACTGCGCTCAAATGCTCAGCTGGCGCCCACGCCTGCACCCGCACCAGCACTGAAGGTCACCGGGAGGAAGCTCTCGGCTGAGTGGCACGCCGGCTCCCCCACCCAGAGATGCGGCAATCTGAGCCCGGGCTGTCCGAGCATCCTATCGGCTTCAGTCCAGATGCCCGGCCTGCCTGCAGGGGCTATGCACCCTTCCCTTCCCTCCCGCCTCTTCGGTGGCTTACTTACCTTGAAAGACATCCTGCACATGTCAGCAACGGCTCATCCCAGGCTAGCTGCCACAGGGCGAAGGATGCGGCCGGATGTCCTCTCCCGCGGCGCCCTTCCTTACTCTGGTGGCTAAAGAGATGGAGAGAGTGAGGCACCAGTCTGGGGCTGGGCTTTTGCAGACTGACTGGATCTGCGGGAGTCTCACGCAGCGCCGTGGCTGAGCCTCTTAGGACAAGGAGCTGCCGCAGCATATCTAGCAGGATGCCCCATTCCTGCTCTGGCTGTGGTCTTCGCAGCCGGCTTTGCCCCAAAGAGCGCATGCACTTACACTTATATAAACAATTTAACTTAGCTCCCCCCAACCCCCCATGACTTGATTTATTTATTTTGTTCTGGGTCTTACATGTATTATCATGTAAAACACACTTCCATATTGGTCAACAATTGTCTTTTCTTAAAAGAACTTAATAGTTTTCACTAGATAAATCTCTCATTTAGTACACAAATACACAAAACTTGATTCCTCCCAGTGGAGAGAAGTCAGTCAGTAAACGTTTTGCGCCCCTTCCCTCCCTCCCCCCCCTCGCCCCCACCATGTGCTCAGCACTGAACTGTTTACTGGGAGATATTCCCTGTCGACAGAAAGCTTACAAGTTAATGGAAGGAGACAAACAAATATGTACAACCGAACCATCTATACGCAAGATAAATAGAAAAATATCAGTAGAAGGAAGTCACTAAAATTAAGAGATAATGGGACTGGCAGCCTGGTGGCTCAATGAACTGAGAATCAGACCTAGAGATGTTATGAGGGTAATTTGAGGAAAGGTGTGGGGTACAAGGGGATTTTGAAAGGAGGTTATCAGGGATTTATTAAGATAGTAAATCTAGGCTACAGGTAGGCTGGAATAAGGAAATTTAGGATATAATAGGGCTGAAGTCAGGAGTTTAACGCTGAAGGAATAAGATCTTCAGGGAGAGGGAGAATTAATCTAACAGGCAAATACAACACTGCTTAAAGACCAGGACTCAGACTTAAACACAGGCTGAGGGAAATAGACTAAACTGAAATTAACAACAGGCTTAGTTAATTTCACAGGAAGGGACTTGTTTTGATGTTACACCTTTCTCCAACATAGATACCCCGGCTTCCCTTCAAGCCCAGAGTATGTTAGTTCTTTCCCTCTTCTTCCCTCTCTTAATAACTAACTGACCAATTATACTAATAAGTCTGTTAAAACACAAAAGGGTTTATTATCTTTAAAGGTTGATGTGTCAGGAAAGTGGATCAAAGGAAGCCCTAACAGTTGTCTGAGGAACCTCAGGTGGGGGAAGGGAGGCAGAGATGGAGTCTGAGTAAGGACCTGCCTTTAACTCAAGCTTACAGAGTGCTCTTGATATCTAAAGGGAATAAATGATGACTGACTAGTTTCTTTATATCTAATGCTGTCAATTAGTTAACCCTTCACAGATTTTAACTCCTCTCTAATTACTCTCCTTATTAACTCCACAGACATATAAGGTAAGGGAAGGAAGGTAGGAAATAATATTGGGAAGGAAGATATAAAGGGTTTATCCAAAATAACAATTTCTTAAATAAATATTTCAAAGCTAGGCTAAATTTCAATTCTACAGATAGGTAAGGAGGCAGCTTGGCTGGTCAGACAACCTCCCTCCCCGGGAGACCCAAACCAACTGACTTACTCCCTCAAGATTCCAAACCCCTAACTGCTTTCAGAACTCAGCCAAAGCTTGAAAAAAACGATGTGACCCCCCCCCCCTCTCTATACTACAGAGATGAGAGGTCTTGGGTTCAAATCTAGCCTCACACATTTGTGTGACTCTGAGCAAGTCACTTAACTTCAAGTGCTTATTCCTTACTGCTTTTCTGCCTTGGAACCAATACTTATGGATTCTAAGACAGAAAGTAAGGAATTTTGAGAGAGAGAGAGAGAGAGAGAGAGAGAGAGAGAGAGAGAGAGAGAGGCCTCCTATAGAAAGTGGGATTTAATCTGGACTTGAAGGAAGCCAGGGAAGCCAGGAGGCAGAGATGGAGATGAGGAGGGTAAACATTGCAGGTATGGGGGTCAACCAGCAAAAACACTCCAAATGAGAGTGTCTTGTGTGAGGAACAGCAAGGAAGCTGGGTTGAAGATATAATACTTTTTGCTGAAGGTGGGGCGACATTTGAATTCTCTTTTCTCTTTTCCTACCCTATATTCAATTTGTCACAAAGTTTCATTCATTCTTCCTTCAAAGAATTTCTCCCATATCTAGGTCTTCTTTTTAGTCTCTTGGCCATTCTTCAAACCTATCCCGGAACTATGCCCCTTCTAACTGATTCCTTTCTTTTGTGTCTTACCACCTCAATTCATCACTGTCAACAAACATTTTGCTGCTGTTATTCAGAGACAAGTGACTCATCCAGGGTCAGATAGGCTAGTAAGTGTCTCAGACTGGATTTGAACCCAAGAAGATGAGTCTTTCTGATCCTAAGTCCAGTGCTCTTTCCCCTGAACCATCTTGCTTTCCTAATTTTTGCTGAAATCAGTGATGGAACCAGGGGCATTTGGCTCTTCAGTCTAAGGCTCTCTGAATGGAGCTATTTAGGCTGCATTTAATAAAAAGCACTGGGATAAAGAGAAAGGCAAAAATGTAGTCCCTGTTCTCAAAGGGTATATATTTCATATCTTTCTTTTTTTCTATATTTAAAAATATTTTATTTTCCCAATTACTTAGAATAAGAAATTTCAACATATGTTTTCCAAAATTATAATTATACAATGATTCCCAATTGTATCTTCCCATCCTCTGTCCCCTCCCAGAGACGGTAAGCAATTTGATCTGGGTTGTACATCTATTACCATGCAAAACATGCTTCCATACTGATCATATATTTCAAAGGAGGAGACAAGTAAATAACTAGATACAAGACAGATAGTGAGTAGTTGAAGCTAAGCAGAGAAGGGGAAGGCACTAGTACCTGTGAGACACTTACAAAGACCTCTTGCAGAAGGTGAGACTTGAGCTGAGCCTACCTCTCTTGACCACCTAAAACACCGTTATGGACAGTGGCTTGTTTATTTAAAAATATGCATTGTTTCCTGAATTAAATTAGGGACTTTGTAAGCTGGCCCCAGTTGGGCAGCTAGATGGTGCAATGGATGGAGCACCAGGCCTGGAGTCAGGAAGACCCTAGTTCAAAGCTGGCCTCAGATATGTCTTAGCTGTGTGACTGTGAGCAAGTCATTTAACTCTGTTCCTCATCCGTAAAATGAAGAGGAGAAAGAAATGGCAAACCAATCCTGTATCTTTACCAAGTAAACCCCAAATGAGCTCAGAAAGAGTCTGAAATGACCAAGCAAAGTGTAAAGCAATGGAAAAACTTCTACACAGTGTTGATCCTAAGATGGAAAGTAAGGTGTTTTTTCCCCCCTGGATTATACATGTATTATCATGCAAAACAAACTTCCATATTGGTCATTGTTGTAAGAGAATACTTATATAGAACCAAAACCCCCCAATAAAAGCATAAATAGACTAATGTGAAAGATACTATGCTTTGATCTGCATCTGACTCCAACAATTCTTTCTCTGGAGGTAGAGAGCATTGTTTGTTGTAAATCCCTCAGAACTGTCCTGGATCATTACGTTGCTGAGCGTAGCCAAGTCTTTCACAGTCGATCATTCCACAATGTTGCTGTTACTATGTACAAAGTTCTCCTAGTTCTGCTTATTTCACTTTCCATCAGTTCATGTAGATCTTTCCAATTTTTTTCTGAAATCAACCTGCTTTCTGTTTCTTATAGCACCATAATATTTCATCGCCATCGTATACCACAGTTTGTTCAGCCATTGCCCAATTGATGAACATCCCCTCAATTTCCAAATTTTTGCCACCACAAAAAGATCAGCTATAAATATTTTTGTACAAGTAGGTCCTTTCCCTTTTTTTTAGTGATCTCTTTGGTATACAGACTCAGAGTGGATCAAAGGATATACACAGTTTTATAGTCCAAATTATCCTCTAGAATGGTTGGATCAGCTCACAACTCTACCAATAATGCATCAGTGTCCCAATTTTGCTATATCCCCTCCAACATTTATCACTTTCCTTTACTGTCATATTGGCCAATCTGCCAGGTGTGAGATGGTAGAAGGTAAAAGAAGAAAAAAAAAAGGAAATCATCTCATTTTAGTCTGAGACAATGAAGGCTCATCCGAGTGCAGTGACTTGTTCAAAATCATCAACAAAATGGTTAGTGGCAGGGCTGAGGATAGGACTTGGCTCTTCTAGGTTCAGTTCTTTCTGCTACATTAGAAACTTATCTGTCCTATAACTTATTTCCTAATGTCCAAGCTATATAGCAAAATAAATAGGATCAAAACAATGTGCACAATGACTACAATAATGGAAAGGGAAACCACACCTCAGATTGAAATACCTTCTTTCTTTTGATTTGCCTATCATCTTCCTACTGACAGGGGAGGATAGGAACAAGTAATTTGGTGCTAGGTGGTACAATGGGTAGAATGCTATGTCTGGAATCAGGAAGACTCATCTTGAGTTCAAACTCAGCCCGAGTTCAAATATTGTCTCAAACCCTAACAGTGTTATTTCTGAATTAAAATCTAAACATACCTCTCTCCTCTTGGTAGAGAGGTTTTTATGTTTGTGATGGTTGTTGTTATTTATTCTTTGTTTTTAAAGGGGACCAGTGACATCACGGGTGATGTCTTGACTTGTACATTTATTGGATTTAAGTGAGGCAGAGTTACACAAGGTTGTCATCCTTACTTTCTCTTCCATAGTCATTGAATCCAGTATTGAGACAAAGTCAGGACAATTGGGGGTGGCCTGAGAGTGCAGTGGATAACGTTGGTATATTCAATGTCTGACCAAGCCCTAATGGCTTCACAGAATTTGCTTCAACCACCTTTATGGTCATTGGAATAAAATTGTTTTCATCTCTCTATTCCACCAGGGGAAGTTTTCACATGCTTGGGGCAGATGCCCTCCTAATTCACCGATAGGTTTGAGGTCTGTCGATTATCCTCAACCTGGACTAGCCCTTCTGCTGAGACAGTTTTACTGGGATGTGGCTTCTATCTATGCTTCAGCTTCTTGGAACCACAGGTAAGAGTTAGGTGATAGGTAAACACCACCAAAGGTGGATGAGCAGCCCTGAAAAGGGCTGAGCAAACCTTCACACAAAAGGTGCTAGATCTCCTTGTATTGGGAAGGAGTAGTCAAAGAGGGCCCAGTCATTGGAGTACGCACTCGAATTTTCCCTTCCTAGTGGACAAAATTCCCTGTCTGGATCCAATCCAATAGGAAGGGCCCTGGTGAATTTACGTTAAATCATGAGTGACTGAGGGGACAGAGAGTTAATATAAGAAATTAATTCCTGCTGCTGAACCAATATGAGAGAGTTATAAAGCTAGCTTCCAAGTAACTAAAGGAGATTTTAATGGTGATGTTTTAGAGACAGTGTCTACAGTTTCCTCATCTATAAAATGGGAATGATAACATTTAAATTTGCTTTGAGGAAATCATTAAACCATAACATTCTATGTGTTTATATGAGTATTGAGGCATTTAGAAGGTATTGAGAATAGTATATTGAGCCTGGACGCAGGAAGACCTGAATGCAAATCCAGCTTCATATGTTTACTAGATGTGTGATTCTGGGCAAAAAACTTAATTTCTGTTTGCCTCAGTTTCCTCAACTATGAAATGGGGGAGAAAAAGAGTACCCACTTCCAAGGGTTGTTGTCAGGATCAAATATGATAATTGTAAAGTCCTTAGCACAGTGCCTGGCAGAGAGTAGGTGCTTAATAAATGATTACTTCCTGAGGCTGCTGCTGCTTATAATACAAAATATATTAGGGTCATTAGAGAGGTAATAAGCAAAGAATTGTGTGATGTCCAAGGAGAAAAAAGATAGTTAAAGCTTGGGTTTGTTCAATAATTTTTCGGTTATGTCCAACTCTTCATGATCCCAGTAGGGGTTTTCTTGGCAAAGAGAATGAACTGGTTTGCCATTTCCTTCTCTAGCTCATTTGACAGATGAGGAAACTGAGGCAGCATTAAGTGATTTGCCCAAGGTCACACAGCTAGTAAGTATGTAAGGCCAGATTTGAACTCAGGAAGATATCATCCTGATTCTAGGACAGGGCTTCATATACTTTGCTACCTAGCTTCTATCTATGTAACTATGTATGTATGTATGTATGTATGTATCTATCTATCTGTCTGTCTATCTATCTACCTATCCATCCATCCATCCATTCATCCTTCCATCTTTCTTTCTTTCTTTCTTTCTTTCTTTCTTTCTTTCTTTCTTTCTTTCTTTCTTTCTTTCTTTCTTTCTTTCTTTCTTTCTTTCTTTCTTTCTTT
>NC_058130.1:540746072-540748445 GCF_016433145.1 Gracilinanus agilis | reverse complement strand
CTTCCTTCCTTCCTTCCTTCCTTCCTTCCTTCCTTCCTTCCTTCCTTCCTTCCTTCCTTCCTTCCTTCCTTCCTATCTAGCTATCTAGCTATCTGCCTGTCTGTGTCTGTCTGTCTATCTGTCTCTCATATAGCCTGGGAGGTTTAGGCAGGAGGAGGAGATGGCACTTGAGCTGGGCTTTGAAGGGTAGGCAGGAATTCAACAGGAAGATCTAAAGATCATTCTCCTTAGTGCAGAGAAAAGAGAAATTAAATTAGAGTTGAGCATTTCCATCTCATTTCATGACCATCCCATTCACCCAGAACAGTGGTCCTAGTCCTTCTTTGGTCCTGAATACAGCTATGCTTTTTATTGTATTTAACTGTCCTTGCCAGGCTAAGTTCATTCTGAGGCTCGGTGTTCCACCATTCCTGTCACCAGGGTTTAAAATCTTGGAATCATTTTCAACCCTTCCCTCTCTCATATACCGCATCCCCATATGCAATAATTTGCCAAGCCTTATTGAATTCATCTCCTCACCATTATTTAAAAAAAAACACCTTCTCTTCTGGATTAGAACTGACAGCAGTTCTAAGCCAGAAGAGTGGTAAGAGTTAGGCAATTGGGGTTAAGTGACTCACCCAGGGTCACACAACTAAGAAGTGTCCGAGACTAGATTTGAATCCAGGACCTCCTGACTCCAGACCTGGTTTTCTATCTACAGAGCCACCTTGTTGCCCCCTCATCATTTCTTGCATCTAGACTATTCTCTCTAGTCCTACCATAACCACTCTAATCTGGGGCCTCATTACCTTTTGTCTGGATTGCTGGAAAAGTGTCCTAATTGTTTCCTTTGCCTCCAGTCTCTGCTCCCATTCACCTCCCTAATCCATCCTCCTTACTGCTGCCAAAATGATCTTGCCTAGGGCCTGCACTTGACTACTCTTCTCAAGAATCTTCAATGGCTCCTCATTGACTCTAGGATAAAATACAAACTCCCTTGTCATTTGAAGGAATATATACATATATTAACAAATGTATATAAGTAGTATAACTTGGCTCCATACTAACTTTCTAGCATGATTATATATTATTCCCTATCCTGTCTCTAGGCAATGGAATGACTTGCTAATCCTTATACATATTTCCCTTCTCACCCCTGTATCTTTGCATAGACTGTTCCTCACACCTAAAATACCTGCTCTCCAGACCCTTACCTCTGCCTCCTGGGTTTCCCATCTCCCTTTAAGAGTCTTAAAGGCTCAGCTCAAGTAATGCCTGTAAGGGGCCTTTCCTGCATCTCTGAATTGTGAGTACCCCTTCTCATTGCTCAATATTTATTTATCCATTATTTTTATCTATCTATCTATCTATCTATCTATCATCTATTTATTTATATTGTTTTTAAATTGTATTTAATATATTTATATATAATATGTAATATTATATATAACATATAGCATAATAATACATTTATTTATTTATTGCCTGTTATTTATTATTCTCACTGCTCAATATAGGGTATAGTTATACCCTATAGTTCCTTATCTGGGAATTTGCTGTAACTTTTAAGTAGAATTTCAAGTTGAAAGTAGAGACTGTCTTACTTTTTGGTATTTACCGACTATACATAATGCGTGGCACAGAGTAGTTGCTTAGCACAGTAACTGGCACTGAGTAATTATTATTTAAGTGTTAGTTATTAATGAAGATGATTGTCCAAGGTCACAAACACATAAAATGCCAGATTAGAGATCTGAACTCAGGTTTTCTGGTGCTATAACCAGTGTCCTTTTCATTATATCATATTGCCTCTTAAATGCTTATTTTTAAAAAAATAAAGATCTCTTATTTTACAAATTACATCTAATAATTTTCCACATACGTTTTCTGAAGTTATATGATTCAAATTATCTCCCTCCCCCTCTTTTCTCACCCATTCCCCGAGATGGTGAGCAACTTGATCTGGGTTATACATGTATTATCATGTAAAACATATTTCCACATTGTTCATTTTTTTGTAACTCACATAAAACCAAAACCTCAAAATAAAACTCAAATAAATTTCAAATGCTTATTGATTGGTTGACTGACACTATTCATGGAAGGCTGTATCACTTTTGTATTTATATTATATATTTATTTATATATATTTTATGTATATATAATGTATATATAAAATATATATACATTTATATTTATACATATACCTGCCCTCATTTCTCTCTTCTGTACGTTTCTTCATAAAGCATTTTACATAGCCATCCTATGAAGTAGTAGTGCCATTATTGGTTTTTGTTTTTGTTTTTGTTTTACAGATGAAGAATCTAAAGCTTGGAGAATTAAATAACTATGCCATGGCTTCCTATCTGTAAGCTTCAGAGCTATAATTTG
>NC_058130.1:540696500-540742083 GCF_016433145.1 Gracilinanus agilis | reverse complement strand
GTGTATAAGAGACAGCTTCCTTCCTTCCTTCCTTCCTTCCTTCCTTCCTTCCTTCCTTCCTTCCTTCCTTCCTTCATCCTATCTTGTCCAGAATGAAAATGTAGAGGAGACTAACCAGCCCCCTTCTAATATTCTAATAGGCATAGAAGCTTTGACCTGCTCCATTTCCTACATGAGAAAGTTCACCCCTCCTTAGGTGTCTGTGGCCACTACTCCCAAGGGCTCCCTGATTAGTGCAGAGGCTGGTCTGCCTAGTCTAGTGCAGCTCAGAACTCCAGAGCTCAGGAGAACCACCAGGCTCAGCCTCCCCAAGAGCAGGAACTACAGCCATGTGCCACCACCCTTGGCTCCACAGTCTTTTACTTAGCACTGGCAGTGCCTGAGTGATCACATATACCAGTTCTTTTAATACCTAAGAATGTCATTAAATGGACCATATTACTTTTGAATTCATCAAGGCTAGCTAGGTGCTCTTTTTTTAAAACCTTTCCCTTCTGTCTTAGAATCAATTCTGAGTATTGGTTCCAAGGCAGAAGAGCAGTAAGGGCTAGGAATTTAGGGTCAAGTGACTTGCCCAGGGTCATACAACTAGAAAATGTCTGAGGTCAGATTTGAGCCCAAGACCTCCTATCTTAGGTCTGACTATCTATTCAATGAGCCATTTGTATACCCTCTTATTATCTCTTCATTTATGCTGTGCCAGTCTCAGAATGTCATGTATTCAGGTCCCATCTCTGATACATACTGGTTTTGTGACCCTGGGCAAGTCATTTAATTATTTATGCCCTGGGTAACTGAGGTTTTAAATCAAAGTTTGCAGATCATTTACTGATCCGTATTGGTAGACAGAATTTTCTTATTGAGTTTTTATATTGATAAAAAATAATTGGTCCAGAAATCAATAAAATGGCCTCTCTTTTAGCGATTTTCACTGTCTTTTCCTGTTTAAATGTCATTCTCCAAACAAATTGAATCATAATGACAACAATGATAACTAACATTTATATAATATTTGCTATTTGCCAAGCTCTTTATCTCATCTGATCTTCACAACAACCCTGACAAGTAGGTGCTATTTTACCACCATCATTTTACAGATGAGGAAACTGAGGCAAACAGGGGTTTAGTGACTTGTATAGGGTCACACAGCTAGTAAGTGTCTGACACGGATTTACCTTCACCAGTTATTCTCATCTCATCCATTCTGAGCAGAGATGCTGTTCTGCCCCTTTTCACTAGTTTATTTTTTTAAAGCACCACTTCTTTGTTTTCATTAGACTTTTTTCCATAGCCCCTGCTCAACAACAAGCCTGTGCATCCCTGAGTCACTGTTCTTCCTGTGTACTAATTACTGAATTCATTTTTAACTTGGCTTGGGTTACAAAGGCTACCAAACGTGGCCGAAAAGGTCCAAATCACTGGCAGTTCTTGCTCAAGAATTCCAGGAAGGGATTGGCAGATGTGTCCCACGGTCTAAGGACAATATGTTGGCAAGATATGAGCATTGTGTTACTGACACCATTAGATTTGTCCCAGTCTTAAGAGGAAATAGGATCAATGGGGAGAGAGTACCAGAGTTGAAATGAGGAGAATTCGGTTCAAATTCTAGCTAAGATACTTACGAGGTGGGTGACCCCAGGCCAGTGGGGTCCTCTTAGTCCTTCATCTCAAAAATGCAAATTAGTAATATCTGAGCAACCTTATAGGATTAGTGGGAGGTGAGGTTTTTGTAAACCTTACAGTACTATATAAACATAAGTCTTTGATATAGCTCAGAGAGAGGGCAGCTAGGAGGCACCGAGGATAGAGTGCCCCGCCTGGAATTGGGAGGTCCTGGGTTCAAATTTGACTCTAGACACTTCCTAGCTGTATGACCTTGGGCCAGTCAACCCCCATTGTCTAGCCCTTGACCTTCTGTCTTAGAGTTGTTACTAAGACAGAAAATAAAGGTTTTTAAAAAGAATATGGCTCAGAGAGGGAAAAGAAAAGAAGAGACTAGGAAACTGACAATTAGGAAAGACTCTTACTGTTGACTTTGGTTAAATTTCTGACATAAGCTTATGTACAGGGTGTGCTGGGTGGACCCAGGCACAAAAAAGTGTAGTTTGGTTCTCATTTTAAAAGTTTGGATTTTTCAAATGCTTAGTTATTAATTCTAAAAATTAGCTTAAAATATTAATTTCTTCTTTGATGGACAAAAATTAGGATTACAAATTCAATAAATGTTCATCATAAATAAATAAAAAATATTCCTCGTTGCACCCTCTTGGAATGTGCTATGCATGCCTTGGGTTACTGGTCATGTATGTTTGTGATTCATTTTGTTGTCATTTTAGAAATAATCATATAAAGTTATTACAAAGAATAACAATAAGAAGGAAATTGAAAAATATCCCTGAATATAACATCTTAAATGGTGAATAATATTCAAGTTATCCACTTTCACATCAACTAAAATTAAGGAAGGGTACATTTCAAGCCACCTAAAATAAAAACTGGCTTTACCGGGACTAATAAGAAGAGGACA
Organism: Gracilinanus agilis; assembly: GCF_016433145.1. Classification (NCBI taxonomy): domain Eukaryota; kingdom Metazoa; phylum Chordata; class Mammalia; order Didelphimorphia; family Didelphidae; genus Gracilinanus; species Gracilinanus agilis. The sequence continues at coordinate 540,739,556 of NC_058130.1, read as the reverse complement.
ACATTCTGTGAAGGTAAAACAAAACTGGACTTGGTATCAGTCTGAGTTCTCCTTTGTGAAAAAGGTTTCCAAGGATTTGAGTTTACATTGTGCCTCCAACACTTTGTATTTGTGCAACCATAGGTAAGCAAGTCACATAAGAATAAAATTATGATGATGATAATTATGCTAATAATCATGACTCATAGGTATATATAATGCTTTAAGGTTTGTAAAATACATTACAAATATTATCTCATCTTGTTATTGTTAAGTGCTAATATATCCCCCATTTTATGGATAAGTAAACTGAGGCAAAGAGAGATGACATGATTTGCTCAGGGCCACACAGCCAGTAAGTTTTTTAGACTGCATTTGAATTCATTTCTTCCTGACAAATGAGGATAATATTACTTATACTCTCTACCTCTCAGGGTTTTTGGAAGGATAGAGTTTTACAAACAATGAAATACTATATGAATAGGACTTGTTATTATTAATTTGTTTTTAATTTTTGAATGTGCTGTTAGAGGTTAATATTGACCTTGATTACATAACAATTATCTGAATAATGTATTTGTTTTTTCCATAGTTGTTTAAGAATCAGTTTAAATATCTGAATGCATTGCAAATGTACCTCTTAATTCAGCTATCTTTTAATGTGATCAAACCAATGCCCTCTTCCTCTGCCAAGGTTCCAATGAACTCTGTCTGAGTCCAGTGTTCTTATGAGTTCCACTTGCTAGCCATATAAATATTTATTCCTATATTTATTGATTTCTTTAATTCTTCGCTGGACTGTGTACCTAACTTCAAAGCTGTGCTCAGCTTAAACATTGCACTCTGCTAACTTTTTTGGGTACAAAATATTTCTGTTTGCCCAAAAGGGTACACTGAGCTGTAGCTAAGGGGGTCCTCTGGGCTCCAGCCCTTGTGTCCTGGCTTAATAGACTGTATTTCCAGAGGGGCCAGAGTGTTGCAGAAGAGGGTATTCAATTGACAAATGAAGCATCACGATATTGTCTCTCTAGGGCTCCTGTTGGTGGTACCTAACCACCTATGCTCCTTTACATCTTATAAAACTGTTAATTAACACTTGGCATCGGTATCATTGTTTTTACTGCTTACATTTGGTGAAATAATTTAAGTGTCCCTTATGATCAGTTCAGGGAATAGAAATTATTGAACACATTGCAAGGCTGGTGTTCTGGGGCTTCTGACTCCATCTTCCCTTCAAAATGGGAGTATATTTTATTTCTTTATTTTTAAAACCCTTACCTTCCACCTTAGAATCAATACTGTATATTGGTTCCAAGGCAGAAGAGTGGCAAGGATTAGGCAATGGAGGTCAAGTGACTTGCCCAGGGTCACAGGGAGTATATTTTAAAGTCTATTTCCCTAAAGAAATTTTTGCCTCCAAAATCTGAGATCTCTTCCCCCAGATCTCTCTCTTACCAAATGGATTTGTCTTTTAAAAAATGAATTTGATGACTTCTTGTCCTGGATCAGAGAGTCTGAGCTATGGTTCTTGCTATAGTCACAAGTGGTCCTGATCCCATGCCTTCTGATCTGCAGGGAGTGACCCTATCTGTCCTGGGCATACTTTACTCTTCAGATTCTTATTGTCATCCATTGCTCATGGGGTCACCTCCCCTCATCCCACCCTCAACTCTCAAGGGAGCAAGGATCTGATTGTTTCTTCTGGGATGGCAATTTCTGCTCCCTGTGCCTCCATCCTCACCTTCACCTGCACTGAGACTGCAGGAGGTGACTTCAGGGTCATATAGTTAGTAAGTGGCTGAGTTAGGATGTTAAACTGTCTTCAAGTATATGAAGTTGGCCAAGTATTGAAATGGATAGAGAACTGGACTTGAAGTCAGGAAGACCTGAGTTCAGGTCCTACTCCAGACACTTACTAGCTGTGTGAACTTGGCAGGGGGAAAGCTACTCCCACTCTTACTTCTTCATCCTACTCTATTGTTTAATGCAAGTGAAAATACTCCTACTTCCAAGTTTGTATTTACCACATCTCTAAGCAAATTGGATGCTTCCAATGAGATGCAGGCCCCGCGTAGTCTAATCAGCTAGCAACAACGTCTAGCTTTTTGCTTGATATTTAAATGTTTTCATATGGATTTTTAGATCATGTGGATATAACCATTGTGTAACTGATTCAAGTGCATCACTGATCACTCAGCTGCCTCAGCATATCTGCATGTAGTATAATAACTTTCTTTTATATAGTATTTTAAGGTTTGCAAAGCGCATTACAAGTATCTCATTTTGTCCTCACAACAACCTTGGGAGATGTGTAGTGCCTTTAATATCCTCATTTTTCAGATGAGAAAACTTAGTTAGATAGGATCAAATAGCTGGTAAAAGTCTGAGGCAGAATTTGAATTTAGGTCTTCCCAATTATTCTAGAACTCCATCCACAGAAATGCCTACTTGCCTGTATGGACACTCAGAAAATACTGGAACTCTGAGATAAACTGATACATTTGACCCATCTCTGTCATTTTTCTGGCAGCTGGCAATAAATTTATCCTTTGCTAAAAGTGCTAACATCCCATGGAATTCTTCATAGTATTTGTGTGAGACCCTGTTCCTTTAATAATATGTGGGTTCTGAATGCTGAGCATATGACATTAGAGTCAGAGTATACTAACAAGCTGCTCAAATCACAAAATGCAAAAATGTCACACAGATAAACAAGGTCTTTTTTCTATATCGTTTGCAGAGCTGGCCATCTCTTCACTAATCTCAAATGGAATCCGAGCCATTTAAGAGAAGCCAAAAGAGCTGAGTATATTCCTTAGGGAAAATGGGCTAAAAGATTCTCATGCTATGGAAATTCTCCCATGAGCTTGCATGGGAAGAAAAGCAGACTCTTGTTACATTCATTGTTAAGTGGAGAAAATGGATTTTTTTCTTCATGGGTGATGTCAAATATTTTCATTAATATTTATGTTCATTTTTTTGGCATCTGTCAAACATTTGAAAAGTTGTTTGGCCAATGCAACTCAGAAGGTTGAGTCAGGAGATCTTCCTACATTCGTTCGTTCGTTCGTTCGTTCGTTCCTTCCTTCCTTCCTTCCTTCCTTCCTTCCTTCCTTCCTTCCTTTCTTTTTTTAAAGAGAAGGCTACCTGATAGACTCCTGTAAGACTGAAGATAAGAAGGAGTATTAAATCATGAGCCACAGGGCAAGTACCAACTAGGGCAACTGACAGGTTGCCCCAAGCAAACGTGGCAATGTTAATAATGCTGTATTACAATCTGGAACTCTATCCCCAAAGTCACTAAACTTGGCATATGCTTTGACCCAAAAATATCACTGATATGTTTATGCCTGAAGGAGATCAAAGGATTAGGAAAGGGGGAAGCTGGGTAGCTCAGTGGATGGAGAGCCAGGCCTAGAGACGGGAGGTCCTGGGTTCAAATCTGGCCTCAGACACTTCCTAGCTGTGTGACCCTGGGCAAGTCACTTAACCCCCATTGCCTAGCCCTTACCACTCTTCTGCCTTGGAGCCAATACACTCTACTGACTGCAAAATGGAAGGTAAGGGTTTTAAAAAAAAGGATTGGGAAAAAGGACCTATAGGTACAAAATCATTTATAGCAACTCTTTTGGTAGAAGCAAATAACTGGAGGCAAAGGGGATGCCCATTAGTTGGGGAGTGGACAAACAATTTAGGTTAGATGAATGTAATGGAATACTACTGTGCAATAAGAAACAATGAAAATGATATTTTCAGAGAAACTTGGGAAGACTTGTATGTAATGATGCAAAGTAAGCGAGTCGAACCAGGAGAACAATTTATACAATAATAACATAACAGTTATAAAATATAAATTTATAGACTGATAACATTATAAAGCAACTTTGAAGAAAACTATGCTCAATGCAATGATCAACCACAGTTCCAGAGAACTGATGGCGAAGCCTGGTACCTATCTCTTGATAGAGTCAGTGGGCTCAGGATGTGGAATAAGACATGTTTTCAGACTTAGCCACCATGGGAATTTGTTTTGCTCAGTTAGGCATATTTATTAAAAGGGTTTGGTTTCTCTTTTTCTCTTTTTTTTCCCAATGAGAGGAGGGTGAAAGTGAGAAGGGACAAAAGGACAGGTTAGCAAACAAAGAGAAAGAAAAAAAAAGAAAGGGGAAAAAAAAGACTGAGGTATTTTTAAATGCCGAGAATGAAAGGAATCCAGAAAAGAATCATAGACAATAAGAATGGCTTTGATAGTTATTTATTTTTAAAGCTAAGCAAACTGTATATAATAGAAATTTGCATTTTCATGTACAATGATCTGCTTTCTCTTCTAGTATATAGTATATATGTACACTCATATGTATAAATATACACACACACACATATATATATTTACCCACTTTATTTGTGTTTAGCAAGGTCAAAATACAAATTAAAGGTTTTTGTCTTGTTTTGTTTTAAAGAAGAAGCTAGGTTTATCCACAGAGCTCCTGGAAATGGGAGCTTCACAAAGACCTCTCTCATACCCTTCATGGATTCAAGAGGATATAGATCAGGGCACTCCAAAGTCTCTTTTCCCAAAAATCTTCCAATTTTATAGGATTATTGTGCTCACATTTGTTCAAGGGTCCCAGTGTTGTGGATGATGAGCCAGTGAGTCCACTGTTCCTGTATCAATAGTTGATATAATTTTTTTTAAACCCTTATCTTCCATCTTGGGATCAATACTGTGTATTCATTCCAAGACAGAAGAGTGCTAAGGGCTAAGCTAAGGAGGTTAAATGATTTGCCAAGAGTCAACCAGCTAACAAGTATCTGAGGTCAAATTTGAATCTAGGACCACTTGTCTAGGCTTGGCTCTCTATCTGCTGAGCCACCTAGCTGCTCCCATAATCTTTTTTTTTAAAGGGGGATTTCAGTAGACAGAGAGGCTCACCAAGGTCAACTTCCAGAGGAGAGAATTCCTATATTCTTCTTCTCTACTCCTCTTTTCACTGCAAGTGCTTCCATAATGGCTAAATAATTTTGCTCAGTATCAAAGGGAATAGGTCCTCTACTTAGTACTTTTATATGTTATTATTTTGTAAGTCAAACATATAGACTTGCAGGAGCCTCTGAGTTTAAATTCTAGAGGAGTAAAATATATCATAAGTATTTTTTAAAAAGTTTGTCATTTGAATGAAGGAAGGTCTCACATGTTTAATTTTTTTCCTCCCTGTTAACCCATAATGGAAAGACAGAAGGATGAATTTGAGAAAAGCTTAAAGGAAATTCTAGTATCTAGTCCATTTAAATTGTTAGCTGTTTCTCTTGGTTGAATTTATAATTTATTGATTCAAATGTACTCAGTTATATAAAGCAGATCTGATAAAAATGAACTTTCATTTTTAAAACATCCTTTATGTTGCCCTTAATCTTTATTCCAAAGCTTCATTAGGAAAAGTTTGGAAGTCCTATTAAAGTTCTAGAACTCAGGACTGAAATTTATAGTTAGACTTTATCTATCTAGTTCATTTTTGCCAATTTTAACAATTGAGAAAAGAAAACCTGGCTATAATTCTAAATGACGTTGGCATCATGTTTATATAGAAAAATATACAATGATGAAAAAATCATCACTCAATATATTGTACAACTTTGGGTGTCTTTTCCCCTCAGATCTGCTTTATATAAGAGGTTAAGTGGCTTTATATGTCCAAAGAAGTACACGAACTCAAGCCAATTTTCCATCTATTGCACCATATTAGAAAAAAACAAATTAAATTTGATTGAGCAAACATTTATTGGACCATACCCCAATGGATAGAGTGTTTGTTTGTTTTGAGTCAGAAAGACCACAGTTCTAATCCTGCCTCAAGTACTTAATAGTTGAATAACCTAGGACAAATCTCAAAGACTTAGTTTCTCCCTCTGTAACATGGAGAAAATAATAGCACAGACTTCACAAGCTATCATCATCTGGGTCCAATTAATGATGATACCTTTTCTAAAATATATAGGGTTATTGTTCTATCTCCTATCCTAGCTCCAACCACTTCCTTAGGTTTTCAAATGGGTGACTTGCCCTCTATTTGGTCCTTTCTTAGAACCTCAGCCTTTAATTTATATCATTTACAACATTATTGTTATAAAACAATACACAAATTAAAACACAAGTATGACTGTGTTTTAGGTATTCAGTTAGCACACAATTTCCACCCACAATAAAAGGATTCTTTGTGCCTACTAAGTTCCTAGGCTCATTGGACACTTGCTCCTGCTTCATGGGCTGGAAGACATGCTCTCCCTTTTCTTTAGATGGAATGTTCTATGGAGTAAGTGGGAGTTCTCGACATGGAGAATGAGACAAATTGCTGGAGAATTGGAGGAACTGGGAAAAACGTTTGGAGAAAAGAAGCTTATGGCACCTTAATAGTTATACATTGGGGGGGAGCCTACAATCTGAACACTGCCTTGCCCAGGACCTTCAAATATGAGAGATAATTTTGACAGGAGAGAATCTTCCAGAGTAGGGATAATCTTTACTTAATGCAAGAAGTAGGTTTTCACCTGATGTAATCCAATGACATAGATGACCTTCATAATGAATCAGTCAGCAGTATAAGGGCTTATATATTGTGAAATAAGCTCCTCTACACCCACCTCTCTATTCATAGGCAATTCAGAGATGCTATTATGGAGCCAGGAGAGCTAATTTTAACCTTTGAAAATGTATCATTTCTTTTGAGTTGTCTAAACATGGGCACAATTACTCATACCAAACCAAGAGATCTCAGCAGGCTATATCACGCCTCTGCTTAGAATCAAAGCCAGAGTCAAACTTTTCATATCACATCTGTGTATCATTGGGCAAACAGTAAAGTTGTGGCATCGTTTTTTTTTTTTTTTGTTGATGAAGAAATGCCATGGAAATGTAACATTGAAGATTAGAACCAATCCATCAACGAATATTTATGAAGCAGCATCATGCCAGCCTTGAGGTTGTGTCAAGAAAAAGATTGAGAACAAACTCTTCTGAGTGTATTGGCTTTAATACTTTTGCAAATCATACAAAGCCAATGGGTCTGTAGGCACATCTAGATGGTCTGGGACCCTGAGCATCAGTATAAGTATAAGTAGGATTTTATAGGGGAAAAGGGGAATTTACAGAATTGGAGATGGTGAGGGAAGATTTACAGAGATTGTTCTTGATGTAACAGAGTCTTGTAAGTCATGGGAAAAAGTCATGAGACCCTTTTTTTGGGCAAGACAGGTCACTTTGACCGGGGTGTTTCCTGGGTCTACTTACATTCAATTTTTCCACTATTGCCAACTCTGAGTGTGGATTTGACAGGGAACTTTGTGATTTCAAGAGCCTGATGCTATGGATGCTGCTGACAAAGGGAAATCTCACTTTAGCAGCCATCAGATATCACAAAGGAGTATCAAAACCTATGAACTCTCACTTATTCTAATATCTACTCTTGTTCCTGTAAAGATATATTTCTTACTTTAATTTATTTGCTACTAAATAATTAGCATACTATTATTCCTTATCATTAAAATTGATTCAACTCAGCTGTTAATCCTACTAATAGCTAGGACTATGTCTTACTACAAAATCAGATCAATCAACAAAAGTTTCATCTTCATAATTGATTTTTATCAATCACTAATGGTTCCTAATCAATAATTAAACTTCATTGACAAAGACCTTTAGATATTCTTTTGATCAGATTGCAACATACAAACTAGACCAGGCAGATAAGACTCTAGGTTATAATTCTCTTCCTTCTAAGCCTTTATTCTTTTTTTTTTTTAACCCCTTATCTTCTATCTTAGAATCAATACTGGGTATTTGGTTCCAAGGCAGAAGAGCTTTAAGGGCTAGGCCAGTGATGATGAACCTATGGCATAAATGCTAAAGATGGCACACAGAGTGCTCTCTGTGGGCACTTGGCCACCCTCCCTCCCCACCCCCAGAGTCTGTTACTAGAAAGGCAGAGGGTCTCAGGTGGAGTCACTCCTTTCCCTCTCTCCACCATGCTTGATGACATTTTTTCACCTCCTGCACCCTTCCATCCAGCAGCCCAATGGGAGTGCTTTCTCCTTCCCCTGTGAGGGATAAGGAGGAGGGGTGTACTCAGCATGTATGGGGGATGGCACACAGTTGGTGGGGTGGGGCACAGTCTTGGTCTGGGGGGTTGGGGGTGGGGCCCAGCACTCTGTCTTTAAAAGGTTCGCCATCACTAAGCTAGACAAAGGGGTTTAAGTGACTTGCACAGGGACACACAGCTAAGAAGTGGCTGAGGGCAGATTCAACCCCATCTCCATGGGACTTCCTATCTGGGCCTGGCTCTCAATACACTGAGCCACCTTGCTGCCCCTGAGACTTTATTCTTTTTGCTGGTTGGTGGGCACATTTCTTACATAAGAGGATTACTAAAGAGGTGCTGTGAATAAAAGTAAGCCAACTTTTCTCCATTTGAGGACAAGATAGGTTTTTTTCTTTCCAAGGATAACCTAAAAATGGAACATAATAAAAAGAGAAATTTAATAGAGGTTAACAGATGAAAAAGGCCAAAAAGTTACTTAAGAATGAGGAAGATACTAAAATGAGGGCTACAAAATAATGAAAAAGTCCAACACCATAGTCAGAATTATATAGAATTGTATAAATGGCACCAAAGGAAGACGTGACTATAGAATTCACATTAAGATTGGTACGAGCACCAAAGACTGTTGGAAACTTTCTGCTGGCAGTGTTCTCAAGGCAATTGCATGAGGCACATTCTCAAACTTTTTTCTGACTGGGATTGAAGAAAACAAAATATTGGCAAGATTAAGAAACAGGGCATGAGAGAGAAGAGATCACATTTTATTTTCCCCTAGATGATTACTCGAGGGTTCAAAGAAAAAAAAAATAAAATTCAAGGGAACTTCTAAAAAAGATATTCTCAAATATAAATAAAAAATTAAATACTCATTTAAGAGTATTTCTGGACTCTTTCTGGGCTAAAAGATAGACTTGGATATGTAAAAGGAAAAGATTTCAAGGCAAGATTTCTCTACTTCAAGAAAAGATAGAAAGCTTAAGTAAGATGCTCATTTAGATATAAAGAGGCCAGAAAGAAACAATGAATTTGCCTCCAGGACATAACTACATTCATGCCTTTGCTCCTCACCACTCCTCTATATAAAATTTCCTGAAAATTGCCTGGTAAGTAGACTGACTACTTTGACTAAATTGAAATTAATCTCCCTAAGACAACAAGGAGTGGCTTACTGAGGTCAGGGGCTTTGGAGCCAAAAAGTATTGTTAAGTAGGAGAGAAAAGATTCCTTTCATCTCTATCTGAGGGTGACAGTTTTAGTGTTGAGCCCCTGAGAGAGTCAAAGGGAAGAGGCTTCTGCCAATCCTAAATCCTAATCATTTCTGTTAGCTGAAATAACTCCTAGCTTTACCAAGCTTTTCTTTTACTAAACCTAAAATAAACTCACTTTAATATCTCTAAAGTCTAGCCTGATTTTGTTCTGCTCAGAAGGTCTCAGGTTAATTTTCCCACCAGGGATGGGGGCTACTCCAGCTTCCTTCGCTACCGTTCTTTTCCCTTCCTTTCTCCCATCATCCTTCCTCCCTTTTTCACCAACAACAGTACCTTGCTACCACTATACTTTAAATGAGTGCCTACTCTTTCATCTCCTAGATTTTGTATTTGGGAGAGACTGTCCCTGGTGTTGGAAGGAAATGCTTTTAAACCATTGTTCTTCCAATGCCATTTAAGTAAATGCATTTGCTAAAGAAATGTCTACCAGCTGATTATTAAAAGAGAGACACAGCAGAGGGACCTTGTTGAAGCATATTTCTTTCTCTTTGTTTTTCTTGCTTTTGGGGTAATTTGGCTAATATGGAAATAAGTTTTTTGTGATTTCACGAGCCTTATGGGTTTCATACTGCTTGCCTTTACAATGGGTGGGAAGGAAGGAAACAATTTGGAACTCAGAATTAAAAACAATGAATGTTAAAAAATTAAAATAAAAGGAGAGAAAAAAACAATGGGGTATTTTGAACCAGGCTTAGGAAATTAGGCACCCAAAAGTTTACTTCTAGAATTCTGAAAGTTGTAGCTCTTACCTCTCAAGGGAGTTAACTCTATTAACCAAAAATAAGAGAAGCCTTTCCCCTAGAGATCCTACTTGCTAGCTCCAGTTTGAGGTGGCAAGTGAGCCCTGAGGAAGCTTTACATCCAAACCCTCTGAAATTTCCAGAATCTAAAAATCTCTGACTGAAATATCTATACACTTCATGTCTAGTTTTCCATAACCCAAGGCATTTAAGAATGTGATAAGTAATTAGGAAGAAGTAATGGTGCTGAATTAGCCACATGAATTAACTGATCAGAGTTATGAACCTGACCCACACAAGAATTTTTCAAGGCTAGAAATAATTAAGAAGAGGCAGAAATTTGCAACCCTGTTGTTCATTCTAGCTAGTACAGAAATGGCAGCCTCATTTAGTTTTTGCTTTCTATACTCTGAAATGAGCTACAAGCCTAATTAATTGAAATTTAATGATGACAAGGAAGACATGCTGCCCTGTGAAATTGGTGGGACTAAAGCTATGTAGAAACTATACTAAGTGTGAACTCACTCTCCCTACAGATGTAGTATAGGGGAGTTTGTGCCCCAAGATGTTGGGGGAAATATTTGTAAATGCGTTTTTGCTATATCTTTGAAATAAATAACCTTTTGAAAAAATAATTGATATTAAATGGTTAAATACCATTCAGAACACAAGCAATTTGATATGTTATACATATTCAATCATACAAAATATATTTCTGCATTAGTCATGTTGTGAAAGAAAACACAGACTCCCCCCCACCCCAAGATAAAGTGAAACAGTATGCTTTGATCCATATACAGACTCCTTCAGTTCTTTCTCTGGAGGTGGGTACTTTGCAATTGTCTTGGATCATTGTGTTGCTGAGAATAGGTAAGTCATTCGTAGTTGATCATTGTATAATATTGCTGTTTCTGAGTACTATGTTCTCATGGTTCTACTCATGTCACTTTGCATCAGTTCATATAAGACTTTCCAGGTTTTCCTGAAAGTATCCTGCTCATCATTTCTTATAGCGCAACAATATTCCATTACAATCATATAACAGAATTTTGTTAGCCATTCTCCAATTGATGGACATTCCCTCAATTCTTTTCCATCACAAAAAGAAAATTGCTATACATGTTTTTGGACAAAGAGGTCTTTTATCTTTTAAAAAATCTCTTTGGAATACAGATCTAGTAGTAGTATTGTTGGAATTTTATGTGCTCTTTGGACATGGTTGCAAATTGCTCTCCAGAATGGCTGGATTAGTTTACAACTTCCTAGTTTCCCCACCCTCTTCCAATATTTATCATCTCATAATGCTCTCTATTTCTTATTTTGGTCATAAATTCTTCTCTAAGCCATTGATCTGATGGTAAATGATTCTTTAATTTCCTTGCTTAAGATATAACCCTATATGTCTAAATTATGTGCCTTTGGTTAGTCCTAAAACTTTGTTGGTGTAGATGTGGCACTATGGCTCTGGGATAGCGGGACAAAGTATTGCTTGCTACACATATATTTTATATTTACTTTTCTATGAACATATTGCTCTCCTCTTCCCTTAAGTAAACTCTAGAGAAAAGATTGAGTGTTTTTTGTTTGTTTTTATGTCTCTAGTCCATTGCATAGTGCTTGGCACTGAGTGGGTACTTTTAATAAATGTTTATTGAGTTGAATTGACTGGATGATCCATAAAGCCCTTTCTAGTTCTGAAAGTCTATGAATCCTTCCTTCCTTCCTTCCTTCCCTCCTTCCTTACTTCCCTCCTTCCTTCCTTCCTTCCTTCCTTCTTTCCTTCCTTCCTTCCTTCCTTCCTTCCTTCCTTCCTTCCTTCCTTCCCTTTCCTTCTCTCTTTCCTTTCCTCATCCTGAATTCAAATTAGGCTATGGACACTTTCTCGCTGGGCAAGTCACTTCATTCTGTTTGCTACACTTTCTCAACTGTAAAATGAGATGGAAAAGGAAATTGCAAACCACTCCAGCATTGTGGCCAAGAAAACCTCAAATGGGATCAGGAATAGTTGGACAGGACTGAAAAATGACTGAACAACAATAAATATACCTATCTTATCTACAACTTGCTGTAAAAGGGTGAGGTCACAGATTTAGTTTTTTTTTTTTTTTGCATTCCTCTAATTAATACATAGCATTGCATGGAATTGGCACTTAATCAGCAATAAAGGAACCATTCAATACTGCTTCAAACTAGAAGAAAAACTTTGCAAAAATGTATTTATCTATATTGATTACTTAAGATTTAAACCACCAAATATAGTTATTTGCTGTAGCAACCTCCTACTGAGTCTTGTGCAACTGTTTTTCTTTACAGTTTTCATTTCTGGATCTTTAACATCTTGTTTAAAACCCTTACCTTCTGCCTTAGAATTAATACTATGTACTGGTTCCAAGGCAGAAAAGCGGTAAGGTTTAAGCAATGGGGGTTAAGTGACTTGCCCAGGGTCACCCAGCTAAGAAGTATATGAGGCCACATTTGAACCCAGGACTTTCCATCTCTAGGAATATGCTCTCAATCCACCAAGCTACCTACTTGCTTCACCTAGTTGCTTCCACATAGTTGCTTCCACCTAGTTGGATCTTTAAACATTAAATGAGAGATTTCAGTGCAAGGCAGACTAGATTCAGATGACCTCAAAGGATATCTGTCAGTATTGTGTTCAATTGCACTCCCTGAAAGTACTTTAAAAGATGTTCAAGGACTGATATATACCACCCAATCCACGATGGAATCAAAATGGAGGAGACATACTTTTTTTGGACATGAGTAATGGGGAACCCATGGAAGTACTTTTTGGCTGACAAGATCTCAGGCTTCTAGCTATATCTATAACCCTTTGGGGATACAATGAGAAGAAAAATGAGCTGTGTAAGCAGATCACAGGGATTTTCCAGCACAAGGATAAGGGAGAAGCAGCTAAACTATCCGATAGTAGGTTCACCTGGCTATGGGCCAGAAGGCAAAGTTGATAATTGCTATCAGTCCCATAAAGACACAGATGGAGCTGGAGCATGATGTTTGTCCTGTGACTGGATAAAGGAATTGCTTGGTAGCAAAAATCTGCCTTTTCTCTTGAACCTCAACTCCTCTCCCTTGCCGAGAACAAAAGAAAAACAAAACCCTTGTTATAAACATATGAACATAAAATTAAGCAAACCCACATTTGGCTATGCAAAAAAAGTGTGTCTCATTCTGTCCTCTGAATACTTTCCTTCTCCATCAGAAAGTAATCTCCATCACATTTCATCATGAGTCTTCTGAGATAATGGCTGGTCATTATTTTGATCAGTTTCTATGTCTTTCAAAATTGTTTACCTTAACAGTATTGATGCTACTGTATAAATTGTTCTCTTCCTACTCATTTCACTTTGCTTCAGTTCATAAGTCTCCCCTGGTTTCTCTGAAACCACCCCCTTCATGATTCCTTACAGAATAATAGTATTCCATCACATTTATATACCACTATTATCCACCTGTTCCTCAATTTAGGTGAACCTCCTCAGATTCCCTTTCTTTATCATCTTAAAAAGAGCTAAAAATATTTCTATTTATCCTCAGTCATAGCTTGTTTTGTTTAGGACAGATCTCTCCCTCTAACCTCTTTCTTTCTTCTCCCCTTTCCAACATTATATTCCTGTATTTGGCCTCCTTTTATCAGTTCAAGTGAGAATGGTGGGAAGCAGTATACATAGTCAAACTCTCATCCACAAAATTCCTCTAAATAAATCTAAAAATATACAAGACTCAATCCTAATGGAGAAATCTGGAAAAATTTACAATGAGTTATTTGTCGAGATCAATTCGCCATAGGAAGACAGAGAGGCCCGTAGATACTGGAGAATGGGTCAGAACAGAAGCATCTGTGTCCAGGGAGTAGTTATGCACCAGAGCAAGCGAAAACCCAGATCCATATTGGGGCACCGCCAGATCCATGTGCAATGGTAACAGGTAGCAACTGGCAACTTTGCTGACTCAGAACTCAAATGCAGAACAGGGTCTCATTTCTAGCATCTATTCTAGCCTTCAAAGAAATAACCAGAGCCTCTCTCTTTTTCAATTTTTCTTTCAAGATCATTAAGACATAAAAGTACCCATACCTTATCTAATTAGGGTCTCTAATTAGATAGTCATCTAATATGACCTCTGATGATAGGGTTTTTTTTTAAACCCTTAACTTCTGTGTATTGGCTCCTGGGTGGAAGAGTGGTAAGGGTGGGCAATGGGGGTTAAGTGACTTGCCCAGGGTCACACAGCTGGGAAGTGTCTGAGGCCAGATCTGAACCTAGGACCTCCCGTCTCTAGGCCTGACTCTCAATTCACTGAGCTACCCAGCTGCCCCTGATGATAGGGTTTTGTAGGGCATATTAGAATTCCACATTAGAATTAGTAAGCAGGGGGCAGCTGGGTAGCTCAGTGGATTGAGAGCCAGGCCTAGAGATGAGAGGTCCTAGGTTCAAACCCGGCCTCAGCCACTTCCCAGCTGTGTGACCCTGGGCAAGTCACTTGACCCCCATTGCCCACCCTTACCAATCTTCCACCTATGAGACAATACACTGAAGTACAAGGGTTTAAAATAAATAAAATAAAATACTATCTCATTTCTAAAAGAACAATCTAAAAAAAAAAAGAATTAGTAAGCAGTTTATCCTCTTTTAGTTTCTTATGATTATCGATTTCTGCTAACCTTTAAAACTTTAAGAAAAAAACTATTACTTTCATTTTTAGAATCAATATTGTGTATTGGTTTCAAGACAGAAGAACAATAAGGGTTAGGCAACGGGAGTTAAGTGATTTGTCCAGGGTCACACAGCTAGGAAGTATCTGAGGACAAATTTGAACCCAGGATCTCCTACTCTCAATCCACTGAGCCATCTAGCTGCCCCCACACTCTCCTTTTTATGTCCTGGTTTAAACTTCAGAGTTTCTATGTAGCTCTGATGTTTTCATTAAAGATCCTTTCCCCCCTATAGGATTATATTCACTTTTGCTGGATAAATTATTCTTGTCTGCAAGCTTGTATTCTTTGCCCTCTGGATTATCATATATTGAGCTCTCTGTTCCTTTATAGTGGTGGATGCTAAGTCTTGTGTGATTTTGACTGTGGCCCCATTGTACTTAAATTCCTTTTTGGATGTTTTCAAATTTTTTCTTTGACCTAAAAACTCTACATTTTGACTATAATGTTCTTGGAAGTTTTCATTTTGGGGTTTCTTTCAGGAGATGGAAGAGATTCTTCCTATTTTCACTTTGCCTTCTAGTTCTAAGATATCTGGATAGTTTTAAGATTTCTTGAAATACAATGTCTAGGCTCTTTTTTTCATGGTGCTCAGGTAGTTCAATGATTCTCAATTTTTTTCCTCTTTGATCTGATTTCCATGTTAATTGTTTTTACTATGTAACACCTTGCATTTTCTTCTATTTTTTTCAATTTTTTGACTGTTTCAATATTTCTTGTTGCCTTGTAGTATCATTGGCTTCTATTTGGTGTATTTTAATTTTTAAGAACTTTCTTACTTGGAAAAGGTTTTGTATCTCTTGTTTAAAACTGTTAAAGCTGTTTAAAGCCTTCCTAATTCTTTCTTCCATAAATCTCATTCTTTTTGAATTTTTTCCTCCAGTGTTCTCATTTCATTTAAAAATATATATAAACTCTTTTAAAAATTATTGGTTCATTCTAGGAATTCTAGCTTAATTTGTGCACAAGCTATGTTTTTCTTTAGGAATTTTCTTATAGATGCTTTGGAGTTGTTTTCTTCTCTGCTTGAATCTTGAGGATCCTTGTCACTATAATAACTTTTAAAAAGTGGGATTCTTTTATTTCTTTCTTTGCTTAGTTTTCTGGCCTATTTCCTGACTTTGGGCTTGATGTTACAGCTGTGTTTGGTGCACTTCTGGAGGGAAGGTATGGGCTAGTCCTGTTGTGCTTTCTTGGGGATATTGAGTGCTGTGTTACTTCAGTATTTCAGATACAGTTCAGGCTACATATCTGCATGCTCTGATTTTCATTCCCTAGTGAGAACTCTACAAGTTCCTGACTTGGGTTTCAGTCTGAGTGAGAATAGCTACTCCTACACTCTGTTACTATCAGTTGGCTGGTAGTCTGTTGGTTTTGAGTGATGGAATGGCAAGCTTCCCTTGCTCTGGAATTCCTGCCCTAATTATTCTTCTGCAAGTTTCTGATTGGGCTAAAAGCTGGATCTGAGACCCCATTCTGCTCCTGAAATCTAAGTCACACTACTGCTTTTGGTTTTTGAACCT
Source organism: Gracilinanus agilis (assembly GCF_016433145.1). Lineage (NCBI taxonomy): Eukaryota > Metazoa > Chordata > Mammalia > Didelphimorphia > Didelphidae > Gracilinanus > Gracilinanus agilis. The sequence continues at coordinate 540,723,218 of NC_058130.1, read as the reverse complement.
GCTCCTCAATCAAAGCACTATGTAGGACCTGTAGCCACTCTCTACCTCTGAGCACCACCCCTGGACATAGGCAGTCCCTACCCTAGATATGTGACCTAAAACTGAGTAGTCAGTACCAAAGCTATCAGTTGTTCCTGTTCCTGGGCAGTGCCTACCTATTATGGTTCTTGTCTTGTTCACAGACTTTCCCTTGTCATTCAAACCAAAAGCTTGCAATGAGTTTTTTTTTTTTAAATTAATCTCTGTTTTCTTGGACTTCAAACATGGAGCCAGCGAGCACTAAGAGAGAATGCATGGGGAAATACTGGGACTAATTAAGTATTTTGTGTGTATGTGCAGTGGGACATGACCTGACAGAATTAAGCATCAAGAAATATTTATTGACTTTGTGCAGCTATTGCTCTCTGAGCATCAGTTCATAGCTATGCTTCCTAGTGCTGGTAGAAACTGTGTCACTGTGGGACCTCAAAAACTTGCTCATTTTGCCTCCCAGCACTGCAAGGATTAGTAAAGATCATTAAATGATGTGACATTACAGTGTTGATAATGATATTTAAGTTTGTTTGTTTTTCCTTTTAATAGCTCAACAGTGATGGTGGATCCATATATAAAGTTTCATTCATTCATTAATTTCCTAATCTTTTAGTGTAAAGCACTATGCTTGGAACTATGGGAGAAAAGCAATATTTGCATTTTCAAGGAGCTTATAAATTTGCTAATGTTTAATATCCTCTTAGCATTATTCTGTTGGGACTATTTAATAAATTCCTACAAAAATGGATTCCTTCAAGACAATGTGTTTTGATGATTGAATGAAAATTAATTGAAACATGGTACATCGATATTTATCAACATGTTTTTACACTTAATATCTATAAGCAAAAGTTTGGTGATTTTTAAAAAAGTAATGGACATATTTCATAGATTACTCTTTTAACATGAGAAAATTAAATCCTGATGTTAAAAAAGAGAGAAGTTCATTAAACATGCATATATGATTGAACATTTAAAGACTGATAGGGCAAAAACATGAGTGTTACCACTTCTGGTACTTGAGACAGTATTTAATTGTGAATTGATATTTGTGATCTTGGGTGAACCAAAGTGCAAGAAGTCAGAGAATAGCATAGGGAAAAATTATAGACTTAGAACTGGAAGGCTCTATAGAGGTCATCTTATTCATTTTACAAATAAGGAAGCTGAGACCCAGAAAAGTTAAATGATTTGTCCAAAGTCACAAGAGTAGTAAAGGGAGAGCTAAGATTCAAACCCAGGTTCTCTGGCTTCAAATCCAGTTCTCCTTCCACTATACCACATTTTCTCCTCTCTACATTTTTGTTGTTCAGTTGTTTTAGTCGTGTGTGACTCTGTGAACTCATTTAGTAGTTTGCCATTTCCTTCTCCAGATAATTTTACAGATGAGGAAACTGAGGTAAAAAGGATTAAGTGACTTGCTCAGGGTCTCACAGTTAGTAAGTGTCTGAGGTCAGATTTAAACTCAAGATGAATCTTCCTGACTCCAGGCCTGGTGTTCTGTCCACTATGTCCACTAGCTGCCCTTAACTTCTTGTCAGTCATTTCAATCACATCCGATTCTTCATGACCCCATTTGGAGTTTTTTAGGCAGAGATACTGGAGTAACTTGCCATTTCCTTCTGTGTTATTAGAGGTTAAAAAACTGAGGCAAACAGGGTTAAGTGAATTTCCCAGGTTCATACAGCTAGTAAGTGTCTGAGGTCAGATTTGAATTGAGGAAGATGATTCTTCCTGACTTTAGGCCTGGCACACTCTTCACTGTGCCACTTAGCTACCCCATGCAAGTTGCTCTGCTTTCACAGTTTGTTCAATAAATTATTGACTTGAGTGTCAGAACACAACTCAGTTTCCCAAATCATTACTGAACAACAGGACAACCTCTGAGGATTTTATTTTTTCTCACTCATAACATGATGATAATAACATTTGCCCATTATTTTGGAGGATACCTATGAGATGGTGAGAAGTAACACTTAACAAAAATAAAATAACCTACCAGTGATACTTGTGGTAACACTCACTAATAGCCTGTCAGGGAGGGAATGAGATTTCAAGATTGAAAAAGAAAAAAAAACAACAACCCAAAATCTGTCCTAGCTAATAACATGTTGTTGAATTGGACTTCAACACATGTAGCACCTCCAACTTAAAGGGTAAATCTCAAAGGGAAGGTTATTTCAGGTTCAAGACACTTTTGTGAATGTGAATAAACATTCTCTCTCTTTCTCTGTTTCATTTCTCTCTCCTCCCTCTCCCTCCTTCCGTCTCTCTCTGTCTTTGTCTCTCTCTGTCTCATTTTTTCTTTCTCTCCCTCTTTCTCCCTTTCCCTCCTCTTCTCTCTCTCCCTCCTCCCCCTGTCTCTATTTCCCCCCCTCTGTCTTCCTCTCCTCTTTCTCTTCCTCTCTCTTTCTCTCTGTCTCTGTCTCTCTCTGTCTCTCTGTCTCTCTCTCATTTTTCCTCCCACCCTTTCTGTCTCTGTCTCTCCCTCCCCTGCCCCCACTTCCTCTTTCAAGTGACAATTATAATTTATTAATGCAATGATAAGTGCAGCAAAATTTGTCTGACCAATGTTCCTTCAGAAAGCTTATAAATATGCAGCCACAAACACGAGGAATTGAACATTGTACTTGGAATCAAGCCTTATTGTAATGGATTCATATAACTTTGAAAGATTAGCATAACTTTATAAAAATACAAAAATGGGTTTTTCTGCATCACAGAACTCTTTAACTCATAATTCAGTAAGTAAGTGGTCCCCTTTGAAAAATCTGTAGCAGGCCTAACTTCAACTAAGAAGAAAGCATATTATCATTGTACATAGTTGTTCAGCAAACAAAAGGCCAAATATAGATATAGAGATGTAATTAATTTCATGCAGAAAAACAATTCTAGCCTGCAAGATGAATTTGCCATTGTTGAAAAAGGGACTATTTTTAATCTCATTAGACATTTCTTAAACCCACGATTGCTTTTTCTGAAAACAAGTATTCTTTTAAATCCATGCACTATGAACATTTCAAAGAAACCAAGACAATCCAATTCATAATATACTTTGTATGAATAGTCAGTTATTGGACTGTACAGGGGGGTTCAGAGAAGACTAGTGCTTCTTGTGTGAGGACTTGCTGAGCCCTCCTCTGGGTCTATTTCTTCCTTTGGTGCCCATCTGCCCCCCAAATTTCTCCTAGAGCTCCAAGAAGCTGTAGCACGTGCCACTAGTATTGGAATCATCCTCAGGTTCTAGAGGAAACCTTCTAGAAAAGAAATGATTAAGTCTGCTGTTCAAAATACAACTATTTTCTACTTTTGTGTATTTGAGCAGCAAAATCATTAATAAGATCGTGAATATCTTTCTGCTAATGAGCAGTTGCTGGAGTGAGGGATTACTCATTTTGGGAGGGGGTCAGGGGCCTTCTGCCTAGATATCGAGGGCTGGGAGAGGAGGAGCTGGACCACTGTACAACCACTGTACCAGATAGAGGCTTGCTCCAAAGGTTGATAGCACTGGGGCAGCTGGGATAGAGCATTGGGTGTGAGTGCAGTGCCCTTTTCCCAAACCTACTCTTTCTTCATAGACCATGAGTCCCCGCAACGTGTTAAATCACCCAGAAAGGATTTGAGTGGTTCAAAGCAAAAACATATAATGAAATAGCATAGTTAGCAAAGAGGCCACAAAATGTTTTCCTCATAAATCTGATGTTTATTCTCCCTTAAGTAAATCTACCATGAATAGGAAGAGAGGACACAGATGAGGAATATGTATATCCATCGTAAGTCATATCTCCTATGCTTCAAGGGCTGTAACAGTCTTCTGGTGATATCATTGGGTCATTCTCACTAGACATATCCCCCTACTAGTCTCTTTTAATCACACCATTTCTGGATTCATAGGTCTTTATCATTTACCCTATTGTTGGTTATAAGGCTTCTTCCAGCCAGAACCAGTCCCATTTGGCACATGGACATGAAGCTTCTGAAAGAATTTCAGTTGAAATTCTTGGCTTTTATAGAAAAGTGAATTTTGCCATATTCTTTTAAATCTCTGATTTTTTTTAACCCTTATACTTCGGTGTATTGTCTCATAGGTGGAAGATTGGTAAGGGTGGGCAATGGGGGTCAAGTGACTTGCCCAGGGTCACACAGCTGGGAAGTGGCTGAGGCTGGGTTTGAACCTAGGACCTCCTGTCTCTAGGCCTGACTCTCACTCCACTGAGCTACCCAGCTGCCCCTTGCCATATTCTTTTAGTTCAAGATCCATGATTTTAAAAAAAACAACAGTTCTTTTAGCAATAATTCTTGCCTCAACCATTGGACCAGCAACTCTTATTTCATGGCAAAAACATTTTTTTTTGTTTTTTTGGTTCTGTTTTTTTTCCCTCTTAAAGAAAGGCACATCTGTTCTTTTCCAGAATCCTGGCTACCAATATTTCCATCTCCAAGAAGGGATTCTTTGCTCCAAGAATTAAGCTCTCAGATTAAATTTCTTGGTCTGTGGTTTGTGAATCTCTGTCACATTCTTTAGCTCTTTTGAGCAGTCACTATGCCTCCCATAATCACTGAAGGTTAGCCCCTTCCATTTAGGGGCTACTTGCCCATTGCTAGTAAAAGCCCTAAGGTTCCAAGTTTTCCAAGTGCCTTCACCATTGAAACAGCTGGCTACATCCAGCTACAACTACAGTTGGCTTACAACTGGCTCTTTGAACTGGGAGACTGGAATGACCCCCAAGGGACTGCTTGGCTCTTCTCTGTCCCAGATTTTGTGGGTAATGCCTATAAAGTCATTGCCTCCTGGGCTATGGCCTCAGTCACTTTTGATGACTTCCATAAGAATTCAGCTCTCATTATCCAGTTGTCTATTTTTGGTTTTGAGGAAACAGAGGGGAAAAGACCTGAAGATGCTGACCTGCCTCAGCCTGGGGATGAGCTGTCTTCCCTCAGAATGGACTAGTGGTCAGTAGTGTGGACGTCCTGTCTATAGAACCAGTGGACCTGGGATTCTTTGCAGTAGAGTGTACACCTGGCCAATGAAATACCGATTCTCAAGAAGCTGCAGCCAGCCAAGAGGCTCAGAAACTGGAGTGACAGAAGATCTTGGACCAAGCAGATGCTGAAAATCTAGAAATGGGCTGTTGCTGCTTGAAGCCCAAAGCACTTCTGCAGAAAGTATTGGATCTGCTAAGGCAGAGGCAGAATCTTTGGCCCAGGTGGCTTGGATGGAGAGAGAAGAAACAGGCCAACCTGAAGGCAGAGGACTTAGCTATCAAAATGGAGGCAGAGTTTCTTTGGGTACAGAAAGCCAGGGAACGGGAGCTCACCTACACCAAGGCCCCAAAGGAGCTGGAACTGGAGAGACTGGCAGCAGTGGAGGTTAAAAAGTTCAAGTATTGGGCTCTGGCACTCTTCAGGACTTTGCACTGGCTGGGCCAAGCTGCAGGAGAAACTGCTTCAGAGTCCTGGACTAAAATTAGCCCTTATTCCAGATGGTTCCATTCCTATAAATCTCTTTAGCATAGCCACTGGGCTTCTGGGGCTTAGGGGACCAAGACTTCCTACTATGGAAAAAAGACACAGAAAAATGATGACTTTTCCCCTAACTCCATCAGAGAGTTAGACCACTGAACCTCTCCCCATTCCACTCCTCCACCCATACCCCATTGTGAGGTTCAGTTTTCCCCTGAAAAATAAACCTTTTTTCATTCCAAAAAAACCCAACACTTCAATATCTTTGCCTGGAAAACCCCATGGACAAAGGGCATGGAGTCATGTAGTCAGACATGACCAAACAACTGAACGACAACAATGTACAACATATGTACAAAGTTCACTAGCAATTGGGAGGATCAGAAAAGGCTTCATGGAAAATAATTGTACTTCAGATGAGTTTTAAGGGAAAAAAGCAATTCTTAGAGGAGGAAGTACATTTTAAGCATCGGAAACTGCTATAGGAATGGGAGAAGGAATTTTGTATTTGAGGAACCACAAGAAGTCCCATTGGCTAGACCACAGGGGCATGAGATATATGCATATATGTACATATATATATGTATATATATATATATATATAATAAGACAGGAACTATAGTTTGGAATCATGCTGTGAAGGGTTTTAAACACTAAGCTATGGGGCTCTCTTATGTCTCTCCCCTTATCTAGCCACATTCCTGGCCTTTTCTATACATACACATAAAAAAAGGCTTTGGACTCATGTGCATGTGAAAGACCAACAGAGTTGTAAAATACTCTTTGCAAAGGAAATCCAAGAAATAAGACTATGAACTCTTCATAGAGTCTTTGGCGAGCCACCTGACCAGTTAGCTCCCAAATATGAGTGAAAGGAATATTACATGAACCAAAGCCAGCACCAGTATGGAGAGGTTAGAAAAACCAGGAAGATGTGGTTAGACAAGAAAATACTGTTCTGTTTTGGTCAATGTAAGGCTGCACTGAGTTAAAATTATGAAAACTGATAGGAGGAAACCTCGATTGTATGCTTCGTTATGCTGAAGGAAAGCAGCCAAGGGGAGCCCCAATATTCAAAGGGGTCAAATGAAGAGGTAATGTGGTGGGGAAAATACCAGACTAGAAATTAGGAGACCTGAGTTCAAGTTCTGGGTTTGCCACAAGCTGTGCGATCTTAAAGAAGTTCCTGAAACTTTCTGCTCTCAGTCTGTTTTCTCATATGCTCTATGAAGTGTGATTGTGTAGGGAGTGGAGGGAAGAGGAGTTGATGAGAACATTCCTAATCAATTGATTTCCCATCCCCTACCCCCACCAATTCTGATTGCTGAAATCACAGAAAAGGCAGAAAAGGGAAAAGACAAAATGTTAATATGCCCAACAAAGGGCTGAGATTAATTTACACTGTTATGTCTTTACCAAGTATGATGAACTTTTCTTTGATGGAATTAGAGAGTAGTTAGTTATTTATTAAAAACAAAACGAAACAAAAAACCCCACCTCTTACTTTCTATCCTAGTATCAGTTCTAAGTCAGAAGTGGTAAGGGCTAGGCAATTAAATGCCTTGGCCAGAGTCACACAGCTAGGAAGTGTCTGAGCTCAAATTTTAGTCAGGTCTAGGCTTGGCTCTCTAGCCATTGTCCTGAGAATAGTTAACTATTGACTGGCCAAACATATGCCTTGCCCCTGATTTTTTAAAAACAGGACACATACTTCAGATAAACACATTTGAAGCAGAAAGGAGCTACAAAGCAGTATTACCCCGGACCATAGAGAAAAGAACTCTATAGAAGGGTTAGAGAAGAATTGTACCCATGAGAGGAGATTACTCTTTGCCATTATGCTCTTTTTTGCCTCTACCAGTGGGCAACTGGGGACAGGGAGGAGATTTGTCTCTACTTTTCCCCTATTAGTCATGTTTTGCATTTGAGCTACCCATCCTAGGGGAATCAGCAGGGATCAGGGACAATCAGTGGAAGAAGCTCCGCAGAGAGTGATTCCTGGCAGCAAAGAAGAAGTGCCATCAGTGGATTCAAGAGAGAATTAGTCCAGGGGGTCAGGAGTAAAACTGTGGAGAGAAGGGGCAGCTAGGTGGCTCATTGGGTAGAGAGCCAGCCCTGGAGACAGGAGGTTTTGGGTTCAAATTTGGCCTTAGACATTTCCTAGCTGTGTGACCATGAACAAGTCAGTTAACCCTAATTGCCTAGCCCTTCTTGGAACCAATGCTTAGTATCAATACTAAGAAAAAAGGTAAGGGTCTAAAAAAAACCTATAGAAAGATGCAGAGCCAGGGAGCCCAGCTGAACACCTTTCTCAGCAGAGATGTTGTGTCCATCAGGGAGGAGTGTGAGGACACTATAGTCACATCAGAGCCCTGTGGTGCAAGTGTTGCCTTGGTTACATACACGTGTCCCCTCATTTCTGATGAACTCTATTTATGTTCTTACTTTTCCCACCATTGCTGTGTGTAAACCAATCAATATGAGTTCTGGAGTGTTGATTTTAGAAGTATAAATCCATAGAGTATCTTGAATTAGGGGTAGTGTTTGCTATCTTTGGGATTTAACCCAAGACTTGTCTCTCTTGGGAGGAAAGCCAAAGGATGTGCTGCCGATGGATATGAATTAGATGATGGGTAAAGCCCATGCCAGCTTTATGATACTATATGTTATAGAATGATGCATCTAATCAATTGTCTGGTTCTCTGAAAAAGAGCAATGGAGCTGTGAGACTTGCTCTTTTCAAAGGGAAATCTGTATAAAACATAGAAAATCAAGAATGGGGAGAGAGTATCATTATTAAGCAACAATGACATTTTAAGCAGAGAACATGAGGTATCTCATAATTGAGAGGGAACAGGAAAAACGAGGCAAACAAGGTTAAGTGACTTGTCTAGGGTCACATAGCTATTAAGTGTCAAAGGCCAGATTTGAACTCATGAAGATGAGCTAGCACTTTATCCATTGCACCACCTACTCGTCTCAATCTTCTACCTCTATAGTAATTATTTTAATTTTAATTTTTAAAATCTGCCTTTGCCCTGACCAAATAAAAGTGAACTTCTTAAAATCTCCATTCCCTTTCCCTGCTATATGTTTGAATAATCTTATCTTGTCACATCCCAAATACAAGAGATAGTAAATTCTTCCAATTTACCCTCTCCTTTTTCAGAACATCTCTTTAACATTTTTTCTTTTTAACCACCTAAATCCATAACTCATCTCCTTTCTTTCTTTCTTTCTTTCTTTCTTTCTTTCTTTCTTTCTTTCTTTCTTTCTTTCTTTCTTTCTTTCTTTCTTTCTTTCTTTCTTTCTTTCTTCACCTTTCCTCATTAGCCCTTAGAAATGAGAGAACTCTGAAGGAGCAATAACTTCTCCTTTCCTTTCAAATTAGATAATACTAAAGAACTTAGCACAATGGCTGGCACAAAACAGACACTTAACTGCTTATTCCTGTCCCTTCCTCTTTTCAGAATGTAAATACTTGATCATCAGCCACTCTTTTAAGTTATTCAAATTGGTAGGCCTTTTTCAGGTTTCTTTTTTCTGTAGATTTTGCCTTTCAAAGACTCCCTCAAGTTCTGTGTTTTTTTTTAATTAGAAATGCATGGAAATCATTAATCATTATTTCTGTTAAAATCCATCTTATCTAACTGTTAGAGTATAAATGCAGATGAAAACATAGGATTTATCACTTGTTTATTTGGGTATATGATATAGGGCTTTGGTTTTATAAAATTATTCACTTACAAAAATGAATAATATGGAAATAAGTTTTGTATGATAATATATGTATATATCATATATAAATACATATGTATAACCCAGATTGAATTGCTTGTCAACTCTGGGAGGAGGGGAGGGAAACATCACAAATCATATAACTGGAAAACTTACATGGAAATTTGTTATTAAAATAAAATAAAGATAAAAAATGTTTTTTAAAAATCCATTTTATCCCCTTTTAAGATTATGTTTAACTTTTTCTGGAATAGAAACCCTTTTTCTTTCAGTGTATCATATCTAATCTTTTATTTCCTTTCATGTAATTAAGGTATTGTCTATGTAATTTTGAATGGAGTCCCTTGGGATATAATATGACTTTTCCTGGCTACTCTAAGCAAATTTTTTTTTTTTAACGTGGGAGCTCGGAATCTTAGCAATCCTATTTCTGAGAATGCTATATTTGTATTTTTTCTCTGTGTATTTTGTCATTCTATAGTTGATCTTCTTGATTCTAATATTTCTAAGCCATATCTCTTTATAATTTTCTGAAATGTTGACAGCATTTCGATTAATTATTTATTTTCTGGGAGCCTAATGATCTTTACTAGGTTTCTTTATTCCTGTCTTTGAGGTCAATAATTTTTATGAGTTTTTTCATATTTCTTCCAATTTTGTTGTCTTTTGACCTTACTCTAATATTACTTATATTTAGAGCTTCATATATTTAGTTTTGTCACAGTTCTGAGTCCTCATTCCATTTTTAGGGTATTCACTATGTTTCTAAGCTTTTGTTCTAAGCTATTTGTACCATTTTTTACTATTTCTTTCATTCTTTTATTATATTTTCCAATTACTTTTTGATCCTTGAATTTTTTTCCATGATTCTGGTTATAGTTATTACAAAATTGTCTTTTTCTGGTTGAGAAGATAATTTGGGATTATTTTACCCTCAAACATTTCTTCATTATATTAATTTTCCTTTCCTTGGTCATCTCCTCAGACTCCCCACTGGTTTTATTGGTATTTACTCCTATGAGCACATAATTGCTCACCCTTCCCTTATTAATGGGGAGGGATGGAGGATTCTGACCGAACAATTGCTGGTGGGAGATTGCCGTGGGGTGGTTGGTGAAGACCCCTGATAATCATCTATTCCAGATCTTTCCAGTTAGAATTTCTATCTCAGCTTCTTGCTTCTGAGAGCTCTTCTAGAAATCTTCATTTTGCTTGGATGGAAAACCAGTAGAGAAGAACAAGCCAGAACAAAACAGCTCTGCTCATCTTTCAGATCAGAATAGCCCTTTCTTAAATTTCCATCCCCAGAGACGAGTCTGTGAGGGTCTGACCTAGAATCCAACCTGGCCCCAGAAAGCATCAGTGTCAATCACAGACTTGTTTTCTGATCCTCTTATCCTTTTGGTCTCCATTCTGTGGATGGTTGGAGAGAAAGGGGCAAAAAGGGACTTGAGCTCCTTGGATCTGGGTCTAGGGCACCTGGGGTTGAGTTGTTAATTCATTTTCCCCTCAGAACCCTGTCTTCTGCTACTCTCATCCTACCTCTGAAAGAGCTTAAATTTACTTTCTCTTAAAACAAGGCCCATGCTAGATTTACTCAGTTTAACTTGTGCAAGAAGCTTCCAGGTTTAGGGCCAAGAATCTAAAGTATTGTACCATATACTAAAATAAAGTATAGTGCTTGGGGAAAAACCTCCCAAAATTAAAAAAATATATATAGTTGAGGAAAAAATTCCAAAATTAAAAAAATATATATATTTTGTTACTTCAACCACTGCTACCCAATAATGTGGGATAGCTAGGTAGCACAGTGAGTAGAGTACTGGACCTGAAATCAAGAAGGCTCATCTTCCTGAGTTCAAATCTGACCTCATTTACTGTCTGTGTGATCCTGGGCCAATCACTTTACCCTATTTGCCTCAGTTTCATCATCTATAAAAAATGAGCTGGAAAAGGAAATGGCAAACTACTTCAATACCTTTGCCAAATTGAACAATTGAACAATAACAACCACACAATAACGTGGGGCTAGTGTTGATATTGGGGCTGGTGAAGCAGGAATAAATAACATTTGCTTTTTCTTTTTTATTAAAAAATTATGTGGGGAATTCACTTCCTTTTAATTATTGTTCTCTTATTTAGATTTGGAAATTTCTTATGGGAGGCAGAAATTAAAGAGCTGCGTTTGGCAGGTACTTCTCACTCACGCGTCTTCCTAGAAGTCTCTCTAGTGTTATTTCTGTTCCACAACACTGCCTACCAAGAGCTGTCCTAATTCTGTAGAAAGAACAAAACAAAATGATGTTCTCATTTAAATGTGCTACATTCATGAACAGTGTTAGATTAACTGTCGCACCGGGGAAATTATTTTCTTGTAAGAGAGAACAGATTTACCAGATTTTCACTCTCAGGTATTTTTCTCTAAGGGAAATCCTGCTTTAATATAGCATATTAGGGTTGCTTCTGGGAGTGTATAATGGCACTCTCTGGATTAGAGGTGTCCATCTCTCTAGTCAGAGCATAGGTAGGTATTCTGTGACTATTTTCTGTTTTCTTTTCAGAGTGAAGAAAAGCCTTTTAATTGGCTGTTGAGCTGGACTTGAGTGTGCTTGCACGCAAAAGGCATTAACCAGCAAAATGGCCCGCTTTCTTATCTGGTGATGACTAGGGCAATGACCGCTGCTCCCCTCTGGGTGGGGAGAGAAAGGCAGTGCCAGTGGCCTGCTCTCACCAGCCTTGGGCCAACACCAAGCCATGAGTCAATGTTGTGACTGTTTTTCTGTCCCTGTTGTGATTCATTCTTTTCTTATCTTCTTAGGTGAATGAATGTTGGAGATGGAACAGACAAAGCTATGAGGCTGTGAGCTTCTAAGTTTCAGAAGACTCACCAGAGGTTCAAGAACTGGAGTTCATACCAGAGTTTGCCAAAGCCAATGGAGAGTATAATCTAGGCCAGTGGTGAATTGACCCATCAGAGAAGACATTGTGTCCTACAAACACAGGAGTATATTGGTTATACCACATTTGGAAGTGAACTTGGTGGGATGAGAGCTTTGTAGCAACTGCCAACTGCTTTAAGTCTGAGCCCATTCTCCTTAGGGCTTGAGGTGTTGAGAAGAGAGTGTGCCCCCAACTGGAGTGAGAGGCAATAAATTTATATTTCTGTTCTTGTTAGATCTTCTGAGTCAATATTCTTTTTTAAAAGCTTATTGTTGTTGTTCAGGCATGTCTGACTCTTCATGACCCCTTTTGAGGTTTTTCTTAGCAAAGATACTAGAATAGTTTGTCATTTCCTTCTCCAGGTCATTTTACAGATGAGGGAACTGAGGAAAACAGGGTTAAGTGACTTGTCCAGGGTCACTCAGCTAGTATGTTTCTGAGGTCAGATTTGAACTCAGGAAGATGAGTCTTCTTAACTCCAGGCTGGGCATTCTGTCCACTGTGCTACCTAACAAAGCTCTTACTTTCCAACTTAGAATCAATACTGTACATTGGTTCCAAAGGGAAAAGATTGGTAAAGGCTAGGAAATAGGAATTAAGTGACTTGCCCAAGGACACACAGCTAGAAATATCTTGAAGTCACATTTGAACCCCAAACCTCTTGTCTTTTAGCTTGCCTCTCAATCTACTGAGACACCTAGCCGCCCCTCCCTACTGGGTATCCTTTTGAAAGCTAAATGATGCCCATGCCCTTCTGTCTTACAATTGTTACTGACAGAAAAGGAAGGGTTTCAAAACCAACAAAATAAAAAATAAAAAACAAACAAAAGAAAAAGTTCATTGATATTAATTACTTATTGTTGCTATTGGGGAATTTTCAACTGGTAATATTAAAAGTACGGTGTTAATCACTGAATCTTAAAGATATAGGAAGACACTAATTGCAATTGGTGATTGATGGAGGCAGGGGAAACACACTGCAAGCAGAATGAGAGTTGATAGCATTAGAAACACGCCTGAAATGTTCTCTTTCCTCTTCCTTGGTTTCCTTCATGTCTCTAAGTCCCACTTTCTTTTTTTGTAAAAATGTTTTAAAAATTTATTTATTTATTTATTTTAGAATATTTTTCCATGGTTACAATCATGTTCTTTCCCTCCCTTTCTCTCACTTCCCTTCCGTAGCCAATGAGCAATTCCATTGGGTTTTATATGTATCATTGATCAAGACCTATTTCCATATTATTAATATTTGTAGTAGAGTGATCATTTAGAGTCTATGTCCCCATCAACCATGTGATCAAGGAAATGTTTTTTCTTCTGTGTTTCTGCTAAGTCCCACCTTCTGCAGGAAGCTTTTTCCAGTCCTCCTTAAGCTTAGTTGGTACCTTCTCTTTTGAGACTACTCTCAAAATTTATCTTATATATATCTTGTTTATAAATAGTTGTTTGCAGGTTGGTTGTATCTCCCAGTAGACTATGGGCATCTAGAAGCAAGGGCTGTTTTTTGTCTTTCTATCCCCATTCTGGCATACATGTACTTAATAGATGCTAGTCGAATGACTCCACTGACCGAAAGGCACCCCTACCCTTCAGGGTTTGTTCATTAGCAGCTGTGCAAAGACCCAAACTGCCATTGTGAATAGGAGTTTAGGAGTGTGAGATTCCAAGTCTATGTTTCCACAGTCTTAGGGACTTTAATCTGGGAGAAATATGCCTGACATACTAAACACTGGCATGTAGCATAACCATCTTCAGATCTGAAGTACACGGCTATGCATGAATCATTTCTGAGGTATTAGGGAAAAGGCCAAACCCTAAATTCACTTGTGCTACTTTGAGTTTTTCTTTTAACACTCAACTATGCATTTCTATAGCACCTCCCCGGTGCCAAATAAAATAATGCCATCAGTTGTGTATAGAATATTTTAATAACATTCATAACACAGTAGGGCCTCTCTAAAGGAAGACCTTTCCTTTTGTCTTCCCAGAGTACATTTGGGAGGCATAGACTGAAAATCAGGGGATTCTGTGAAGTTTTATCTGTGAAGTTTTCAACAAGTTATATGATGTCGTATTGTATCATAAGACATGATTGATCCACCTGTCACCCGCTATATTGGTGATGTGTTTTGAGCTCTTGAGTACATTAAATATTAAACTATCTAGTATACTGTAGCTATGATTTTAGATTTTTATATTACTGTAAATAGTTATGATTAATTCCTTAACAGAGATACGAATAAACACATAGTTGCCTGGAACTCTATTTGATCTCTGTCCTCAGAAAATATTAATAAAAGGTATTATCAGTTAGTATAGACAGCTACAGATATCTATCATTTTATAACAAATTGAGGAGAGAGGAAGAGTCAGGGTCACTGGTAAAAAAGGCTAATGGAAAAAAGAAAAGCCAATATTTATCTGGATTTACATTGTCCTAAAGAAAGCAGAGAATAATTCAAGGCCTCAAAGCATCAATCTGAGCATAACACTATTACCCTCAGATAGAGGTAAATGTATATGCTTATTTCTAAAACTTTATTGAAGATATATCAATGCAGTGTTTTAGAAACCTTCTTCTCTAGATTAGCAAATATATCTTTTTGCCCAATGTTGTAATCTTTACATGGGTATATTTTCAGGTGAATAACATCTGCAGAAATTACTGAGATGACAAAGGACCGCTAATTTGCATGCATGTGGCCAAGCCAACCCTGTCCATTATGGGTTATTTTCTCGTTTTTGTCGGTAATGATGCTAGAGAACAGGTAACTGTAAAGTTGGGTCAGATCATGATTAGGAACCCATTTAAGAGAAATTGGGGCGCGAGAGAAAGGAACAAACATTTAACATTAACATCTAATATGTGCCAAGCATAGTGTTTTTTATTACTATATCTCTTTTGATCCTTACATCAAGCCCATGAGATAGATGCTATTATCTTGCCTATGTTCTTTCAGCTGAGAAAACTTGAGTCTCACAGAGACACAGAATTAAGTGTCTGAGGTAAGATTGGAATTCATTTCTTCTTATTCCAGACTACTGGGCCACCAGTTGGAGCCTTCCCTGCCTATGTTATTTATTCCCTTGCATAACATACTATATTTGCCCTAATTTTTCATTTGTTAGGAATACCATTTACACTAGATATCTTGTTTGCAGACTCCATACTCCAAATATAGTCCTTACAGGGCTAACTCACCTATAAATATTTACTTAAGATAGTCAGTTTTTGTTTGATCATTTCTGAAACTTTTCCCATTGAGCCAAAGGCATGAACTTTATTGTAGGAGTGTCACCATAAAATAATTTTTTCTCTTGATGAAAATGTGAAGTACACGGAATTACACGTCCTCTAGTTAGGGAATGTAATAAAAAGCTTGACAAATGGAAATACTGGCTTTGAATGATCCAATAAATCTGATTGCCATAAAGGTTAACATTGCTTTTTATAGCAAAACATACAAAATAATGTACTATGAGGAAAAAAACTTGGTTTTCTTTTTTGGTAGATTGCCAGTCATGCCCTCCAAGGGTCTCTGAAGTCAACAGAACACCTAAATGCAACTATCTGGGCATTATGGAATGGACCACTGGACCAAATATCATTCCATTGAACAGGTATTTATTGAGATGTTTCATATATGAAATTTCCTATTTTCATCTATTGTCTATTAAAAAAACAGTGTGAACTAATGGATAAAGTAATAAAAAAGCATGGCAAATACTGACTTTGAATGATGCAATATATCTGATTGCCATAAAGGTTAACATTGCTTTTTATAGCAGGATTTCAAGCCTGGAAGATCTGGGTTCCAGTGTCCCCCTGACACTAGCAGCGGGATCATGACAGTGGCACCCAGTGAACTGTAGGCTATTCTCTAAGACTATCTAATTATAGATTAGATCTATATGGATATGGATCTATATATATATGGATCTACTTCCCTCAAGTGTTCCCATACTCTTGAAACCAGAGACCATTGAAATCTTGAAGTCCATTGAAAAAGAGACTTTGGAGTTTTCTACCATTTATTAATTATTTATAGTCAGGCCTAAGGGTCTAGGACTTTGAAAATATTTTGTATTTCTTCTTCAACATCTCCAATCTTTTCCTTTCAGTTTAAGCAGACCTAAACCATCCTTTCATATACCTTCTTGGGAAGTGGAGAGGAGTGGGAGGGAGGGGAAAAAATGAGACATAGATTTCAGGACATAGCTAATGTGAAAATTTGTTTCTCTTGGAGATGCTTATTTATTATAATTTAATAATTATAATGAACAAATTGTATGTATTATATCATTGTGTTACATAATCATATGTTATGTATAAAAATATAAACATAAATGGTAACAAAAAAGAGTATAGGATCTTTGGATCCTATGTTTAGAATTGGAACAAACCTTAAAAGAGCAACTAATTCCAACTCATTTTACATATGGGGAAAATAAGTCAATAAGATCTCTTAATAATACGGCTCTCGGATTTAATTGCTAGATTCATTGGTCACATCATTATCCATAGAATAAACCACATTTTAGGCCTTCCTCTGTGCCTTTTAATAGATAGTTCCCTATCCTCAGTATCCCCATTGTTCCTTCTTCTTCATCAGATTTTTACCCATCTTTCAAAGCTCCAGTCCCATCCTTCAAAAACCCTAGGCCTTTTCTCTCTCCTCTAAACTCCTACGTGACCCTCATCTTACACTCTCTCATGTTGTTAGAGATGGCAATGATAATGATAACTCCTGGTATCATAAAGTTTTAAATGTTTACAAAGTATTTTGAATGTATTATCTCCGTAGTCCATGCTCATTTGGCCTGTAGAGACCGTCTCATGGAGCATACTCAGAGTTGTGGTTGGTACTCATCCTCTTGGTTCTGGTTGATAATGTGGGACCTTTGGAACCTGCTTCTGGGCATGTGATGACCTAGCACTAAAAGGACTTTGCATTTTAGTTCAGGGTTGTAAATGTTGATAGGTGTCTGGGTCATCTTCTCTTTCTTCTCTCCCCTCCTGATAGACAGGGAGGCAGGTGGGTAGGGTGTATAACCTTTGCTAAAAGAAGAAAGTTTCCAGCCCCTTTTGTGGTAGGAAATGTACTATGTATCCACACTCTTTGAGAAGAGGTATGATGGAGAAATGGGCAGAACTTTATTCTCCCTACCCTCTCTTCTGCTCCCATGGAACAGGGATTCAGCTAGGTGAGCTTGTGCCCTGGGGCCCAAGCAGACTTTTCCATTTCATATTTCCTTTCTTGAGTAGGTAACTGAACTTAGTTTATGAGTCAGGAATGTGTAGGCTTGGAGATAACCTTGTTAATTTGGGAGGTGGGGAGGCCCTGGGTACCATCTAGTTGCAGATGACTGGCCATCTGGGGAGGAGCTGTGGTCAACTCCTCCAGAATTCTTAGAGATAATGACCAGCAACAACAGGATTGACCCAAGACTACCCAGTTCAGCAGCAGACATATATCAAGAGATATTTGGACCATGAAGACCTGAGGCAAAACAGAAAATGCCTAATTAGCAGTCCTACTAATTGCCTTCTGTTCTGATAGTTTAAATAACAGCTTTCCAATGGTTGTAACGGTAGTTATATTATTGAATTTTGTTTAAATCATTTTGTCTCACGTGCATTTGTGAATGATCTGTGTTTTGTATTCCCTTCATGCATAGGAATAAATTACCTGTCCGTTAACCTGATTTATATTGTATCCTGGGTAACTTTTTATGCTCTGTTTTTGGGGAAGCCTTAGGTGGCACAGTGAATAGCGTGCCAGGTCCAGAGTCAGGAGTTCAAATTTGGCCTCAGATAACTTACTAGCGATGTAGCCAGGGGCAAGTTTCTTAACCATGCTTCTTCCCTCAGTTTCCTCATCTGTCAAATGAGCTGGAGGAATGGGCAAACCGCTACAGTATCTTTGCGAAGAGAACCCCAAATGGGGAGGACACGACTGAGCAATAGCAAAGCTTTTTGACCTTGGGTCTTAGGTTACAGGTGGAAAATGAGAGAATTGGACTAGATCTATACCAATTCTTAGATCTTTCCAAGCTCTGACGTTTTCTGTGATTCTGTATGTCATGTTCCCTAAGCTGAATTGGAGCTTCCTTTCCACCTTTCACCCTTTTTATACTCCTTTCCCCCACCCCAAGATCTAGCCCAGTACCTTACACAAAATACCAGTTTTTCATTTAAATTTGGCTATTGAATGATCATAGCTAGACTTGGCCAGAGTCGCCCCTGCTGTTAAGCCTCCTTCTTTCTTCCCCAACATCTGGAGACGGATTTTTGTTTGGGTGATTGAGAAAATAAAACAAGGAAAACAAGGGCTAGCATTTCATCCCCTTAGGCAAAAAGAGGCCCTTTCAAATTAGAGGTGGCAGGCACCAAAGCACTTTACTCAGTGGGCAAGGAAACATATTAGCATCTATTTGTCTTCAAGCGTTCTCTCTCCCGGGTAGAAACTTTTAAACACTGGAAATGAAGTTGGGGGGTCCTTTGTTCAGCAATTTCTGCTGGCTCGGTTTCCTCATTCATGCAATTAAAAATGCCAAATGCAACCACAGTCTCTCCTCTCTTCGGCTATTGGAGTGACCTTCCTCGTTTGCTACAGGTTTCCCGAGGAACGAATCAAGTCTCCCTCGCCTCTTTTTCCTCTCTCTCCCTCCCGTCTCTCTGGTTCGGCTCCGCGCGCTGGGCCGGGGAGGCGCCTATGGCTGCCTCCTACGACAACGGGGGTGTGTTCACTTCTTTCTGGGACAATCTCCAAAAAACCAAAGCAGACGGAGATAGGACTTTCTGTCTGCTGCTGCTGTTGCTGCCGCTGAGGCTTCGGAGGCACTGAGCCCCGCTCAGAGAGAGCTGCGCTGCCCAGCTCGGGGGGCACAAGGCAGAGTGGGGCTGACACTTCCCGGTCAAGGACAAGGATGGCCAGGGTACGGAACAGCACCCCAGCAGCTGCTCCAGTGCCTCGGTGGCTCCGGCGGCTTTTCTTTCTGCTGCTGTACCCGCTTTCTGCAGCTGCTGCTTCTCCGGAGCCAGAGACCGGCTTTAGCCTCCATCCGCCCTATTTCAACCTGGCCGAGGCAGCGAGGATCTCAGCCACTGCCACCTGCGGGGAAGAGCCCGAGGGCGCGAGGCCCCGGCCCGAGCTCTACTGTAAGCTGGTGGGGGGGCCCATAGCGTCCACCACCGGCCACACTATCCAGGTAAGAGAGTGGCGGCGGCGGGCGAGGGGGCAGCAGCTCAGGTTGCGTGAAGAAGGTGCAGGTTGTCCAGGACTGAGTCTCCTGAAGGCCTTTGGGAGAAGAGGGGATGGTACAGTGAGTGCCACCTCCCAGGACGCTCCGAGAATTACCCAGAGGGAACAACCCCAGCCCGAGGCAGAGGACTGAGAGCGCTTGCAGCCAGCCTTAAGGAGAAGGGTATTGGATCTGAAGCCAAAGGACTTTCTGATTGGTGGCTTAGAATCCTGTAAGCAGAGGCAAAGTGGATCTCACTTTTCCTCCGCTGCAAAAAAGAGAGTCCTGAGCTAGACCTTAAAGCTTCACGACAGGAGACGACAAAGAAAAGAAGTGTCTTTTGAGGGGAATTTTTAGAGAAAGTCCCAAGTTCACTTTGGTGCTGGGAGATGCCAGGACAACCAAGATAAACTTCTGCTTAGTTCCCAACTTGCCCTTCTTCTCTTTAGGGATATTTTTGCTCCTTGTTCATAGGTCAATAGTATCGACTAGGTAGATGTGACAAGGTATGTGACCTTAGGCAAATGCCTTCTTTCACAAGCTAGAGCTGGAAATGACTTAGAGATCTTCTAATGAGAGTCCCCTCTTATTCATAAGGAAATCGATTTCCAAGGTTAAGTGAAGTTCACATTAGGTAGGTAGTGGTCGAGCTAGAATTCAAACTCAGGTCTTTTGATCTCAAATCCTTTATTATTTATTATACTGTGGACCACAAATATACTTATTCTAAAGCCGCACTTTCATTGTGGTACAGGTAAAGCCAATGAGATCTGTAATTAGGATGGGGTAACTGGGGCTCTACTTAAAATGGGTGCTTTTTTTTTTAAATTTAAAGAGGATGCTGATAACATTTGCAGTCTTTCAGCAGCATAGTAACAGCTTTAGAACCCAGTTAACAAAAATGTTTTAAATAGCAAATTATTAGATGGTGAGCTGAGGTAAAAATTTCCCTCTACTCCACTTCCGATTTCTGAATTGATTGTGTTTGCCCCACGGCTGTGTTAGTGGAGTTTAAGTTCCCCAGAATTTAAAGCTTAAAAGGCTCTCTTCGTTGATGTTTGTGGACCAATTTCTAGTGCTTTGGAGAGGCTTACCACCACAGAGGTGGCAGGATAATAATTTTTCAACACAGCAGCTCTTAAAGACTGGCTGTTTATTAAGTTATAGAGGGGTTGTGATATGGGTTGGTGGTGGGTCTTAGTTCTTGGAGATAGTGAAGTTTTGAAGACTATTTGCACAACTGACCTCAGAGGACTGGTGTGAAGATAGTGTTTTGTAATGCACCTTATGGATGTGAATTACTATTGTAGTGCAAAGGGATTTTAGATATCAATTCAAACCCTTTCTTAAAAATTTATAAATATGTTACATTCTTTTTTTTTAACCCTTACCTTTCACCTTAGAATCAATACTGTGCATTGGTTCCAAGGCAGAAGAGTGGTAAGGGCTAGGCAATGTGTTAAGTGACTTGCCCAGGGTCACACAACTAGGAAGTGTCTGAGGGCAGATTTGAACCCAGGACCTCCCTTCTCTAGGTCTGGCTCTCAATCCACTGAACTACCCAGCAGCCCCCTGTTACATTGTTAAAAATATTCCCAGGGTTCAAGTTCCACCTTTTACACTTCATAGTTATATGATCTTGAGGAAATCACTTAAGGTTTCTATGCCTCAGTTTCCTCATCTGTGAAAAAAGGATAATTGTGTCTATAGGACATATCTTTCGGCATTGTTTTGAAGAAACAAAAGTATAAAGCGTTAGAGAATTGTGAATTATTAATATTGCTGTAGATAGGGCTAGAGAAAGGATAGTTTCTGCCCTCAAGTTATTCTCAATCGGAATTAATTATACTCTGATTCATAACCCTATAGGCAAAAGAGGAAAAAAACTTTCTTAGATCACTCAGCATATGCCAGCCTTGTAGGCCAGGGTGTAACTTTCAGGAAAAGAATATTGTCAGATATGGAATCTTATTCTCTGAAAGTCAAGGGTGGAGAAAAGCCAGGTTGTGTTGGGGTATCTGTCTTCTTTCTAGGATGAGGGCAACGGACAGCATTTGCTGGTTTGAGAGAGTCTTGGTTGGGGACAAGAAAAGGAAAGCAAAGGGGTTGAGGCTAGTTTATTAGACCATGCTTCAGCCAGGTGTTTTGGCAGCAGCTGGTTCAAACTTGTTTCTTTGGAAATGAGAGGAGAGAAGAAAAGGGAAGAGAGATTAAAATTCACCAGTCTCTTTTATTACAATCAGTGGTGATTGTTCTAGGTTGGGCTGGCAATGTATAGTTTCAGAAGGGACAGAACACTGAAGTAACCCAAGACAACTGCTTCTCTGAACTTTCATTAAACAGAACAAAGCAAAATTCCCTCGCACCACCCTGGATTGAGAAACTAATCTGGAGAAAAAAAAGTTAAAAGTTGGAACATGACAGGATTAAAAAAAAAAAACAACCCCCCCCCCAAAAAAAAACCCTTCCCTTCCACTTTAGAATCAATATTATGTACTGGTTCCAAGGCAGAAGAGCAGTAAAAACTAGGCAACGGGGGTTGAGTGACTTGCCCAGGGTCACACAATTAGGAGGTGTCTGGGGCCAGATTTGAACCCAGGGTCTCCTGTCTCTTGGCCTGGCTCTCAATCCACTGAACTATTTAGCTGCCCCCATGACTTTGGATTTTTAAAAAGTCTTATTTTTTATAAGTTAGTGGCAACTCCATAATTACAGATTTGGCATCTGGATCATGTTCTGTGTGAGTCAATAGCCAAGGTCCTTTTTATTTATTTATTTATTTTTGTTTTGTTTTGTTTTTTGTTTTTTAAACCCTTGTACTTCGGTGTATTGTCTCATAGGTGGAAGATTGGTAAGGGTGGGCAATGGGGGGTCAAGTGACTTGCCCAGGGTCACACAGCTGGGAAGTGGCTGAGTCCGGGTTTGAACCTAGGACCTCCTGTCTCTAGGCCTGACTCTCACTCTACTGAGCTACCCAGCTGCCCCCAAGGTCCTTTTTATTTTAAAATTTTTATAGTGGACCTCAGTTCCTCCAAATCTAAACCTATACTTTCCCTACCCAGCCATTCTCTCCTTTTTCAAGAAGTCAAGTGTGAAAAGATTTATATAAATTGATGCAAAGTGAAGTAAGCAGAACCAGAAGAACACTGTACACAATGATAACAAGATTTCTTAGTGATCAGCTGAGAATAAGCTAGTTATTCTCAGCAATGCAGTGATCTAAGACAATCCCAGAGACTCATGATGAAAAATGCATCTTCTCTCTGAGAAAGATCTGATGGAGTCTGAATGCAGACTAAAAACATACTATATTTCATTTTCTTTGTTATTCTTTTTTTCCATTTGAGAACTCTTCCACAAAATGACCAATACGGAAAAATGTTTTACATGATTATATATGTAAAATCTATATCAGATTACTTGTCATCTGAGGGGAACAGGAAAGAAAAGAGGGAATTTAGAACTTAAAGCTTCAAAAATGATTATTAAAAAAGTTTTTTATATGTAGTAGGGAAAAAAGAATATATCATTTAAAAAAAGAAGGCAGCAGCATAACAGGACTTTGGTAGGTTCTGGTTCTGGCTTTGCTGCTGCTTCTTATCTGTGTGACTAGACAAATTCCTTCCCTTTTTGGGCCATAAGTTTCCTCAACTGTGAAATTCCTTTCAACACAAGATTTGTGATCTTATGTTCCTGTGCAGCTAAGTGATCCAGTAGATAGAGCATTGGACCTAGAGTCAGGAAGACCTCACTTCGAATTTAGTTACTAACTGTGAGACTATGGGCCAGTCCCTTAACCTCTGTTTGCCTCAGATTCCTCAACTGTAAAGTGGGGATAATAGCACCTACTCGACAGATGATACCCTTCTAATGGCAGAAAGTGGAGAAGAATTAAGAAATCTCTTGATGAGGATGAAAGAAGAGACTGTAAAACCTGACTTGAAGCTTCACATTAAAAAAGCTAAAACAAAAACCAAGATCTTGGCAATTAGTTTTATCACTTCCTGGCAAACAGAGAGAGAAGAAATGGAATCAGTGTCCGATTTTATATTCGTGGGCTCAAAGCACTGCTGACAGTGACTACAGCTATGAAATTAATAGAGACTTGGGGCTTAGTGGATTGAGAGCCAGCTCTGGAGATGGAGGTCCTGGGTTCAAATTTGACCTTAGACACTTTTTAGCTACATGTTCCTGGGCAAGTCACTTAAGCCCCATTGCCTAGCCTTTACTGCTTTTCTGCCTTGGAACCAATACGCCAGGGGTCGGCAACCTTTTTGGCCGTGAGAGCCATAAACGCCACATTTTTTAAAATGTAATTTCATGAGAGCCATGCAGTGCTCACAGTGCGCGCTCCTGTAATAGCACCTGAAAAAAAATGATTTTATGGCTCCTGCAGAAAGAGCCATATGTTGCCGACCCCTGTAATACACAGTAAGATGGAAGGTAACAGTTATTAAAAAAAGAAATTAAAAGACATTTGTTCCTTTGAAGGAAAGCTATGGAAAATATGGACAGCATACTAAAAAGCAGAGACATTACTTTGCTGACAAAGGTTTGTATAGTTAAAGCTTTGATTTTTCCAGGAGCAAATGGAGGCTGTGAGAATTGGATTGTAAGAAAAGTTGAATGCTTGTAAGATTAACACTTTTGTGGTGCTGGAGAAGACTTTTGATAGTCCCTTGGACAGCAAGGAGACCAAATCCATCAATGTTTATAGAAATTAATCTTGACTCTTCACTGAAAGGTCAAATACTGAAGTCGAAGCTTAAATACTTTGGCCAGAGAATAAGGCAGGAATCATTGGAAAAGACCCTGATATTGGCAAAGATTGAAGGCAAAAGTTGAAGGAGAAGGCAGAGAATGAGATGGATAGCTAAAGTCATAGAAGCAACGAACATTGGCCTGGACAGACTTTGGGAGATAGAGGATGTTTAGAAGGACCTAGAGAGCTATGGTCCATGAGGAGTCAGACATGACTGAACGACTAAGCAATGACACAGGGTTGAGGATCGAATGAGATAGGATTGGTAAAGAACCTAGCTCAGTGTAGTATACTATATGGCAGATACTTAATAAATGCTCATTTCCTTCCTTACCACTTATTACTGATGAGACTTTGGGCACATGGTATGGCCATTCCAAGCCTTAGTTTCCTGATCTATAAAATGAAGAGTTTGGACTATTTAGCCATCTAAGAATTCTAACCTTATGCTTCTGCGTTGCAAGCTACAATAGGGCGGAAAATTGTTATACTGTAGTTACGTGTACTTCTGGAGCATGGGCCACTCTAATAGAAGGCCAGCCAAAAGGTTGGAATAGATGGAGATCCTTTCCTGCCTGAATGATCTTTACAAGTCTGAGTCTGTTTACAGACACCAAAGTGGAGAGATATAGGCAGGCACAGAGGATAGGAGCAGCAAGAGTTGCTTAATACCCTCTGGATTAGGAAACAGTGGGTTATGAGAAGATGGGAGGACAATGCATAAATCAGATTTCATTTAGTGTCCAAAAGAAGAAACAATTATTAGCAAATTTGTTAATTATTGCCACATTTATTTATTGTGAAGGTCTTAGGATCCCATATTTAGAACTGGAAGGATCATCAAAGTCCATCTAGTTCAACTCCCTTATTTTACAAATGAGGAATGGAGGTCAAATGATTTATACAAGATCTCGCAGAGAGTAGGTAGTAGAGATAGGTTTCCAACCTATGTCTCTTGCCTCCAAATTCAGTGCCTTTTCCACTGTATCTTTGTTTAGTCATTTTTCAGTCATGTCTGATTCTTCATAATTTCATTTGGGATTTTCTTGGCAAAGATGTAGGAGTGGTTTGCCTTTTCCTTCTCCAGCTTATTTTACAGATGAGGAAATGGAGGCAAACAGAGTTAAGCGACTTGCTTAGAGTCATATTGTTAGTAAGAGTCTGAGGCTATATTTGAATTCTGGACTTCCTGGCTCCAGGCTTGGCACTGTATCCTCTGGGCTGCTGCCCATTGTATCACATATCCATACCCTCATATGTTAACTTCCAGTTCTAATATTCTCCAAGTCTCAGTAAGTCCCTGTGCCAGTATGACACTGTTATGTGACAGAGACTAGATCATTGTTTAGGAAACAACTAGCATTTATACAGCTCTTTACAAATATTATCTCATTTGATTCTTATAACTCTATGAGGTAGGGGCTATTATTTCTTCCATTTTACAGATGTGAATACTGAGGTAGACACTTTAAGTCACTTGCCCAGGGCCCCATGGCTAGTAAGTGTCTGCGGCAGGATGTGAAGTCATGTTTTCCTTATCCTAGACCAGTGATAGTGAACCTTTTAGAGATGGAGTGCCTGGTCTAGCCCCTACCCCTTTCTCTCCCAGAGACTGAGTGCCATGCTCTACCTCCCCCCATCTCACCCCCAGCTCCCCTCCTTACCTCAGACAGGGGAGGGAGGAAGTACTCCTGTTGGACTGCTAGGCAAAGGGGAGGGTGATGTGAAAAATATGTCATCAGGTGCAGGTAGAGAGGGGGAAGGGAGTGGCTTGAGAGTTCTGCCACTTGCCAGCTACCCATCTTACCCTTTGTATGTTCTCATTGGGCTGCTGGGCAGAGAGGCAGGGGATGTGAAAAAAAATGTCATTAGGTAAGGTGGTGGAGGGAGGGGAGCCGCTCTGCCTGAGTCCCTCTGCCTTTCTAGTAACAAACTCTGGGGGTGGGAGTCAGGGGGAAGGTGGCAATGTGCCCACAGAGAGTGTTCTGTGTGGCATCTTTGGCACGTGTGCCATAGTTTCACCATCACTGCCCTAGACCCAGACCACATTGTGCCACCTTGTTTTGAACATTATTTCTTACTGGTAGGTGTTAATGATGAAACAGATAACTTAGTTCAAGCAAACAGATTCTGATAGGTAGTAACAGAAATGGATGTGTAATTCTACTTAATGAATTTCATTTTTCTTTACTAACATTAACTCAGATTAAGGTATGACAGATTACATGGAGAAGACAAATATAAAAGAGAATCTCCTCCTCCTCCTCCTCCTCCTCCTTCTCCTCCTTCTCTTCTCCTCCTCCTCCTTCTCTTCTCCTCCTCCTTCTCCTCCTTCTCCTCCTCCTCCTCCTCCTCCTTCTCCTCCTCCTCCTCCTTCTCCTCCTCCTTCTCCTCCTCCTCCTCCTTCTCCTCCTCCTCCTCCTTCTCCTTTTACACTCTTTCTAAGAGGCTTTTAAAAAATCTGTTTATTATCTCACTCAAATAAATACATGGATTAATCACTTGATTTTCTCCTGCTGGCACCATAGAAAGACACA
>NC_058130.1:540619329-540691761 GCF_016433145.1 Gracilinanus agilis | reverse complement strand
CTCCTCCTCCTCCTCCTTCTCCTCCTCCTCCTCCTTCTCCTCCTCCTTCTCCTCCTCCTCCTCCTTCTCCTCCTCCTCCTCCTTCTCCTTTTACACTCTTTCTAAGAGGCTTTTAAAAAATCTGTTTATTATCTCACTCAAATAAATACATGGATTAATCACTTGATTTTCTCCTGCTGGCACCATAGAAAGACACATCAGGAATATAGAGGAGAGGAATCTCCTTCCCTCTTCCCCCTCATCTCTTAGATGCTATAGAAAGATTTTATCTTGAGCTCTTGGCTCGTTGGGCAAGTGTAACATCCTAAGGAACTCTCAGAGTTCCTTAAAGCTTGTTTGTCTAGATATGTCAATATTGCAGTCTTATGCCTAGCAGAATAGCCATCGCTAACCCTATCTTCTGCTATATTTCTATAGGGGCCAGCCCATATTTGTTGTGGGTATACTATCTTTGCCTTCTTCCCTGCCTGCGTAAGCCCTTGGTGAACTTTCCTTCTCCGTGGTTTCATTATAGTCCAAAGATTCATGCCCAGGGATATGCTGGCAAATGTTTAACAATCAGCTCTCCAGAAGGAAAAAAAAAAGAAAAAAGTCACCTAAAGAGGGAAGTGATTTCATTAAGCTCACCTAGAGAATAAACATCAGGATCTCTGTCAGCACTTTCTACAGTATTTATGTCAATATGAAAAGCAAACAATCCTTTCATATTTGTAATGGAATTCCACTGAGACACTTAGCACAAGTATTTCTGTAGCTAACAAGTGGTTGCTATGGCTTAAGAGGGGTTAATTTTCCTAAAAGTTCTGGGGGACTCCAGCAATGGAAAATGTGATAGCAGCACATGCTCTCAAACCTCTCTACATTTCTGGGTCAAATGCATTTCATAAGGTGGAAAATGAACTTCTCTGTAACTGGGACTTTCAAAATGTAAAACTATAGCTTTTGTTTTTCTAAAAATAGAATTCTTCATAAATAAGTCCTTTACAAATATGAATAAATGTATTTAATTAATAAAGTCTTTATTAACAAAAAATGGTTACTGTATTCTAACCATCGTTGATGGGTTGAAATAATTTGCAGACAGAAGGCTTCTCTATTTAGGTAATATTGAATCATTTATCAGATAAAGACCGATAATTCTTCACATACCGTACTGTACTGTGCATTCATTTTGAATTAATTATGAACATGAATAATGCATTTAATGAACCCGATATTCTTCAAATGCAAAAATGATTTTCTATTTCTAAGTTAGACACTCTTCTTAAAAACTCAGTTAACTCTTGTCTGGCTCTCAGGTACAATTTAGTACAACAAAATTCTGATTTATTAAATAAAGCCTGAATATTTCCAAAAGCTAGGGAGACAAAATACAGAGAGAAAAACTGTGAACAGTATGTGCACAAGAGATCTGGAAAGAGATAGGAGTTTTCCATTTTGGACAGATGAGCCAAGTACCTTTTTAATGATGGGAGGAGGTTCTAGAAGTACCCCTTCAGAAAAGGGTGACAGTAGAATGAAAAGAGAAACAGTGCCAGGGGAGCCTGGGGGAGAATTTAGATTATGAAAAATGTGCAGGATGTATTGCAAAATGTGCCAGCTTAGAATTCTGCCACCAGCACTTCATCCTAACCAGGGTGCCTCTTAACAAACAGAATTAAATGAAGAATCCTAAAGTGCCTTCTGGGAGACAGTGGGACACACATGTGATGTCAAGCTCTAACTCAGATTTAAAGGCTTAGAAAGCTGTGCTGGAATCCACCCTTCTCTATGACTGGGACTCAGAAATGCCACGGATGACACGTGAATCTTTTTTGAAGAATATGATCAACATCACATATAAGTGGCCCTTAGTAGAGTTAGAGAGGGAGACTAATAATGAATTCCTGGAACAAAGCCAGTCTCTGGGTAGAGATGTGGTCTGTTTTCAACTCAACTTTTCTGATCCAGACCTGTGGAATGGAAGATTATTTAAAACACATCCATTGAAATGGGAGCAAATTCCAATAGGGGTGTCAGGAGAAAAAAAATTTTTTTTAAGGAAACCCTGATGTAGACTTCAAATGAGGTGGCATTATTGTGGACAACCAGGAACAATAACTTTAAGTTCTATTAGAAAAATGCAAATTAAAACAGTTCTGAGATTTTATCTGAAGCCAGGTCAATTGTCAAAGATGAAAAAAGATGGCATGAGACAGTGTTGGAGGGTATATGGAAAGACAGGTACAGGAATGTACAGTCGGTACGAATGTAAAACAGTTCACTCATTTTGCAATTATTGTTAATTTTATGTTTTAATAAACATTCATTACATTTTAATTAACTCTTAAATTGTTAATGAATCCAAAACCATATTGGAATTATATAAGAAAAGTCACTGAACTCTCCATTCTCTTTGACTCAGAAATGTGATAATACACCCCAGTGAGGACAAAGATGGAAATACAGGCATATATATATATATATATGTATATATATATATATATAATGCAAATCTTCATAGCAGTGTTCTTGGTGACAGCAAAGAATTGGAAGCAAAATGGGACTGATTATGTCAACCCAATTTACCCACTCCCCAACTCTTTTCCCCTACTCACCAAACTCTATTGACTCCTCATTGCCTCTAGGAACAAATACAATATTCTCTCTTTGGCATTCGGAGCCCTTCATAATTTAGTCCTCTCCTACCTTTCCAGTCTTCTACTACTTTACTCCCCAGTATAGACTGTTTGATCCAGTGAGGGTAGCCTTCTAGCTGTTTAGTGAGTAAGGCACCCCTCTTGGCTCTGAGCATTCCCTCTGGCCATCCCCCACACCTGAAATGCTTTCCCTCCTCCACTCTCACCACTGATCTTCCTGGCTTCCTTTAAGTGCCAGCCAAATTCCCTCTTTCTAAGAAAGTTTCCCCTAACCTCTCAATTCTTATCCCTTTCCTGTTAATTTTTCCTATTTAGCCTGTCTTTAGCTTGTTTTGTATATATTTGTTTACATATTGTCTCCTCCATTAGCTCTTTGAGGGCAGGAATTGTCTTTTTGGCCTCTTTTTGTATTCCTGGCATTTAGTAGGATGTCTGGCACATAGTAGGGGCTTAATAAATGTTTATTGAAGTGACTGAATGTGAATGTAATGGCTTATTATTGTGTAGTAAGAAATGATGAAGATGAGAAATTGAGAGAGAATTTGAATGGACCCTTGTAGGGTGATAAAAATATAAACAATGACTGAAGTAATATTAATGAAAAGACCATTAAAAGGAAGGTGAACTGAGTAATCAGGAAAACTAATGAAGATACTGAAGAAGAGATAATGTCACATACTTTATCTCTTTTGGTTAAAAGGCTATTAGCAGCTGGGTAGCTCAGTGGAGTGAGAGTCAGGCCTAGAGACAGGAGGTCCTAGGTTCAAACCCGGCCTCAGCCACTTCCCAGCTGTGTGACCCTGGGCAAGTCACTTGACCCCCATTGCCCACCCTTACCAATCTTCCACCTATGAGACAATACACCAAAGTACAAGGGTTAAAAAAAAGGCTATTAACACCAAACATTATACAAATTGCCAGATATAGTCTCTTTTGAATGATCTTTCTTAATTGTTTTTTTTGTTGCAAGAGAAAAATCAATCTGGAGGGGATGGGATGGGGAAATGTGACATAAAGGTAAAATGAACAATTGGGTATTTGGGGATTAAAACTGAGTAGATCTTTATTGACAAAGGCATTAGTTGGAAGCTGGGTCCAAGGACCAGAATCTCCTCTAGGGCTGGATTCTACAAATATCAGAAATGGTTATTTGTATTGCAAATATCAGTCAATAATATTTATTTACTGAGCATCTGCTTTGGAGACTATATTAATCCTTATGGAGACTTTCTAGAGAAATAGAGTCATTGCCTTTGGGTATTCTAATCTCTGCTGGTAGCCCACAGAAAAGTTTTTGTGGAGTAGAAGGAATTAATAGCCACAAGTTGATCTGTTCAGTCATAGTTGAGAGGGAAAATCTAGAAACCAACGTTAGCATAATCTTCCATTATGAACAACATATCTAAGGTATGACTATAGAGTAATAAGACTAATTCATTTGCATTGCTTGTTGGAGGCATACTCATTATTTTTATAATTATATCATGTGTGGAGAG
Organism: Gracilinanus agilis; assembly: GCF_016433145.1. Lineage (NCBI taxonomy): Eukaryota > Metazoa > Chordata > Mammalia > Didelphimorphia > Didelphidae > Gracilinanus > Gracilinanus agilis. The sequence continues at coordinate 540,687,626 of NC_058130.1, read as the reverse complement.
ATATTGAATTAATTTGGGTAACTTAGGAAGGGCTCTCATTGGACAGATTATTCAGTGCTCTTCCTGGAATAAGGGAGCCAATTTTAATAACGACAAATGTAAAGTCTATCTATACTTGAATTAAAAGGATCAGTTCAAAAGTAAAGAACAGGAGAGGGACTGCTAGATAATTTTTGTTTTATCCTTTTTGATTCTTTATGACACAGTTTGGAGTCTTCTTGGCAAAGATACAATATCTTTATATGCCATTTCCTTCTCCAGCTTCATTTTATAGATAAGGAAACTGAGGCAAACAGGTTAAGTGACTTGCCCAGGTCTACTACACAGCTAGTAAGTGTCTAAGGTCAGATTTGAACCTGGCCTTTTATCCATTGTGCTTGGCTACCTTGCTGCCCTAAGACTGGAAGAAAATGCAAACAACAAAAAAAGAATCTCATTATAAAAAGAAATTAGAATATTCAAGGCACAAACCCAGAAGAAAAGAATGAGTCTAAAATATCTATAAATAAAGCCTTAAAGAAATATCTTGGACAAAATTCAACTAGAATTCTTGGAAGTGAAAAAATATAAATTTGGCAGAAAGCTAAAAAAACCCAAAAGAAAGCTCTAGAGAAAAAATATGGAAAAGAAATGAGAGCTATAGAAGAAAGATATGGAAAGCAAATGAATGACTTTGAACAAGAGATACAAAACTTTACCCAAGGGAAAAAACTCCCTGAAAATTAGAGTGAACCAAAAAGAAGATATTTCATTTTAAAACAATGTCAAAAGGCTTAAGAAAGTAGTAGACAATATGAGGTAATCATGGTCAAAACAACTTTCCAAAAAAAAAAAAAATAGATCCGAGAGAGAATTTAAAAATCACTGGACTGTCTGAACACCATGACCAAGTAAAGTCTAGAGACCATGTTTCAGGAAATTATATAAAAAAAGCTGCCTAGATTACTCTTAGAACCAGAGGGCAAAGTAGAAAAAGAAAGAATTCCCTGGAAACTTCTTGAAAGAAATCCCAACATGAGAACTTCTAGGGATATTATAGCCAAAACTCAGAGTCTTCAGGTATAAGAAAAAATACTGAAAGCAGATAGAAGAAGGAAAAGATTTCAAACCACTGCTATGAAGGAGTGAAGAATTTAGACTATGATACTCCAGAAAGCAAAAAATATAGATTTAAAGCAGAGAATAATTTTACCCCCTTCCCCCAAATAAGTATAATTCCATAAGGGAAGAAAATAGATCTTGAATGAAATAGAGAATTTCTAAGCATTCCTCATGAAAAGACCAGGGCTGATCAGAAACTTTGAAATACAAATTGTTGTTCTGTCATTTTTTCAGTCATGTCTGACTCTTTGTGACCCATTTGGGGTTTTCTTAGCAAATATACTGGAGTGGTTTGCCATTTCCTTCTCCAGATGAGGAAACTGAGGCAAACAGAGGTATCTGAGTTATATTTGAACTCATGTCTTCTGACTTCAGGACCAGTGTTCTATCCATCACCCCTGACTTAGCTGCCTTTGAAATACAAACATAATAGTAAATAAGAACAAAATGTAAGCATGAATGAGTGTTTACAAGGGCATAAATAAAGATAAACTATTTACATTCTAATATGTGGAGATCACACATATATCCCCCTTAGAACTCTTATCATCATCAGGAGTCATAGAGTGAAGATAATTACTTAGAAAGGGGCAGCTAGTTGGTGCAGTGGATAAAGTGCCAGGTCTAGTCATCTTCATGAGTTGAAATCTGGCTTCACACACTTACTAGCTAGGTGACCCTGGGCAAGTCACTTAATCCTGTATGCCTAGCCCTTACTGGTCTTCAGCCTTAGAATTGATGTTTAATATCAATTCTAAAATGAAAGTAAAAGTTAAAAAAAATCCAACTCTCTACAATATTTGAGATTTGGTCTGATCACAGCAAAACTCAGCTAAAAAAGCAAATGTGATCTTGAGTTGCATTAATAGAGTGTTCAGAATGAAGAAGGTGATAATCCTGTTGCATGTTGCATTGGTCAGACCATAAATGAAGTATTTTATTCTATCTTATTCTCCGCCTTTTGGGAGGGACATTGAAAAGTTGGAGACCACCCAAAGAAGTGCCGCCGTGATGGTGAGGGGAAGTTGAATCCATTACATAGAAAGATCAGTCAAAGATAGTAGAGCATGCTAAACCTTGACAAAGAAGGACTAGTTGAGGAAAGTTGTCTTCCAATAAAGAAATACTATGGGGCCAGTTAGGTGAACTCAGTGGATAGAGTGCCAGACCTGGAGACAGTAGGTCCTGGGTTCAAATTTGGCCTCAGACTTTTCTTAGATATGAGATTCAGGGCAAGTCACTTAACCCCAGGTGCAAGCCCTTAATGTTCTTCTGCCTCAGAAGGAAAAGGAAGGAAAGAATGAAGGAGGGAGGGGAAGAAGACAGGCAGGTTATGGAGAAGAAAATTAAACTTGTTTTGTTTGACTCTGGAGACCAAATTAAGAGGAAAGAGATAGATTTAGGCTCAACATAAAGAAAAACTTCCTAACAATTTGAATAGCTTAGAAGTAAAATTGACTGTCTTGAAGGAATGAATTTCCTATCACTGGAAGTCTTTAAACTAAGCGTGAATGACAACTTGTCTGAGACCTTACAAAAGAACTTCCTGTGGTTTGAACCTGATTGACCTATGAAATGCCTTCTACTTTTCTTCCCACCCTTACCTTCTATTATTTATCAATTGGGCTTAAGTGACTTGCCCAGGGTCACATAGGAAGTATCTGAGGTCACATTTGAACCCAGAACTTCAACTCCAGACTTGGATCTCTATCTACTGTGCTACCTAGGTTGCCCCTGTCCATTTTACTTTTGGAATGCTGTCATTCTAAATCACCACTGCAATGACTATCAGAGACTGTTTACAAAGTGGAAAAGAAAGTCACCTTAGCCTGAGATGTATTTGTGACTTGGAAGAAGGGGCATCCTGATGCTTTGCCTCAAAGATTAGGAGATCTGGCTCATACCTATAATCTCTGCTCCCAGGGAAGTTTGAACTCTGGAGTTCTGAATTACAGTGGGGATAAAGCCTTCTGGGTGTCTACACTAAGCCTGAAGTGGAGTGGGGGAATTAGGCTGCATAAGGAGTGATAGATTGGCCCATGTTGGAAACAGCAGGTTAGAATCTCCTGATGCGTAGTGGGATCAAGCCCATGAGTGGCTGCCATATTTCCAGCTTGAACAAGAGAGGGATGCCTAATCTCAAAAAAGAAAAAGGAAAAAAAATGGGGGATTGAGTGGGAATGGTCAGTGGTATTATAAACTCCAGCTAGCTGAATTACCTTTGTTTTTGCTGTCTCACACCCTGCTCAGGTAAGGGAAGGGCCCCATGCAATTGTCTGGATTCATTTTATTCTAGAAAAGCTCTGCATGGATTAAACATGCTTCAAGACCTATATGATCAAGGTGACTTTCTTGAGAAAGATTTTTTGCAGAATATTTAAGTAATTAGACAAGAATAACTATGCCTTTTGTCTATTGTTCTATAATAGAATTGCATTAAATTGTTGTTCTATAATAGAATTGCATTAAATTGTATTCTTTTGGATAATTTTATAGAATTTGGCTGAAATAAAAACCCAGCTGTAGACATAAAATTTTATCATAAAAAACATCAGGAAATGATAAAAGTCATGGTTTATTTTCAAGCATTTCAATTACTGAAGTACATTTTTTTTTTTTTTTTGCTTTTCACACAAACTGAGCGCTGCACTTTGCAGCCTAATTTATGCCTAGCTGACAACCTCTGGCATTTGATGAAACGTAGAATCTTAGCCTTAAAAGTGATCTCAGAGTCCAGGAACTACCTTTACAACAGCCTGGACAAATAATCATCCAAACTCTACTTGAAGCTCAGTTATGAAATCACTATCTCCTGAGGCAGGCCATTTCACTGGGGTCAAATTCTAATTGAGAGAAAGCTTTTCCTTATATTCATATGGATCTATATTCCTATAAATTTCACCCATTGATTTTTGCTCTACTTTCTGGCAACAGGTAGGGAAAAAATCAAATTCCACTCTCACAATTTCTAGAAGTTAGTGCTAGCCTAGCACTGGGGAACCTAGGCAGCACAGTGGATAGAGTGCCAGGATTGAAGTCACAAAGACTCATCTTCATGAGTTCAAATCTTTCCTCAGGCACTATTAGCTGTGTGATCATGGGCAAGTCACTTAAACCTCTTTGCCTCAATTTCCTCATCTGTAAAATGATCTGGGAAGGAAATGGCTTTTAGTATCTTTGCCCAGAAAACTTCAAATGGCATATTGAAGAATCAGTCATGACTGAAACAATTGAAAATTCCAACAAACGGTCGTTCAGATTTTATATTAGGATAAATTAAAATAAGGCACAAGGGATTGAAGAGGAGGCTGACTTGATTATTGCTGTTGCTGTTGGTCCTTTGCTTTCAATGAGGACCAGTGTTGTTATGGGCTGATAACTTGTGAGTAAATTGGATTTAAGTGAGGCAGAGGTGCAAAATGACTCTTCCAGAGTCATTTCAGTCCAGTAGCAAGATAATAATAGCAAAGATTTATGACATGGATACAGATAATTACTAATAAAGGAAATGTGAACAAAAGATACAGACCTCACTGGAAACTTAATTATGACATCCCAAATAGTAAGTGACTCAAAAAATAAGCTATACAATGAATAGATAGTTACTTTGGGTGCAACTAGGTAACTCAGTGGATTGAGAGCCAGACCTAGAGACAGGAGGTCCTGGGTTCAAATCTGACCTCAGACACTTCCTAGCTATGTAACCCTGGGCAAGTCACTTAACCCCCATTGCCTACCCTTTATCACTCTTCTGCCTTGGAACCAATACAACAACAATACGAGTTGGTTGATACGAGTTGGAAGGGAAGGTTTTTTAAAACAATATGATTATTTTTTAAAAGAATGATTTCGATGAGAGAAGCATATAAAAATATAAGGGTTACACTCTCCTTGGAGTAAAATTTAAATCTCTCAAAACATCAATTGAAGCCGTCCAGCAGCTTCACGAAGATTCCTAGTGGGTTGGACACTCAGAAAGGGGAACCAAGGACTGAGTGAAAATGGGTTACAGGTTAAGGATTAATGGAAAGAGAATATAAGGCGAGAATAAAGACACGCAGACACAGAAAGTTTTTGCATAAGGTAGACAGACAGACAGCTAGCAAGCTCTGATGATCAAGAGCTTCATGGTTAGGAGCTCTGATGGTTGAGAGCTCTCTTGCCAACTGATGTCTTGTCACTTTTATTGGGGTTACATACAACAGTATGGGGGGAAGGGGAGAGGCTGGTGGCCTGATACATTAACATTATGAGGTAATCATCATAAAATGCAAACTACCAAAATCTGAAACAATAGGTAGAGCTAAGATCAGGATCCAGGGTGGATAGGGCCTAAGGCATCTACTGATGTTTGATACCTATGTTAATTGATCATTGAAGGAAAAGTAAGGAGACTGAGATAACTGACTCTCTTCTGGGGTGTAGCCTTAGGGAAGGGCTAGGGATTTGGCAAGGTCAACATTCAATTTGACTCAAGATTGCAGGGATCAATCATTAGCAGTATAAGAGTTAAGTTTTTGAATACTTCTTAAAATAATATCACAATTAATGTATACCTGGATTGCTACATCAATAAACAAAATAGAAAAAGAAAACAATTAAAAAACAAAAAAAACCCCTAGTGTAATGGGGGACCTGGCCAGTGGCATGCACAGGAGATTTGTTCCTGCCTTTCAGGGTTTGCTGAGCCTGCTTTTTGTTCAGGCTGAAGCCATGTATTGGAGGAGCCCTGTTCCAAATTCAGAGCATGTGCTGGGATTTTGTGACTGCCCACTCATTTGTGATGATGGGAAGCCTTTTATCTGGCCAGTCAGCCTGAATTGAATGTGTATATAAAATTCACAAATGAGTCCAAATCCAATCTCTTCCCCGATGGTTAATGAGGCACAAGTCCCTATGCTATCGGTATCTGGGAAAGGATCTTGACCAAGGAAGAGACTAAAATTGGTTTCTTCGTGTCCTTATATGCCTAATTACTTCCCTGATCACCAACCAATTGCAAGGCTTTCCATCAGAGGGCAGGAAATAATCAAAGAAGACCTGTGCATGTTCTGCCTCCAGGGCTATTGTTGGTCAGTCGTGTTCAACTCATTTTGACCCTATGGACCATGGCATGTCAGTGCTGTGCTTGGGATTTTCTTGGCAAAGATTGGAGTGGTTTGCCATTCCTTTTTCATGGATTGGGGCAAACAGAAGTTAAGTGATTTGCCTAGGGTCACATGGTTTATAAATGTCTGAGGTCGGATTTGAACTTGGGTCTTTCTTGATTCTAGGACCAGCCTTGTATCTGCTGCACCATTTAGCTGCCTCCTAAATCCCTCTGTCACATTTCATTTAACACTTATAGAAGGTGACTCACTACATCCTCCACCTGGATGTGCAGCAAGCTCATGCTCTGAGGATTTCTTGACAGCAGTCCTCCTTTACACCAGAAAAATAAGTTAGCAATCCCAAAGTGAGTATAAAAAATGAAAATTTGAAATTCAGAATAGAAATAAAATAAAAATAATAGCTAGACAAATATTGTTTTAAAAAAGACTATTAAAATCAATACACAAAGAGTTTATTTGATCAAAATTTGACTTAAAAAAGAGAGGAAATTGTCAAAATGGAACCAGCAAGGTAAATCTTTGAATTGAGGAGAAATAAAGGGAATTGAAGAAAATGGACGACTCTTTACCATTCACAGGAAGATACATGTATATTTTTGTTACATACACACACACACACACACTTCTCATATGGCAGAGTTTTTAGATATAGATATACTTTTTTTCCCCCTTTTAGTTTGGACTTGCTATTTTATTGGTATAGGGAACTCCTAGTAAGGAAACCCTTCTATTAGTATAGCTCAGCAACTACAAAGCTGTGTATTATCTTAGATAGTTGCTTGGGGGCACTGAGAGGTTAAATGACTTGCATAACTGTGTTAGAAGCAGGTCTTGAACCCAGCTCCTCCTTACTTAAGGACCTACTTTTTTTCTAGTATGCCATGTTTACTCTCCCACTGGAATATAAAATACTCAAATTTAACTAATCAAGAAATAGAGATACCAAAAAAAACCCAATCTCATCCAGAGAAATTGAACAAGTCATAGATAAACCATCAAAGGGGAGGGTCACCTTAGATCAGATGATAAGTGAAATAATAAAATAGAAATTAATCTAAATATTTTGTAAACCATCCTATTAATAGAGAAAAACACTACTGAACTACTTCTGTGGAACAAATATGATCCTTATAAACGAAATAAGGAGGGATAAAGCAGAGAAAGACAACTAACTGTTGAGTGACATAACATGAATATTGTGGCAAAATATTCAAAGAAAATGTTTAGCAAAGATAATGGCAGCATTTGGGGAAGGGAGAAGACACAGACTTGTGATTTGATTTGTGTTAGAAACTCTCAGTGAGGAAACTTCTTCTACCAACTGCAGCTATTCAGCAAAACTTAAATTCCCTAAGACTTGTCTGGAGCACCGAAAGTAAATGATTTTCTTAGGATATGTGTCATAAGTGGGACTTGAAGCTGGTCCTCCATGTACTATGCCATGCTACCTTTATATCTTTATGTCTAAAAATTGTTTCTTGTAAATACATTTAATTTTTACCATGAATGCAAGTTTGCTTAATATTAGAAAAACACTTAGTATTTTAATTACATCAATAACAAACCCCCAAAACTACATAATTTCATAGATACAAAAAATCCTGTACCAAAATGCAGCACTTACTGATGATAATGAGTTTTTAAAATACATGCTTAAAAGGGCCCTCCTCTACTATGATCCATAATATTTATCCAAAATCAAGAGCTAGCAATCATTACTTGTACTGAAGAAACTCTTCTTTCCCATAAATTCAATGGTTAAGCAAGAATGCTTCCCTTTTCATTATTTTCTGACATAATGCTTTAAGTAGTACTTAGTAAAAGAATAACATGAGAAAGAAATTAAGGGAATAGACCACCAAAGAGGAAACAAAATAATCTCCATTTGTAGATGACATGCTGATTTACTTAGAAAGTCCTAGAAAAACAGTGAAGTAAATAATTGAGAAAATTAATAGTTTCAGCAAAGTAGCAGTATACAAAATAAGTCCACAAAAGTGCATTTCTCTCCTAACAAAACCCATGAAGAAAAGTTAGAAAGAAAAGTGTTACTTAAAGTATTCAAAAATGCAAAATAATGGGGGAAACTACTGAGATGCACATGCACATAGAACTTGTTTAAATATAGTTACAAAAACAAAAATAGACCAAAATAATTAGAGAAATATAAAATGGTTAAACAAATTTAGCATATACCAATCTAAATACAAAAAGGTTATGTTGGAAAAATAGATGAAATAATAACAAAATTCATTTGGAATTCAAGAAAGGGAGACAATGAAAAAACAAATGAACAAAGAATGAAGAAGAGAATTCTCAAAATCTAGGCATTAAGATCTCAAATTATGTTATAAATCAGGAATTACCAAAACTATTTAGGCACTTAAAAATATAAAGATACCCCAGCTTTAGTAAGCAGGACCTAAAAGGAAAAAAATGAACAAACGAAAAACAAACAAACAGTAGCCTAGAGTTTAATAAGTTTAAGAGCACTAACTACTGTGAAATGGATTTTTTCTTTGAAAAAAAAAAGCTAAGAAAAGAAACTTGGTGGAAAGTAGGTTTATATTCACATCTTACATATTATATATCTTAATACATTTCTAATGAACTAGTGGTTTACATATAGTTAGCTTATAGAAAAAAGTAGAAGAGATTAGGTGGTAATATTTTTTATAATTATTGAAGGGGAAAATTTTTATAACTAGGCACAGAATAGGGGAGAGTATGAGAGACATAATAAATTTTGATTCTTTGAAATTAAACAAATTCATGCAACTAGAATCATAAAAAAGTAATGAAGTGGAGAAAATATTTGTACCAACAATCTCTGATAAAAGTCTGACATACAGAAGCTATAGGAAATTGTCATGTCAAGTCAATAAACATTTATCATATACTTAGTATGTGTCACATACTGTTGTTAATCATATGAAAAAAATTCTCCAAATCAGTAATTATAAGACAATAAACTTTTAGTTTATTTGGTCAAATTTGACTTAAAAGAAAGGAAATCGCCAGAAGGGAAGACCAGCAGGCTAAATTCATGACTTCATGAATAGAGAGGTTGTACTTATAGGAAAATTCAAATAATTCTTGAAATATCTCCTTGTATCCATAAAATTGCTAATGTTGGCAACAGAAATGTAAACCTTTTGGAAAATACACTATTTGTGGAGCTGTAAATTGGTCCAATTATTCTGTAAAACAATTGGAGCCATGCAAGAAAACTTTCAAAACCCTTGGAAGAACCAAGACGTAATGTCTTGGTTATATATAATATGTGTGTGTGTATATATATATGTATATGTATATATATATACACATACATATACATACATATATATATATATATGTTTCCAGATTAAGAGATGGAAAGTAAAGATCAGGAAAAATATTCATTGTACCATGATGTAATAGATTATGGTGGGTCTAGGATTATCTAGATCTGGTGACTTTCACCCATTAGGAGGTCAATGCCCGGACATAGGAGAAGGAGTACCACTGAGGGCAGCTGAGTATCTCCTTATGCATTTCAGTTTTCAATTTTAATTGCTTTTGCTGTATTTCATCTAAATTGAAGAGCTTCTATGGTAAAAAACGAATAATGTGGAAATAGATATTAAGTGATAACATTTGTACAACCCAGTGGAATTGCTTGTTGGCTCTAGGAGGGCTGGGAGGTAAGGAAAATGAATCATGGAAACATGGGAAAATACTTAAAAAATAAAATTTAAACATTAAAAAAAAATCCTGTGTTGGCCAAAGGAAGGGATAAGCCTACTCTTCTGCACACCAATAAAATGTGAGTAAAAGCCAAATGAAAAAAGGTGGAACACACACACACACACACACACACACACACACACAAAGTGTTCTTTTTCCTAGAGAAAACAGAACAGTGCCTTCTAAGAGGGGAGATATGACCAACAATTGACAAAACTGCGATATAGAAATGTATTGGAATATTATTGTACCCTAAAGAATTATTTTATGCACATGTGAAGAATTCACCAATAATCTATGTCAGTGGACAGCTGAGTAGCTCAGTGGATTGAGAGTCAGGCCTAGAGACGGGAGGTCCTGGGTTCAAATTTGACCTCAGACACCTCCCAGCTGTGTGACCCTGGGCAAGTCACTTGACCCCCATTGCCCACCCTTACCACTCTTCCACCTATGAGCCAATACACAGAAGTTAAGGGTTTAAAAAAAATAATCTGTGTCAACATTACATACTTCCATTTGTGAAAACTGGGTTTCTGTCCACACCTTAAGTGGTAATTGTGTTCAACATCATTCTAAGAAAAAAAAAAAACCAAATCATTGACCATGGCTCACATTTATATATTTAAATTCTTTCAATAATCTCTAATGTAAACTACTTAAACTAAATGAGAATAGCTAGATAGATGTCTTTTCATTACTCATTATAGTTTACCATTCAGTTTTAATTGTTTTTGTTGCATTTTGCCTAACCTGAAGGTCTTTTGCTAGAGAAAACAAACAAAACAGGAATTAAGTAGTTTTGATTTCTCACCTTTTATCTTGCCATCTACCTCACCCATGAGTCCTCTCCCTTTCTAGATCTTCTTTTTTCCCTCTGCCAACCTCTTCAAAGTCATTTTCTGATGTCCCTAGAATTAGTTACTAGCCTCAGATCACTGTTAGGCCTTCCCTTCTCAAGACTGGACTGTGGAGGCAGTCAGGTGGCTCAGTGGATGGAGAGCCAGGTTTGGAGTTGGGAGGACCTGGGTTCAAGTCTGTCCTCAGACATTTCCTAAGCTGTGTGCCCTGGACAAGGCACTTAATCTCCATTGCCTAGCCCATACTGCTCTTCTGCCTTGGAATTGATACCTAGTGTTAAGTCTAAGACAGATGGTGAGGGTTTAAAAAAAAGGAAAAAGACTAGACTATGCCTAGTTCCGACTTCCTTATCTACTATGAATTCTGAAAGGGTGGAACCTCCAAAGGCTCCCATCACCTCTGTTTCATCAAACAGGTCTTCCTGATTGGTCAGAATAGGATCAGATAAAATACCTAGCAGAGTATCATAACATTTTTTAAAATTTTTTTGTCTTTTATCTTTTTAATCTTTTTTATTTTTTTAGAAAAATTTTCCATTGTTACATGATTCATGTTCTTACTTTCCCCTACCCCCCCAGCCCTCCTTAGCTGACACACGTTTCCACTGGTTTTGACATGTGTCATCGATTAAGACCTATATCCATATTATTGATAGTTGCATTGGGGTGGTCTTTTTGAGTCTACATCCCCAATCATGTCCACATCAACCCATGTGTTCAAGTAGTTATCATAACATTTTTAAAGTGCTTGACAGATATTATTTTGATTCTCACAATAATATTATATAGTATAATAATAATAATAACATTTATATATTGCTTCAAGGTTTGCAAAATGTTTTTACATATATTAATTCATTTGATCCTCACCACAACCCTATGTTGTTGCCTAGTCTTTTTTATTCATGTGTGTCCAACTCTTTGGGACCCCATTTAGGGTTTTCTTGGCAGAGATCCTGGAGTGGTTTGCAATTTCCTTCTCCAGCTCTTTTTACATATGAGGAAACTAAGACAAAAAATGGTTAAGTGAATTGCTCAGGGTCCCACAGCCAGGAAGTATCTGAGGCTGGATTTGAACCCAGGAAGATAAAGTTTTCTTGGCTCCAGGCTCAGCATTCTTCCATCTAGCTGCTATTATTAGCCTCATTTTTAAAATTGGGAAATTGAGGCACCGAAAGATTCAGTGACTTGCTCAGGGTAACATAGTGAGTAAGTATCTGAGGTAGGATTTGAACTGTGGCATTCTTGACTAAGTTTTTATTTTCTATCCTCTATGCGTTATTATTTATTTTCATTATTACTATTGTTGCTGTTATGCCTACTTTACAGATGATGGTGCTGGCCTCAAGGAGGGCAAATGATTTGTCCAGGAACAGGTAGTGAAGACAGTTGATGAAATTATACCAAATTCAACCCCTGTGTCCATTTTGCCTCTGGGCACAGAGTAATACTCTTCAAAATACAAAGCCTTTCCAAAGAAAGGGTGTAGTGTTTAGTTTGGAATAATCCTGGAATCTACATCACCTTCTTAGAGCTCCAGATTGCTTTTGTTAGCCCTGCGTGTCTGAGACAAACTCTAGAAACTTTGGTAATCCTTATTTTGTTATGGGGATTTAGGGAGGTGTGTAGTGATGTGTAATGGGATATTTGAGGGATGATCTTTCTTAAATGTGAATGTGTTCAGGAGTTCCGTGCATGTCCCAAGGACAGTGGAACTCTGTCCAGATCCTGTATTCTCTTGAGTCTGGGTCTTGTCCCACACATCTGGCACTGAGCAGGTGTTTGGCTTATCCCATGATCACTATTCCATGCCTTCTCTGCTTCATACCAGGGCCAAATGCAAGATGGGGTTATTTGATGTGGCAATATACAGAACAGAATAGAATTATAAAGACTTAAAGATTAAGGTGAAAAGAGAAGGTGCTTATTTCAGTGCTGTACCACAGTGGCATGTATGAGGGGTAAAATGTCAGTTTCCTAGAAAAAACACATAGTGGGGCTTTAGCCAAAAACAGTATTGCAAATATGTGTTTTTTGGCTAGGATGAATTACTATTAAAATGACCAAGGTAAAATATGATGTTTCCAGCACCTTATAAAAGGGTAGGTGACTCTATTGGCCATAAGACAAAATCTGGATTACCCTTTCAGGCAATCCAGTTCCTCCTTTATACAGGTTCTATGTGGGCAGCTAGGTGGTACAGTGGATAGAGCACTGGGCCTGAAGTCAAGAAATACTGAGTTCAAATCAAAAATGGCCAAAAAGTGGCCATAGACACTTACTAGCTATGTGGCTCTGTGCAATTCATTTAACCCTGTTTGCCTCAGTTTCCTCATCTGGTAAATGAGCTGGAGAAGGAAATGGTGAGCCACTCCAGTATCTGCCAAGAAACCCTGAAAGGGGTCATGAAGAGTTGGACATGATTAAAAAGACTGAATACTAACAACAATACGATTCCCTTCACCTCTCTATATCAATGGGCTAATGACACGTACAGAAAGACCAAGGGGTACAGAATATGCCCACGGCACCTCTTCTGCCATGGTAACCATGCATTATTTCCTTTCCTGCCTCTTTCCTACAGCCACCACCTTTATATTTTTTACTGCTGCAGGTGAAGTGGGAGTGAATTAATGCTGGCTTCAACAGAAACAATCCTTTTGTATATTCATATCACGGACACCATAGACAGCACATAACTGAGGGATGGATGAGGACAGATTGCATCCTCTCTTGTAGTGGAGACCTTCATCCAAAGAGATCTTCATTCCACTTGTTGATCATGGATATGTTTAATGTCATCCATCTGCCAGCCTGAACAGTTCATGTTTTTTTTTTTCATTTTATTTTGGTTCTCCTGAGTTTTATTGAAAAAAAATTCTTTTAGCCACATTTGCAATTTAGAAAACATTCCTCCAATGCTCATTTTTTACTCTTGGCAGCCCACCAGGCTCCATACTCATTAAGCTTCTCTGAAGGTCATCTTCAATCATTCAGGGTTTTTACATAAGCATAAATTCCTATGAAGATCTCAGGAGAAGGTCACTAAAAGTCAAGCCTGAGTTTTTAACATTTCTGTTAGGCAACTGGGGGTGTTTGACTTCCAGAACAACTGTTTGATTTCTTTCAGGCCTGGATTGGTGCCTTTTGGGCCCAATACCTGAGTGAATTTGAACTTTTGTGTTAAATATTACCTCTGAGACATTGTGTCCAAGTGAGAAAATGTGAAAAGAGAAGGGAAAACATTTTTTTAATTAAAAATTTTTTTGGGGATCTCATCCACTCAAAAAAATTTAAAAAAATAATAAAGTCTCTACGAGTGCCCAAAGTTTCCATAAAACTTACTGTTTCTTGGAATTCATTTTTTCTCTTTTTCTTTTAAGAGAAAGTAGGGCTCTTCAGTTTAGAGTAGTTTTTGGCAATGATTATATAATCTTCAGAAGGATTCGTTTTGCTTCGGCAAAAGAAAGTACCATTCTGCTATTGCCAAAACATACTTAAATCAGTTCAAGGAAAACCAGAGTTCCCAACTGCATTTCTGATAAATTATTCCTATAGAACCTTTGCTTCAAGATTTTTCCTGGCACAAAGAGAAAGAGGAATTGACTAGTTTCTTATTATTAGACCAAGTTTAATACAGAGAATTATATATATATATACATACACATAAATCTAAGAAGAAAAATGGATTGTGATGCAGATGTGTGTGTGTGTATGTTGGGGAATGAGAAAGAGTATTGGCAGCTAGGATTGAGAGAGTAAAAAGCCAGAATTGGATCTTGGAATCATGGGATTATGGATTCAGTGTTGGGAGGGACCTCAGAGATCCTTTAGTTAGTCTAACACTTGATTTTATAGAGGAAGAAACTGGACTAGAAAGATTAAGAGATTCACCCAAGGTTATGGGCACTAAGTAGCTAAGCCAAGAACTTTTGAGATAAAGTCCTAGGTAAGTATGGTAGTTCAGAATTCAAAATTAATATGGCACCTTATGTCTTATCCCCTTTAGGATTATTCAAAGGTCTCCTTGAAAACTGATTTTTCACTCAGATTCTACTTGTCCTATCTTTAGACTTTTTCTCTGGGTCCTTTCCATAGAGAGCCTCCATTCCCTCCTCTTCCTTATCAATTTATATATTTCCTTCAAGCCCAGCCCTCTATCTACTGCCCCAACCTAGCTGTCCTTTAAGGTTTAGCTACCTAGGTTGACTTATTAGAGCCAAATGTCTGAGTGATTCCAGGACTGGACTTAGAGTTAGGAGCATCTGAATTCCCTATCCTGATGCGAAATCATAGATCATGTGAGTATTCATGCTTTGTTGCCTTGTTGGTTTTATGCCTGTTGGCTTGGCCTTTATTTCCTTTGTTTCTTTCTCTTTGTGGTCACAATCACATGAGGACAGTCTTGCGAATCCATAGTCTTTACTTTCTTTATTGACATAGCCTCTCCCCATCTTATACAAATTTTTGTCTATTATCGTGGGGACTGCCTCCTTTTTCTTTAATTTTGCTCTCTGGCTGTGCCAAGGTAATTTGAATATGTCTGCAATGTGTGTGTGTGTGTGTGTGTGTGTGTGTGTGTGTGTGTGTGTGTGTGTGTGTGTGTGTTTGGGACAAGAAAAAGTTAGATAACATTGATGAAAACAATCTTTTTCATTTAACACATGTTAAAAAAAGTTTTTACTTTTTGTTACAAATTACACAACGGGAGGAAGTTTTTTACACATGTTTAAAAAAGTTTCACTTTACTTTTCGTTACAAATTACACAACAAGAAGAAGTTTTCTTCACTAACAAAATCATCAGGCACTCATAGCTACTGTCCAAAAATAGTATCTAGTTTTATTCAGGGACAGATACTAAGAAGCAACAGTTAAACAAAGAGTGGCTGGAAACCCTCAATTTTAGGCTCCAAAATGATGCTTATGACTAACAAATTACTTTAAAATTGTTCAAGGAGATCTGTTTACCTGGATATCATGGAAGCCTAGAATAAATAAACACAAATAGTTTTTTTCTTAGGTGGGATCAATATTACAAAAAGGAAAGGCATATTTGGATAGTATAATGTTCATTACTCATACTGATGGTAAGTGTCTGAGACAGATGGAGAAGTACATTAATAACCAAAAGGTTGCCAACTTTGGCATTTTTGGAATAGAAATGCTTCCAGCTGGATGTAAATCCATGCTCTTTTAAAATTTGAAGGACATCACCACCTTCATCAGATAGAAACAGTACTCTCAGCAAGAAAACGAATAGAAAAAACAGCCAGTGTTCAGGTGCCATTGGGTTAAATACTCACAAAGGTAAGGGTGAAAAAGGGGTTCAAGCTTGGGTTGATTCAAAGTTATTGCCAACCAAAGTGTTAACTCCAATTAGGCAAAGAGAACAAAGGATTCCCTTTTCACAAGTGTGAACTCAAAGAGAACCAAGAATTCCCTTTTACACAAATCAAATACTCTTATAAAATCAGGGGCAGTTAGGTGGCACAGTGGACAGAGCCCTGGCCCTGGAGTCAGGAGGATCTGAGTTCAAATCTGGTCTCAGACACTAGCTATGTGACCTTATTTGCCTCAGCTCCTCATCTGTAAAATTGAGATACATTGGAGAAGGAAATGGCAAACCACTCCAGTATCTGCCTAGGAATTCCACGGACAAAGTCCATGGGCTCATGGAAGAGTCAGATGTGACTGAATTACTGAACAACAACTAATTGATAATATCAGAGTCTTACACCAAGCCATTGACATGTCTTTGAGAATTTGAGAAATAGTTAAAGGAGGAAGCTATCCCTCATTTTTGTGTCTGAGATTGATAAATGTCTCAAGACAGCATGAGATCAAGATGCACAAAAGTATATTATCAGGAGGCAGCTGGGTGGCTCAGGGGATTGAGAGTCAGGTCCAGTGCTGGGAGGTCTTGGGTTCAAATCAGGTCTCGGACACTTCCTAGCTGTGTGACCCTGGGAAAGTCATTTAATCCCTGTTGCCTAGCCCATACCATTTTTCTGCCTTGGAAACAGTATACAGTATTGATTCTAAAACAGAAGGTAAGAATTTTTTTTTAATTATGTAAAGGGAAAAAGCTATTGGTCACATATGACATAAAATCAGGCCTTTGGACTCCTGATTCCTATGTAATTAGCCTTTGAAACTTAAAGAACTTGGGTTGTGTAGTTCACACATTTTCAGTCATGTCCAACTCTTCATGACCACATTTGAAGTTTTCTTGGCAAACTGGAGTAGTTTGCCATTTCCTTCTCCAGCCCTTTTTACAGAAGGGGAAATGGAGTCAAACAAGATTAAGTGACTTGCCTAGGGTCACACAGCTGGTGTTTGAGGCCAGATTTGAACATAAAAAGATGAATCCTGACTCTGGACCTGGTGCCTTGGAAATCCTATCCACTGTGCCACCTAGCTGCCCTAAAGAACCTATAAGCCATTGAAAAAGTAGCTGCCTTGGAAAGTAGTGAGTTCTGCCACTTATTAGCTCTGTAATCTTTAATCTTTTGGGGCCTCTGTTGCTTATCTCATAAATGAGGGAGTTGGACAAGATGTTCTTTTAAGGTCCCTTCCAGCTCCAGGTCTATGATCCCATCATCTTTTTCACTGGAACTCTTCAAGATGGGTGTGGAAGACTATTTGCCAAGGATTTTTAAAGAGCAATTTCTATTTAGGTAGAACTAGCTAGTTGGTCCAATGGCCTGGAGTCAGGAAGACCTAAGTTCAAATGCAGCTTCATATATTTACCACCTATATAATTTTGGGCAAGCCACTTAACCTCAGTTTCCTCATATATAAAATGGGAATCAAAACAATACTCATCTCCATGATTATTATGAGGTTCGATTGAGATAATATTTATAAAATATTATTATAAAATATGGAAATGTAAATATTTACATATGTGTTTGTGTATGTAGAGATAGATATATAAGCATAGTACTTGGCACATAGGAGATATTATGTAAACACTAATATTATTAGTATTATTATGTGCTGGTTTGACTAGATGGCCTCTGAAATTCCTTTTAACTTTGATTCTCTGAAATTGCTAAGAAGGTGAGAGGCAGTACCAACAGGGCTGTTCAATGTGAACTATAAATGTTCATCAGATCATATTTGGTAATAATGTACCAACAGGACATTTGGGTACAGGAATAATATGGCTGAGAGAGCATTTATTAAGCACTTATTAGGCGCCTAGCAAGGGACTAGGCATTGAGGATGCAAATACAAAGTGAGAATTCCTGCCCCTAAAGAGTTTACATTCTAAAATGGGGAGAGGGGGCAGCTGGGTAGCTCAGTGGATTGAGAGTCAGCCCTAGAAATGAGAGGTCTTAGGTTCAAGTTTGGCCTCAGATACTTCCCAGCTGTGTGACCCTGGGCAAGTCACTTGACTCCCATTGCCTAGCCCTTACCACTATTCTGCCTTGGAGCCAACACACAGTATTGACTCCAAGGTGGAAGGTAAGGGCTTAAAATAAATAAGTAAATAAATAATAAATAAAATGGGGAGAGACCACACACAGGGAAGTGGTGTCTAGGGGAAAGTGTTCTGGCCTGGGATTCAATGGTTGCTGAGATTCTTTCCAACTGAAATTCTCTGATTAAGAAAGTCACAGTCATGGGGATGATTGGAGCAACACAATCAGTCGTCCCACTTTTTTGAGAGACAATGGTGGCATTAGTTTTATTACAGCTCTCAGATTAAGACTTGGAAAACTGGAATCAGGGTGTGGGCTGGTAGGGTTGTGTGCCATGGCAGATTGGAAAATGATCTGGGTGGAGAAGCAGAGTCCTAGAGATTTAATAGCTGAGTGGTTTAGCACCTCCTGGGCACAATGTCTGAAGAGCTGTTTTGGAGGGTAGAATAGCAACAGTGACAAAGAGGACAAATGGTCGGGGTAAATACGCTTTTTCCTATGGAGTTAGATCTGAATGCCTTTACAGGAAATCTAGTATTGGAAGAGAAGTATCTTTTTTTAAATTCTAAATTTTAAAATATTTTTTCCATGCTTCCCTGATGCATTTTCTTTCCCTCCCCTCTTACCGTCCCCTTCCCAGAGCCAATAAACAATTCTACTGGGTTGTACAAGTGTTATCACTTGATATCTATTTCCATATTATTCATTTTTGCTATAGAGTGATCTTTTAAAGCTTAACCCCAAATCACATACCCATATATGCATGTGATAAGTGATGCCGTATGTTTTCCTTTTGCATGTCTTCTCCCATGGTTCTCAGAAGTATCTTAAAGTCTAGTTCAGATATGATTAATGAGTTGAGCAAAGACTTATAAATTCAGCTTTGAAGGAGAGTAATAATTTCCACTTTATAGTTGAGTAAGTTAACCAAGGAACAGAAGCAAAGAATTAGGCCATAATCAAAGCCAGATTCCATGTAATAAGGCAAATTATTGCCACATATTAAGACATTTCTGTGCCCCAAGTATAATAGAAATTTATTAAAACTTAGCATGTCCTTTTAAATTTATATCCATCTGGCAAAAACCCATGATACAAGACTGAAATGCTCAAAGGTAACCTGTACCCTTTAAACACTTAAAAAACCAAACCCTTATTTTCTGCCTTAGAATCAATACTATGCATTGGTTCCAAGGCAGAAAGGTGGTAAGGGCTAAAGATGATGGAGGTTAAGTGACTTGCTACCCTTCTAATTTTCTAACATATTACTCTTCTTATACTCTCTGATCTGGCTTACTTGCTGTTCTTGATATATAATTCCATTTTCCTTCTCTGTGCCTTGGACTTGGAGTCTACAAGACTTGAATTTAAATCCTGCCTCAAAAAATCAATAGCTGTATAACTCCTGCCTTGAATGTACTTCCTCTTTATTTCTACCTCTTAGAATCTCTTGTTTCTTTCCAGATCTGACTCAAGGACTTTTGTTGGAAAATATGTAGAAATGCTGATGATTTATGCAGGTTTATCTTGGACCCTGCAACTTTGCTAAAGTTGTTAATTATCTCCACTAGCCTTTTAGTTGATTTTCTGGAGTTCTTTAAGTAGACCATCACATCATCTGCAAAGGGTGATAGTTCAGACTCCTTGTTGCCTACTTCAATCCCCTCAATTTCTTTTTCTTCTTTAATTGCTATTGCTAGCATTTCTAGAATAGGATTAAATGATAGAGGTGATAATGGGCATCCTTGTTTCATGCCTTATCTTATTGGGAAGACTTCTAATTTATCCCCATTGCATATGATGCTTATTGATGGTTTTAGATATATACTACTTATTATTTTTAGGAAAGGTCCTTCTATTCCTATACTTTCTAGTGTTTTCAATAGGAATGGGTGCTGTATTTTGTCAAAGGCTTTTTCATCATCTATTGAGATAATCATGTGATTTTTGTTTGTTAGCTTGTTGATATGGTCAGTTATGTGGATGGTTTTCCTAATGTTAAACCATCCTTGAATTCTTGGTGTAAATCCCACCTGATCATAATGAATAACCCTCGTGATCACTTGCTGGAGACTTTTTGCTAATATTTTATTTAAGATTTTTGCATCTATGTTCATTAAGGAGATTGGTCTACAGTTTTCTTTCTCTGTTTTTGGTTTGTTGAGGATACATTTGGGGAAGGCTTTCCTGATCCCCTTCCTCCATGTGCTAACTAGTGAGTTTGTATCTTTCAAATGACTTTATATTCACTTTGTTTGTTTTATGTATATACTTTTATGTGTACATGGTGGCTTCCCCATTAGCATGTAAACTTCCTGAAGACAGCAACTATTCACTTTGGTCTTTGTGTCCTCAGCAGCTAGGAAAGTGCTTGTTATATATTAAGTGCATAATAAATGCTGCTTGCTCGATTTTTTTTAAACTGTTACCTTCTGTTTTAGTATCAGCTCTAGACAGAAAAGTGGTAAGGGCTAGGCAATGGGGGTTAAGTGACTTGCCTAGGGTCACCCAGCTAGGAAGTGTCTGAGTCCAAATTTGAACCTAGGATTTCCTATCTCTGGACCCGAGTCTCTATCCCCTGAGCTACTTTGTTGTTCCCGATTGATTGTTTGAAAGTGATATTTCATAAATTTCAATGAAATGTAAATAATTAGGGTTTCCTGAGCTTTGTTTTACTTTTTGAAAGCCCTGAGTTGGAACTTTAGCTCTGAAGTTTTTCACTGTGTTGTTGGATAAGTCATTTTATTTTGCAATTTCCTCGTTTTTAAAATGAGTATTAGATTTGATAATGTCAAACATCTGTAATTCTTTTTCAGTGCCTATTAGGATACATAATGCTAAGGCCTAGAAAACCCCCTGCTTTCTATTTTTTTCCTTACTGTTTCTGTTACTATGAAAAAAAGTTAAAAGTAAAATCTTGGTTTTAATTCTCTTTTCAGGGCCAGTTTTGTGACTACTGTAACTCTGGAGATCCCAGTAAAGCTCACCCGGTGACCAATGCAATTGACGGGACTGAATGTTGGTGGCAAAGCCCTCCTCTTTCCTTGGGCTTACAGTACAACAAAGTCAATGTTACTCTAGATCTGGGACAGGTAAGTTGTGGTGTCACTGACACTCTTACTTTTTTTTTATATTTATCACTGTTCATTTCTTTGTAAAAAATAATTTAAATTTTTCTAAATTTAATTATTCTGAAATTGATGAACACCAATAAACAGGAGCACTTCTGTAAACAAAGAACATAATAATAGCTAGCATTTATAAATCACTTTGAGATTTGGAAAGTATTTTACAAATATTATTTTATTTTTTTTAAACTTTTACTTTTCTGTCTTAGTAGCAAGTAATACAGAAGGGCAAGGGTTAGGCAAACATGATTAAGTGACTTGCCCACAGTCACACAGCTAGGAAGTGTCTGAGGCCAGATTTGAATCAAGGCCCTTTTTGACTCCAGGCCTGGCACTCTATCCATTGTGGGCACCTAGCTATCCCTTCAGATTAGTTTCACAACAACTCTAAGAGGGTGGTATTATTATTAGACCCATTTTATAGATGAGATGAGGAAACTTGCTCAGAGTCATGCAGATATTGATTTTTTTGAGGTAGGATTTAAGCTCAGACTTTAATCTAGAATCCAAGACCAACATTCTAACTATTATACTACACTGCACTGCCTATTGTTGTTATTTTAAGAAAAATTCTTCATGACCCCATTTGGGATTTTCTTCAGCAAAGCCTAGCTGTTTTTTATTTTTTAAAGAGTCTTAATATGAACTGAAATGTGATTCACCCATTACTTGCAGTTTGCTATTTTTGAAAAATGTATAAGTATAATAAATTCAAAGCAATTTCAGAGTTGTCTTGCTTGTCTTGGTCTCCTTCTGAACTATCTTCTTTTGTACATTAAAATATTTGAATGATCCTACTTTATTTTCTTCTTTTTGGGCATCATTATTATTGTTTTCCTTCTTTCTACCCAATTCACCTTCCATTAGAAATTTTTAAAAGCTCCCAAATCAAAGCCTTGTAAAGGCATAATTAAGCAAAACAAATCCACATGTAGTGTCTGAAAGATTTTCCAATTTTGTACCACAAATCTCTCTATCAAGAAGTAGGAATTATTCTTGCTCATTATCATCATTGTTACTCATTTCACTGTTCTTTACAAAACCTGACTTATTACAACCTATGTTTTTTTCAATTGGGAAAGGTTTTTTTTTCTGTTACTGAGGTCTGTAATAGATTTTTTTCCCCCTTAGGAGCTGTCCCTGGTCTTATAGATCCTGGCCTTAATTGGCACTGGCGAGAAATAAGTCTATGACCTACATTAAAAAATACTCCCATGTCATCTTATGAAACTTAGTCTCAAGATTTGTCTTATCCCCCAAATCTGGGATTTCCTGTAGATCAGATTGCATCTCTGATTTGATATGCTTCTCAGTGTTTAGCCTAAAACTAATGTCTCTTTTTGGCCAGTCTGGTGTAAATTATACTATGAATTAATGGAGTATCCCACAGAAGAAACAATGAATAAGGAGAATCAGAAAGGGAGTACTACCCCACAGCCTGAGGATATTGAAAGCTTTTCTGCTTATCATTAAATCTTGTAGGGTTCCTTGGAAACTTCCCGTTGGCTTCAATTAATACAGTCCATTGGCTGTACTAAATATCAGCTAATTGAATTTGTACTCTGTGGGAAATTTTGGGAGATCCTTGATGTTCTGAGAGTCTCTTTTTATTCTTTCTAACAATAATCAGTTTATCTATCTGGTAGGCTAATGGTATAACTAAATTGGGGGATTGGATTTGTGTTCTTTTTAGTTAACGGAGGACTACCAAATTTACTAAGGTTTATTAACCTATTCCAAATGCTGCTTATTGAATGAACTTGGCATAAGATCAGATAGATCTCTTTATTCTTTTGGCCTTTTGTTTTGTTTCAATACTTCTTTGATGTGTTGGAAACCTCTAATTAGGAAAATTAAATAACAAAATGCCAATGAAGACATAATCTACTAATTTGCTTGCTATTGGGACATTAAGGATGCCACACATATTTATGGTGATTACATGTTCTTGGCATTGAATGTCTCAAGTGGGATAGTTGTCTCTAATCTACACCCAGTAAAACTAAGTTCACACAGTCTAGCCTCAGCAAATTTAAATGGAAGAAAAATGATGCTTTAAGAAACACTTTAGGGGGCAGCAGATTGAGAGCCAGGCCTAGAGATAGGAGATCCTGGGTTCAAATCTGGCCTCAGAAACTTCCTAGCTGTGTGACCCTGGGCAAGTCACTTAACCCCCATTGCCTAGCCCTTACCATTCTTCTGCCTTAGAACCAAAGGTGGAAAGAAGATAAGGATTAAAAAAAAAGAAACACTTTCCTGGGTCCATTTAGAATAGAGATTTTTTTCCCTTTTTAAAAATTTTATTTTGAATATTTTCCCATAATTACATATTTCATGTTCTTTCCCTCTCCCCCAAATCCCTCCCCCGCCGTAGCCAATTCCACTGGGTTTTACATGTATTATTGACTTAATTCCATATTACTGGTAGTTGAACTAGAGTTATTGTTTAGTGTCTACATCCCCAATAATATCCCCATCAGCCCATGTGTTTAAGCAGTTCTTTTTCTTTTGTGTTTCTCCTCCCACAGTTCTTCCTCTGAATGTGGCTAGTTTTCTTTCTCATAAGTCCCTCAGCCTTGCTCTGGATACTTGTGTTGCTGCTAGTAGAGAAATCCGTTATGTTTGATTGTACCACAGTGTATCAGTCTCTGTGTACAATGTTCTCCTGGTTCTGCTCCTTTCACTCTGCATCAATAGAATAGAGATTCTTAACCTGGGGCCCATGGATTCAGGGGTCTATGGATAGTTTTCAGGGGCTCCGTGAATTTGGATAGGAATGAAATTATATCTTTATTTCAGTGGAATTGGTTTCCTTTATAATCCTATGTATTTTCATTTTATGTATTTAAAATATTATTATTATTTAAACCCTTACCTTCCATCTTAGAATCAATACTGTATATTGGTTCCAAAGCGGAAGAGCAGTAAAAGTTAGGCAATAGGATTTAAGTGACTTGCCCAAGGTCATACAGTTAGGATATGTCTGAGGCCAGATTTGAACCTAGGATCTCCTGTCTCTGGGCCTGGCTCAAAATATTATTTTAAAAGGGAGTCCATAGGCTTCATCACAGTGCCATCGACACAAATGGGGAGGGAAGGAAATAATCATTTATATAGCGTCTACTCTGTGCTAGGCACTATGCTAAGTGTTTTAAAAAATTATCTTGTTTAATTATTATTATAATAACCCTACACAGTAGGTATCATTACAATCCCCATTTTTACAATTGAGGAAAATAAGGCAGAGATTAAGTCATTTTTTCAGTGTCACCCAGCTAGTAGTAACTATCTGAGAGCAGATTTGAATTCAGATCTTTCTTACTTCAGATCGGTGCTCTATCTGTTGTACCACCAGCTGCCTCAGTTAAGTCTCATTTAAAAAAAACAACAACAGATTGCTCAGTGGAGACTTTGGTAAAAGGGGCCAGCTGGGGCCGATTGGACAGAGACAATGGTGACCCTGTTGGCTGAGGCAGAATTGTGTCCAGTTAGAGAGATAAAATAAATAAAAATAAATAAATGATAATAATAAAAGGAAAGAGGAGGAAGAGGAAGGAGAGAAGAGAAGAGAGAAAAAGTGAGAAGACTAGAAAAGGAAAGATAGTAGGGGAAGGAAGGAAGGAAGGAAGGGACAAAAGAGAGAAAGGAGGGGAGGAAAGGAGGGAGGGAGGGGGAGAAGCAGAAACCCAAGGAAAGAAATAGGAAGTCATGAGGGAGGAATTGTGATGGGGGTAGAGGGAGGTAAAATAAAGGAATTCTCATTTAAGAACAACTTTGATGTGTGATTTGGTGGCTTCAGCTAGCAACTTTTCACAGAACCCCTGGAGAAGAAAAAAACCAAGGCTTAGTTACATGGAGTTGAAGACTCTATTTCTCTTGGGGGGTCACCATTCTATTATCCTGGAGCTTGGGAGATAAAGCAATTCATACATATGACCAGTAAGCAGCAAATGTATGAAAATGATACTAACAACTGTGATGATCCTATTAGATGATTTTCTTTAATTGCTTGTAGAGAAGGTGCTTAGTGAGAGGTATCCTTTGGATATTTTATGGGAAATGTCTATTGAGTCAAAAGAGTATATCAATATCCATTAAATGGGGAATGGCTGAACAAATTGTGGTATGTGATGGTGATAAAATACTATTGCTCTATAAACAAGATAATTTCAGAAAAAGCTGGAAAGATTTCCGAAAACTGATGCAGAGTGAAATAAGCAGAACCAGGAGAACATTGTATACAGTAACAGCAATATTATATAATGATCATCTGTGAAAACTTGGCTACTCTCAACCATGCAGTGATCTGGAACAATCCTAAAAGATTTATGACAGGAAATGCTATCTACTTCCAGAGAAAGAAGTGCCAGAGTCAGATGGATATGGATCAAAGCATACGATCTTTCACCTCAGTGTTTTTGTGGTTTTATTTTGAGGTTTTGGTTATATATGAGTGTGCTCTTACAACAGTGACCAATATGGAAGTGTGTTTTGCATGATTAAAATAAATTAAGTGGCATATCAAGGGGAAAAACACTAAAAAGACAGTTTGAGATGTAGAATCAAGACAGCAAACATTTATTAAATGCTTACTATGTACCAGGAACTGTTTAAGTTCTGGGAGTACAAATACAAGCAAAAATATATGTGAATAGGGGATAGGATTTGTACAGTGAGAGCCTGGTTTCAAAATCACTGAAATGGAGAGATTATGGCCAGGTTAGAGGATGCCAACTATTGGGGAACGAGTCCTGGCAGAGTATCAATGCCTTGAAGGAGGCAAGTGATTAGATTACTCAAAGTTCTTCTTTGAGTTCTTGGAGTAGGTGGAAATGTTGAGTCCTACAGTCTTAGGAGGGCCACCTTACAGTAGGCAAGAGCAGATGAAGGTATGGCTTGGGGGGAGAGCACAGGTAGGAGGTGGCAACTCTGGTCCCTTCTCTGGTTCTTTTCCTAGATCTTCCTCTAGGTGACACCCACGAATTTAGATTGTCTTCTAAGGCACTGTCCTGAGTCCTGATGCTCCTCTAAACTTTCTGTCACTTGGTGATTTCATCAGCCATCATGTGCAATGACCACTTTTTATGAAGATGATTCCTGGATGGATGTATCCAGCCTAGTCTCTCTCCTGAGGTACAGGCCTATATCTTCATCTGCCTATCTGACACTGGGAACTGGATGTTCTGTAGACATCTAACTCAACATGTTTGGAACAGAATTCAATATCTTTTCCTCAAAATTCTTCCTTCTCCCTAACTTCCATATGGCTGCTAAGGGCATTACTGTCTTTCCAGTCATCCAGGCTTGCAATTTAATGTCAGTTTTACACTTTACCCTAAATATTTAACCTTTTGCCACATATTATTCTTGCTATCTTCATACCAAGTCTCTTATATGTCTCTTTTTCTCCACTCACATATCTGCCATCTTGGTGTAAGCCTTCATCAGCTCATGCTTGGACTATTATAATATCCTTCCATTTGTGCTTCCTACTTCAATCTCTCCCCACTCCTCTCCCCACTCTAGTCTATGCTCCATGCAGCTGCCAAAGTGATCTCTCTACACCCCATCGCTTACACAAGAAATTCCAGTGGTCCCTGTTACTCCCAGGATAAAATATTAAATCTTCTTTTTAGCATTTAAAGCCCTTCACAGCTTGACCCCTTCCTACCTTTCTATTCTTCTTAAATTTTGTGACACTAGTCTACTTGCCATTCCTCACACAGGATCCTCCATCTTCCAACTTTATGCCTTTTCTTCTTTTTAAAACTCTTACTTTCCATCTTAGAATTAATACTGTGTGTTGGTTTCAAGGCAGAAGAGTGGTAACAGCTAGGAAAAAGGGGTTAAGTAACTTGTCCAGGGTCACAGTTTTGAAATATCTGAGGCTAAATTTGAACCCAGGACCTCCCCTCTCTAGGCCTGACTCTTAATCCACTGAGCCACCTTCCTGCCTCACTTTATGCCTTTTCAGTGTCTGTAACTTTGTGCCATCCTTATCTTCACCTCTTGGCTTCCTTTAAAACTTAGCTCAAATTTTTACTTCTGCAAGAAGTTCTTCCTGATCCCCTCATATTGCTAATGCCTCCTTTCTGAAATTAATTATCATTTATGTTAATAAAAATAAAATAATGAATAAATATACTAATAAGTAAATAACAAATAAATAAATTATACTAATAAATACGAATAAATATACTAATAAATGCTTCCTGATTAACTGGTAACATAGAAAAGGTGATATATGTCTGGCCTCAGATGCTTCCTAGTTGTGTGACCCTGGACAAGTCACTTAACCCCCATTGCCTAGCCCTTGCCACTCTTCTGCCTTGAATCAACAGTATTGATTCCAAGATGGAAGGTAAGGGTTTAAAAAAAAAGATAATTTACATACTGTAAGTATGTTTTATGAACTATAAAGAACTATTTGTTTTTGTGATTATGATTATAATAAGAGATTCTCATACATGTGAATAGGGCCAATTTTTGGTTGAATGGCAGGAGAATTTTATTTTGAGCATTCTTATTTCACCTTTCTCTACCTTTTATTCCTTTTTTAAAAAATTTATTAATATTCATTTTTAACGTGGTTACATGCTTCATGCCCCTACTTTCCCCTTCACCCCCCGCTCTCCCCCCACCCATGGCCCCTTTTATTCCTTTTAAGTCCTTCTTCCCCTTCTAGGTATCCAAAGCTCTCATGCTGCCCCATATTGACTATTAATGAGAGAAAATGAACTGATGAACTCATTTGAGCAAAGGTATTAGGACTTCTGGCACAATCCTGGCCGTGTGGCTTTGGGCAAGTTACTTAATCTCTCAATGCTCTAAGCAACTCTCTAAAATAGAGGTTGCAGAAAAGGTGCTAACTGCCATTGCTATGGGGAGTTTCCTCACCTTCGGATTCCCAATAACAGTGAAATCCCAGATCTGGTACCTACCTATGAGGGACTTAATATGTTACTAAACCAGTGCAGTGTATTGGCAAGAGCAAAGGACTTGGTGCCAGGAGAGTTGGATTAAAGTCCTGGCTTTGACACTTAGGTTATATGTGTGTGTCCATAAGTAAATCACTTCTGTTTCTCTGGAACTTGGTTTCCTTATATGGGAGAATGTAAGCTTATTGAATACAGGCATTGTGTTAGTATTCCTCAAACCTAGGGCAATGCCTTGAATATATTAAACATTTAATAAATGCTTATTGGATTAGATATGTAGAATGGGTAACTTGGACTAATTGATCTCTAAGACAAGAGAAGGAAAATGGCAAACCACTCCAGTGCCTTTGCCAAGAAAACCCCAAATGGGGTCGTGAAGAGTTGGACATGCCTGAAACAACTCAACAAGAAGAAGACATTTTTCAGTTCTAATTGCTCTGATCCTATTTCATAAGTTTGTTATGAACAAAGTACTTTTTAAGCCTTAAAGCAGTATCTCAATGTAAGCTGTTATTGCCTTTTATAAGTCTTTAAGGAGAACTTTTTGCTTAACCCAAAGGAATTATTCCCTGATGGAAGAAATTCAGATATCAACAAAGAAGATATTTAGGATATACTGGACCAGAATACCAGATTTGGAGACAGAACAACTTTTTCAAAATAATTCTCTTTTACTTAAACTTGTGTGACTTTGGACAAGTACCTTTGACCTCCCATGGCTGTAATTTCCTCAACTGTAAAATGAGATTGTTCAAAGTATTTATTATATCTCTTTTTGTGCTGGCCAAGAATTGGAAATTGAGGGGTTGTCCATCATTTGGAGAATACCTGAACAAGTTGTGGCATATGATAGTTATAGAATACTGTTGAGCTATGTAAGAAATGACAAACAGGATGACTTCAGAAAAAATTGGAAAGACTTGCCATGATCTGATGTGAAATGAAGTGAGGAGAATCAGAAGAACATTGTACACAGGGTCGGCAACATTTCTTGACAAACAACTGTGAAGGACCTAGTTACTCTCAGCAGTGCAAGTGACTCAAGACAATCTCAGAGACTCATGATGAAAAATGCCATCTGCTTTCTGAGAAAAACTAATAGAGTCTGAATGCAGATTGAAATATGCTATATTTCATTTTCCTTCTTATTCTTTTTTATTGAGATGTCTTCCACAAAATGACTAATATATGTGTAATTACAATTTGAACCCTAGAACTACAATTC
The DNA here is from genome assembly GCF_016433145.1 of Gracilinanus agilis. Taxonomy (NCBI): domain Eukaryota; kingdom Metazoa; phylum Chordata; class Mammalia; order Didelphimorphia; family Didelphidae; genus Gracilinanus; species Gracilinanus agilis. Next base: position 540,658,112 of record NC_058130.1, on the reverse strand, counting down.
CCAGCACCCCACTTTCCTTCTCACATTATGTGCTGACATAGGGAGGATATAAATTTTGTGTAATGCCTCCTCTCACTCTTTTCCTGTGGTCGGGTTTGGTGGAGGTGGTGTGAGTTGAGAGCCAGGAGTAGTTTTTGCTCACCTGGTCTTAATTTTGTTAGATAGCTAGATAATTTTCTTAGATAATAGGTTTTTTAAACTTCTGTTTTCTTTTTATTCTTTCTACATCAAGTGATTATTAATAAACTTTATAAAATATAATTCTTGGAGTGTTGGATATTAATTTTAATCCTACATATGGAAAAATGTTTTACATGATTACGCATGTAAAATTGTTATCAGATTGCTTACCATCTCAGAGAGAGAGGAAGGGTAAGAAGAAGGGAGAGAATTTGGAACTCAAAACTTAAAAAAAAATAATGTTAAAAATTGTGTTTACACATAACGGGAAAAAATAAAATCTTATTTAAAAAATAAAATGAGATTGTTTGACTTGGTAGCTTTTAATCTATGCTCTTAACACTTTTCAAATGCCTCTGAAACCACAATATACTCATGCATCATGCCAGTCCTGCTCATTTATGCTTTGTAGAAGCACAATCAAGAATGTTTCTTGGAAATAGACACTGAATTTTTAAAAATAAAGAAAAGTGGCACAATTTATCCCTTATGCAATCTTTAAAAATAGTTTTTTTGCTTTTTCCCCAGTGAAATTTGACAAATTTTAGCTATATTTTGGCTTTAAACCATGGCAGACATCCCATTAATAATGTTAGTGGAAAGCTTGTAAGTGGAAAGGCTGAATTCCATGAATTTACCATAGAGGTTCTGAAAACTCTTGGGCTAAATATAATATCTCAAGGGATACCATGGCATGCCCTTGTCTCCAGTGAAGGCTCGCCCACAGTATTCACACTACTCCAGGGCACTTTTGATTTAGACTGAACAGTCTTTTTCTTTTTGAGGGTTATGAACTAATGCTATAATTTTCCTCTCAGATGTGTATCCCTACTTTTACCCCCTTCTTTAGAACTACGTCACTTTTTACATCATTCTTGTTTTTTGGTCATATATAAACTTTTAAAAAATCTTCTTTACATTCTCTCTTCTTTTTTCCTACTTGTTTTAATTCCTTTAGATATCTAAGATATTTGTGACATCCCAGAACCTCTCCCTTTTATCTTTTCACCTTTCCTCAGCCTGCACAGCCTGCTTTCCCTCTGCTAACCAACCGACCAAAAAATATCTCCAATCCTTTCCATGCTACACTCTCCTCTTCCCATCATTCATCTCCTATATCGTCCCTGTGGCTACCTAAACAAACTGGAAAGCATTTAGGTTCTTCCCTTAATAGTATTTCTCTACTATCTATAAGGAATGTCCTAAACGACAGCCTTGGTCTCTTCTATAAAAGCTTCTCTTTTGAATAGTATGTTCTATCTCCAAAAAATATTCTCTTCTCTTTTTTTCTTCAGTTTCCTGTATTATGTCTAACTCCTTTCTCTGGTCCTTTTTTGATTTCGCATACCCACCTCTACTGAAATATTTTATTAACGTAAAAATCCTAGGTTGTTTGTATCCTTGATTCTTAAAGGAAATTTCCCTCAACAGTTAAGATGTGCCGTGATTTTTCTGGTCAGAGTCTCTAAAATTTAATCATAAGGGGAGTAAAGGAAAATGCTGTGGATATGACTTAATAATAACCTTCAGATGGCACTTATGACATATCTACACACACACACACATATAAACAAATGTATTGAAAGAGAGACAGAGAGAGGGGGTGGGTAAGAATTAGAAACAAGAGTAATAAGTCTCTTTTCCTAATTCATGATGAAACTGAAACATTAAGGAACTATATTTACTTTAATAATAATATACAAACATACACATCCATATTTACATATATGTATACACATACACATATCTGAGAATAGAAAAAAGGATGAGGTGAGGATTAGAAGCAAGGATGACAGGAAGTACTTCTCCGTCATATCTTATATCTTTTGGTATAACATGTCTTATATCTTTTGAAGATATAATAAAGGGGAGCTGGGTGGCTCAGTGGATTGAGAGCCATGCCTAGAGATGGGAGGTCCTGAGTTCAAATCTGACCTCAGACACTTCCTAGACAATTCTTGTTGCCTAGCCCTTACCACTCTTCTGCCTTGGAACTGATACTTAGTATTAATTCTGAGACAGAAGGTAAGCTTTTTGAAAAGACATAACAAGAAAAAATGTGATGAAATTTAAGCAGGAGGGAATTAGTTTATTAATAGTAATAATAGTCATGTTGCTCATAATAATAACTGACATTTATATGCTACTTCAAGATATACAAAGCACTTTATGTATAGTATCTCATTTGATCCTCACCATAGCTCTGTAAAATAATTATTACTGCTATTTTTATGCCCATTTTACAAATAAGGAAACTGAGCAGTTTGCCAATGATCTCGCAACTAGTAAATGGCAGAAGTAGGATTTGAACTCATATCTTCTTTAACTCCCAGTTCAGTACTGTTCTACTATACAATTTTACAATAAGGGATAAGATGCTGATAGTGAAACTTAAGCAATTACTGAGGGAGATTCTGGAACCTCCTGAAGTTTTTAAAACTTCATAGGCAATGACATTTTCCATAACCTAGGCGCAATTGGTTTGTAAAGTATGGATTACTTGGAACTTGGAACAGAGTTCAGAAGATCTGTGATTTCATCAGTATGTGCACTCCCTCTACTAATGTATATTATAACCAATTCATGCTTTAAATGGAGGGTTTTGTGAATGACTGGTCAGATATTTCACCACCTCATTTCCAGCCTTTTGATGATGGGTCTGTCTGAGATAAGGCAGTCTTGGTGCTTGGATGAAAAGCACAAAATACATCACATGACACATTTTTGAAATCTTTCCAGCTTGGAAAGCAGGACCTGCTGGAACCTGAACTCTTTTTGCTCAGTCTTCAGGAACCTAGGATGCTTTGATGCCGCAATGAGACAAAGGAATAGGACTTTTAGCTATCATTTTTATAGTGCTTTTAAGGTTTACAAAATATTTCACATATGTTATTCCATTTGATCCTCACATCAGCCTTGTAAAGTATGTACTATTAATATCTCCATTTTACAGATCCAGAAAACTGAGCCAGCAGAGGTTAAGTGACTTGACTAGGTTCCTGCAACTAAGAAGGGTCTAAGGAAGGATTTCGATTCAGGTTTTATTGTCTCCAAATCTACCACTCTATACACTGAACCACCCAGCTTCCTTTAGTCAGAGAACTTGGAATAGTCTGGAAAAGAGAAGTAGATATCTGATCATTCACATATTATTTCTGAATGAAATATGTTAATTTCTAGTGTCCTTGCAGTATAAGCTCTGGCAAGTCTTATCTGCTAGATGCAATGATGATTTTTGTTTGTTTCTTTGTTTGAGGACCAGCCTAGCTTATTTCATAGGTTACGTTTGTTTGTTTGAGGAGCAGCCTAGCTTATTTCATAGGTGTGGATCAGGAAGAGGTCTTAGAGATCCTCATTTTACAAATGAAGAAATAGGTCCAGGGAGGTTAAATCCAGGTCCCATACTCCAATCCCAGCATTCTTTCCACTTTCATCATTATCAGAAGGCTAGTGAAATTTTAGGCTGCAGCAAGTCATGGAGTTAACTGCTGAGGAATGGAGAAGTTACATTATGTTTAGGAATCCTTACGCTGATGACTTGACAATTCTTTTTAAAGATGGGAGTGCATTTCATTATGTATAATTTGATGTGTTAGGAGAATCATGGGGGAAATATAAAGATAAATGAGCCATGGTGCCTGTCCTTCAGGAATTTACCAACTAAGCTATAGATTCTGTGTAATAAAACATGCCTGGATGAATATAATAACACTTGAAATATGGTAAGTGTAAAAGAAGGCTATGAAATTCTAGGAAATTGAAGGAAAGTTGTTTTCCGGTTAGGAGCCTTTGAGGAGGACTTTATAGAGAAGGTAGCATTCTTATAGGGTCTTAAATGACAAGTAGGATGTTCATACATATGGATGAAAGTAGAAGCATTCCAAAAATAAGGGACAGCATGAGCAAACCTATATGTGTTTTGCATGGTAATTAGAGTGCCAGACCTGGAGTTGGAAAGACTCATCTTCTTGAATTCAAATCTGGCCTCAGACACTTGGTATGTGACCCTGGGCAAGTCAGTTATCCCAGTTTTCCTCAGTTTCCTCATCTGTAAAATGAGCTAGAGTAGGAAATGGCAAACTGCATCAGTGTCTTTACCAAGAAAACCCCAACTAGAGTCACACAGAGTTGGATGTTCAGTCACACAACTGAACAACAATAACAACAACAATAAGAGTACTAAATTCTAGGAAATCAGAAAGTTGTCTTCTAGCTGGGAAGCCATTTGGGGGAGACTCTATAAAGAAGGTGGCATTCATATGGGGCCTTGAATGAGAAGAAAGGATGCTCGTACGTATAGATAAAGGTAGAAGCCTTCCAAATGTAGGGGACAATATGAGCAATACATATGTGTGTGATAGTATATAATCCAGTTGGGCTATATTGTAGACTTCCTGAGGGATTGTTAGAGCTAGAGAAGTAGTTTGCGGCCACGTTGTATAGGGTTTTGAGCTTAGAGACTTGTGCAGACATTGAAAACACCAAGGTCATCTACTGTATTCCAGGTCATCTTCAGTCATCCTGACTTTGGTCTTACCACTGCATCACCCTTAGATATCATTGGTCCTCTTTGAAAATGAAGGATGAACAACAACGTATGATGTTGACTACTAGATCAAGAAGAATGGGCTCCATTAAATAAACCATGGGGAGACACTGGAATATTTTTAATCAGTGGAAGTGACTTGGTTAGACCTGTTCATTGGAAAGTTTAGTTTATCAACACTGTAGAATGGAATGAAATGGTAAGAGACTGGGAAAGGAAGGCTGTTGTAGTTCCGAAAGCAGTAGTCAAGCCCTGAACAACAGCATTGGCAGCCAGAATGCTAAAGTGGGTCAGATGCAAGAGATATCATAGCAATAGATTTGTGGAGATGGAACTTGGCAACTGATTGGATGTGTGGAATCCGGGAGGAGTTAATTTCAAGATGACAAATCTGGGTGATTAGGAGAATCAATAAATTCAACAATAAGCTTGTATTAACCATTTATATGGATACTGCCCTTAGTACTGGGGTTACAAAAATAATTCCACAAAATGAGAATAGTGATGCCACTGTCAGAAATAGAGAATGTAGATAAAATAACAGATTTATAAAAGAAAAATAATAAAATTCACTTTTTACTTAGGGCTTTAATGATAATTAATTTTAAATGGCTGGTATGTGGGGAGGTATGGTATCCTTCTCTTTGTGATAGCAAAGGCTCTTATTCTTAGGGAGTGATTTAACATTTTCTTGAAGAGGTTGTACAAGAACCATGAAGTTATTAGATCTGAAATACTATCCAAAATAAATTCATCTGATAATGTTCATGATGCCACCTTTCATGTACGCGAATACATATGATCTATGTATATTTAAAAAAAATAAACATTATTTAGATTCTTCTTTGTTTCACATTTAATTGCCAGTTAACAATAAATTAATTTCCTGGAACACATCTTACATTGTAGAAGAGCAGAATCTAAGAGCTAAAAGAGACCTTAGAGGTTATCCAGTCCATTGACTAAGACTTATTTCTATAACATCATTGACAAGTAAGTCATCTAGTCTTTCCTGGATGATCTCCATTGAGGGAGGAACTCAATGAATTTTTGGAGTATATTCTAAGCTATTTTAAGATAGGAAAGTGGGAGTATATGTATTAAAATATTGAAAAGTCATAGATTTAGAGCTTGGAAATTTAGGTCTTAGAGATCATCTAAACTTCTCACTTTGTAGTTAAGAACTCTTAGGCCTAAAAAGTGACTTTAGTGACTTATTCATGATTGGCAGAACTGAGATTTAAAACCAAATCCCCTGATTCCAAATCCAGTTGTGTTTCTCCTGCCTATTTACATTGCTTAGGGATTTTCATGTGAAATAATACTTCTGTAGTAATTGGAACATTACAGAGTAGTTATATGGGAAATATTAAATTGTTTACAAGCAGCGTCTCTCTTTTTTGAGTTGTACCATCTGATAAGTAGATCTCCACAACGGGGCTCAATGCCAAGTGTAATGACTGAACATCAAAGGATGCCTACAAGGAGTGGGCCTGCTTGGCTTTTTCCTTTACAACCCTGTAATAATGTACTTAAAAAAAATTTTTTTGTTGGTGGTGGTCTGAATTTTTTCCTTTAAAAATTGATTTGAAATTATTATTCCTTAGAGCAAAAATAGCCTTTAACTTTAAAATCTTATGAATTACCACAACTATTTCTAAACAGGATCTTTTTATCTTTTGCTCGTAAATATTTCTGCTGACAGTGACATGATAAGGTGGGTGTAATAATAACATATTATGAGACTGGGTTTGGTGTCTAAATATACAGGAATTCTTTTGAAGCACATAGATCAGGAACGACATCTCTAGAAACCTTTTAAAAGATTGTTCTCTACTTATATTGCAACCCTTCATAAATATTAAAATTTATAGTTTTGAGAAAAATAATTATCCCCTAACATAAGAGATAAATCATAATATGTTCTGCCCTGGACTTTCTTCCTCAAATTATTAACTTGTATCTCTGTCCAAACAGATTATTTTTGAAACCACATATTTCTCCCCAAGAACTGGACCACATGTCAGGGTGTAGAGAAGCCACACAATCTAGTGAGGAAATCAGTTCCTTATCTCCCTTATGTGCAGGGTGTAGGCAATAATGTTACTATGTATTTAAGGCCAAAAAAAAGCCATTCCCCATTATGTGAGTTTAGAAAATGAGTAAATAGTTCTCAAAAGAAGAATTATAAACTATTAATAGTCACATGAAAGAATACTCCAAATCACTAATAATTAGAGCAATGCAACAAATAACAACAAAAAACACTAAGATTTCATTTACTATCCAGCAAACTGGCCAAGATGATAGAAAAAAATGTCAGTAATCAGTGTTGGAGAGGTTGGAAGAAAGTAGGCATTGAACAAGCATTTTGGAAAGCAATTTTGAATTGTACAAATATAGTAAAAAAATGTGCATGCTCTTTGACCCAAAGACTCCATTATTAGACAGACACCATGAGGAGGTCAATGATTATAAGAAACCCCAATGTATACCAAAATATTTATAAAATCGCCTTTTTTTTGCAGTAGCAAAGAAGTGGGAAGAAAGTAGATCACCATCAATTTGGGAATGACTAAACAAATTGTCGTATTTAAGAAATAACAAATAAGTTTACTATAGAGAAGAAAAGAATTAAATGAACTGATGCAGACTGAAGTAAACAGAGCCAAGAAAAGAACATGTATAATGACTTCAGCAGCATGAAAGGAAAGAGTAACCACTACAAAACAACTGAGCTAATGCTGCAGAATTACTAAGAACAAATATTGCCCCAAAGAAGATATGGGAAGATACCCCTATTCCTTTGCATGAGTGAAAGGTTCAGGGGTGAGGAACATTGCATATATTTACAGATTTTTTTCAATGTATTGATTGATTTTGTCAATTTTTTCTTAGCTTTTTCTTTTCTCTAAAACTATTATTTGTTAACATGAGATAGTTCTTTGAGAAAGGAAGGGGAAGAAATTAATGGAAGAAATTTTTGTGATGTAAAAACAAAAATATCAATTAATTTTTTTTAAAAGTGGGCTACAAGATCAAATCATTATTGTCTCTACGAAGGGGCAGGGAAGGAAGGGAGGCAAACTATTTGGATCTTATAACTTTGAAAATATGTGTTGAAAATTGTTATTACATGTAATTGGAAAAAATAAAATCTCTTTGAATTTAAGAAAAAGTGAGCTATATAAAGGCCTTCTGTCAAAAAAGTCCCCCTCAATTACAACTGTTATCTGAAACTCATTTAATAGGGATTGAAGCTTTTTGTTCTTCCACAATGCTTGAAATTTAATAGCTTCCTGAACATGTACCACACTGATTTCAATTTGCACTATGCTACAAGCAATTGAAGTTTCCCATTGCTCCCATATAGTGCTAGGCTTGTGATCTGTTTCTGAAATTTCTTATTTTCCCTTCCTTTGGTCTAGTGGTCTAAAGTCTATATTCTGATGATAATATTGCTTCTGTTCCTACCTTCATTGTTTTTTCTCACAATCTCCTTTATCCTCTTTTTTAGTTCCTGGACTTTCTTATATTACTTTGTCTTTTTTTCCTTCCTAAATTCTTACTTTTGTTTCCCAACTACACAAGAACCAGGGAACAACTGAAGGGAAGAGATTGTTGCTTTTATCAAGACCACCTCAAGTGTGGCCAGCTCCTTCTACTCTTAGCAGACAGGTCTGAACTAGTCAGTGCAAAGCCCCCCATGAATTCCTGGGAGTGCTCATGCAAAGGGGGATCCATTCCAGTTCATGATAGTTTCATTTGTGTAATTGATATAAATCCCAGGTGATATGATGTGATTGGTCAGCAGTTGACAGAGCGGTTTGCTCTTGGTCTTGTTTTGGGACCATACTGATCCCAATTGGTGCCCAGAGTCCCAAAGACCATTAGCTGGGCCAAGAGAGGTACAGCCCCAGGCTGCTGCAGCACAGCGCTCAGTGACGCATGATAGATATGGATGGGGGAGAGGGCGAAGAAATGGGAGACTTTCTTTTCACCAGGTAAGGGAAGGTCCTTGGTCTAGATCAGTGGTTCCCAAACTTTTTTGGCCTACCGCCCCCTTTCCAGAAAAAAATATTACTTAGTGCCCCCTGGAAATTATGAAACTATTTATTGAACTCAGAATAGAATGTAATACAAAAAAAGTGTGGCCATCACTGCCTCCCTGGATCACTGCAGCACCCACCAGGGGGCAATAGCACCCACTTTGGGAATCACTGGTCTAGATACTTTCCTTTCTTGCTTGTATCATCCTGAAGGGACTGGGTAGTTGACTGAAAGGTTCTCAATACCCAAGTTGGAATTTTGGTTTTAGAATGTATTAGTTATGGGTGCTTGGGTATTTCATTTTGTTGTTTAGTTGTTTCAATTGTGTCCCACTCTTTGTGACTTCTTTTGAGGTTTTCTTGGGAGAGATACTGGAGTGGTTTGCTATTTCCTTCTCCAACTCATTTTATAGGTGAGGAAACTGAGGCAAATGAAGTTAAGTGACTTACCCAGAGTCACACAGCTAATAAGTGTCTGAGGTTGGATTTATACTCAGGAAGCTGAGTCTTCCTGACTCTAGGTCCAGTACTCTATCCACTGCCCCATCTACCTGACTTAGGTCAAGTTACTTGACCTCTGAGTTTTCATTTTTTCATGTGTAAAATGGGGATTATAGGCTTATTGGATCATACACTGTAAATATAGAGTTGGGAGTGACCTTAGGGGCCATCCTCTTCTTTTTAGAGTTGATTCCATCTGAGGCCAGGATAAAGCCTAGCACTTTTGAACAAGGTCTAGCCCTCTGGCACGTTATGTATGTATAAATACCATATCTACTACAGGCAGCTAGGTGGCACAGTAGATAGAGCTTAAGACCTAGAAACAGGAAGATTCATCATCTTGAGTTCAAATCTGGCCTCTGACACTTACTACCTCTGTGACCTTAGGCAAGTCACTTAAAGCTTTTTGCCTCAGTTTCTTCCTCTGTAAAATAAGCTAGAAAAGCAAATGGCAAACCACTCCAGTATCTTTGCCAATAAAATCCTAATGAGATCCCGATGAGATCACAAGTCAGACAAATGAAACAACTAAACAAGTGACACCACAGATACCATATATGCCAATATTCAAACATTCTTCCTACCTGCTCCATCACTCTTCTTCAAAAATAAGGCAACGTACATATCAACAGCCATTAAATCAATCAGATTGACCTACCTGGCAAAAGAAATTCTAACTACTTCAAGGGAATATTAAAAAGTAACTATAGAACAGAAAAAGCACAGGAAGACCCAGGTTAAATCTAGCCTGAGACCCTTACTAGCTGACTGTGTGACCCTAGGCAAGTAACTTAACCTCTTTCAGCCTCAGTTTCCTCTTATGTCAAATGGGTATAATAAAATCATCTACCTCCCAGGGTTGCTGTGCAGATCAAATTAGATAACTTTTTTTTTACAACCCTTACTTTCTGTCTTGGGAATCAATATATAGTATTAATTAATTATTAAGCAGTAAAGCAGTATTATATTATATATTATATAAAATATTGTATATATATATATATATTAAGCAGAAGAGCAGTAAGGGTTAGGCAATAAGGGCTAAGTGACTTGCCCACAGGGTCACCCAGCTAGGAAGTGTCTTGAGGCCAAATTTGAACCCAGGATCTCCTGTCTCTAGGACTATCTCTCAACCAATGAGCCACCTGGCTGCCCCCTATTAGATAACATTTTTAAGTGTTTTGAAAATCTTGAATTATTATATAAACACTGGTTATGATTATTCTGCCTTCCTCTGGCAGTGAATTAGGAAAAGGAAGGGCATACTGCTTTTTACTGTCTAGTACCTATGTCTCAAGTAGGAAGTGAGGGACCATTCTTGTCTTTGAAAGCAGATACAGCTGTTGTGCCTGTAGCTTGGGCCTCAAAGTCTGTGAATTCCATTTCCTCTTTAGGAGCTCTGATGCTAACTCATCTTTTCTTTTTTTTTTTTTTAACCCTTGTACTTCGGTGTATTATCTCATAGGTGGAAGATTGGTAAGGGTGGGCAATGGGGGTCAAGTGACTTGCCCAGGGTCACACAGCTGGGAAGTGGCTGAGGCCAGGTTTGAACCTAGGACCTCCTGTCTCTAGGCCTGACTCTCACTCCACTGAGCTACCCAGCTGCCCTAACTCATCTTTTCTTGAAGCATCCCTTCTCACTGCTTTGTGCTCTGCTCAGAATCTCCTTAAATGCTCCCATAGCAGAGAGCTTAGAGACTCTGGGCAACCTTAGTCCCAGGGTAGCGGGGAGTGGAAGGCATGGAGGGCCATTTGTCTAGATTACATCTCCCAGAAACTCCCTTAACCAGGTTTGGAGACTCTTCCCTGCTCACAGAGGTCCGTCTTAAAAGCTAGTCACATAAAGAAATGGAAATAATTTTTAAAAGCCATGAATGTGAACTATTCTCAGTAATACTGCTGAGCAGTGGGACATCTGTTTTTACAGTCCTTCCAAATCTTGATGAACGCTCCATGAGTTTATTTTAAAATACTTGTAGTTCTTTCCCACTGTTTCAACATGGATTCTCAAATAGCTCTTTAAAAAAATAAAACAGCTTTAAAATTTATTTTTGAAGTATAGGTTTCTTTTCCCATGACCCCCCTCTACTAAATCTAACTTAAGCTCTACCCTCTCTCTCCTGCCCTAAAAATGGGTCCATGTTGTCATTTTGTTTTCTTTGCAGAGTTGTTCTAGAAATAACTGTCATTAACTGAAAAATTTAAATAGTCAGATTCTCTCTATTGTTCAAATGTCAGGCTCACTGAAGCCCTGATTTATTTGGTTTTGTTATTTGCTTTCCTGAAATAAGAAAGAAGTTCCTTGGTCAGATTATAGTATATGACAGCAAGCTCAATTATGTGGCTGCAAAGAACTTAGAAATGGGGCAGTTTGACCAACATCTGCTTCTCCTCGCTCAGGGCTGGCCTTGTTCCTTCCTAACATTTTTATAATCCAGCTTTAGTAGCTGTGATTGGCTGCGAAGTTGGAATGGTTTGATTGCTGTAAGCCCATTAAGCTTCTTGAGTGTACACACAAGCGAGGACATGAATCCTAAATGGAAATTTCCTCTTGTATTTTTGTAGCCAGGAATTAAATAAGGAAAATTCATTGCTGCTGGCTAAATTGATGTGTTAATAAGATGGCTACATCATGAACAATCTCACTCGAAGATACAAATCAGCTTCTAATTCAAAATTAGTAGGTTTTCAAGGAGGATTAATAACTTTAGCATTTACTGGTAGCAGCTTATGATGATTATAGTAACAGCTAAAATTTATGTAACACTTTAAGATTTGCAAGGTACTTTACAAAGAATATCTTTCAAAAAAAACCCTTGCAACAACCCTGTGAGGTAGTTGTCTCCACTTTACAGATAAGAAAAGTGAGTCTTGGAGTCTTTAAGTGACTTAGCTTGGGTCTAATAGCTAGTAAGTATCTGACATCATATTTGAAACAGGTCTACTTGAGTCCAAGTCCAGGAATCCTGAAAATGAGGCTGGAGAATGAAAAATAGAGAATAAAAAAGGCTCACATTATCCTCACACAGGACTGGCCCTTGTTCAAAAAGTTTCAGTGGATTATTATAGCCTCTAGTATAAAATCCAAACTTCTTCATTTGCTATCTAGAGTCTTTCATAATCAGTTTCCAACTTATCTTTCCAAGCTTATATCACACTACTTCCCCTCATGAACTCTTATGTTCTAGTCTGATTAGCCCATTTGCTGTCCCCTGAAGATGCCATTTCATCTCCAGTCTCCAAATCTTTGCTTGGTCTATCTCCCATGTCTGGAGCACTTTCCCTTTTCACTCCATCTTAGAACCCCTGCCTCCCCTTAGGCCCGAGGTCAGGTGTCGTTGTCCTACAGGAGGCCTTTTCCGAGTACCAAAGTTGTTTAATCTGCTCCTGAAATTAGTTTGTATTTATTGTAAACATATACATTTTCTGTTTAGTTATTTGTGTCTATGTTCTTTCTCCCCAATGGAATGCAAGCTTTCTGAGGGCAGAAAAGTTTTTTGTTTTTGTTTTTATGTACCCAGTAACTAGTACAGTGCTCAGCAATAGTAGGAACTTAATAAATGCTGGTAGAATTGAAGTATTCAAAAGAATGATATTAATAAGAGAGAATATAGTGAAAGAAAAGAAGACGGCTAAGTCTAGAACCCATGTAATACCTACATTTGAAAGGCAGAAAAAACAAGCAGACAGGTAAGGAATTATGGAAGAAGTAAGAAGAGAAGACCAAGTTCACTGTCTGATCACAAAGGAAAAGAGAACAAGGTAGAAGGGATTTAGCAGTGTGAAGTCCAGCAGATTTAATTTATTTCAATAAGCATTTATTAAACATATGCTATATGTAAGATACAATGCTAGGTACTAAGGACACGGAGATAAAACCAAAGAGGCCCTTAATCTCAAGAACCTTAAATTGTCAGTTATTCAAAAGTTTAGAGTATGTAAAAATCTTATTCCTTTAAAATTTCCAAATATGAATGTATTTCCCATTTGAACAGCAGAAACTAAAGTTTCATATTACCATACTTCTATGAATTGCTTCATAATAGGGGTCAGTTCTTGCCTGGCAAAGCAGTGATTCTCCGGTTGGTTGATTATCCTGGCAGTACTGGCTTCTTCTCCCTCTTGCTGGCAGTTTTATTATTATTTCACTCATGATAGTACCAGAGGATGGTCAGGGGAAGGGGAAAAAGGTCCAATTGACTAAATCAGTTTGACTATTCATTTAGCTTTGTAGAATGGTTTGGTTGATCAGGCCTGGCTTAGGCAAATTGTGTAGCAGACAAAGAATATTCCTTACTTCTTCTCAGGTCCTTCAAAAAAACTTAAAATCTCTACATTCTGTCTTATAATCTACATCAAGTATCCATTCCAAAGCAGAAGAGCCGTAAGGGCTAAGCAATTGGGATTGGCTTACCAAGAGTCACACAGCTAGGAAGTATCTATGGCCACATTTGAACCCATGGCCTCCCTGGACCTTATTTGAACTCTGGTCCTCTACCCATTGAGCCACCTAGCTGCCATTTCCCCCATTTTTTAAAACATTTATTAATATTTGTTTTTAACATGGCTACATGATTCATGCTCCTACTTTCCCCTTCCTTTCCCCCAATTTTTAATGCTTCTCTGCCCCTTTTATTTTTATGTTGCCTTCTCTCCCCACCACTGCTCATTCTCTCTTGCCCAGCCTCTCTATACGATTTTACGTCTTTGGGTCCATGCCAGGATAGGTCCCTGTCCTACATGCATATCTGAAAAAAGGACAGAGGATCTATTCCTCACTAAGGTGTTAGTGACTGATTTCAGTACATGTGTTGCTCTTCCATTTTACCAGAGGATGATGATTTAACTTGAGGGAATGAATATCCTAGTGGATTTTCAGGCATTGCCAGTGGACTTGCTGGGGAAAATATGCTTGGTTGGTGTCCAATAGGTCTTAGGAACAGAGGGATGGGGATTTAGGATTGGAACAGGCTTTAGAAGTCATTTGGTCTAACATTGCTAAGGACGTTGATGCCAGCAATATAAAAAGATTTTGCCCAGACTCCTCAGGTAATAAGTGGCTGGGCTGGAATTTGGGCAGAAAGGTTCTGACTGAAAGTTCATTGTTTTTTCCTCTGTGAATTATGCCATGTCTACACATAGGCAGTTTGTGGGCTTGAAAGATTCTCTAGCATTTTCATTTTCCCTAAATATACACATAAATAAGTGTTTTCTGTATTTCATTGGGTCATCTCCCCAAGTCTGATGGTCCTAAGATACAGCACACTGAGGAGGTTGCTGGTCTTGCAGGCAAGAAAAAACAAATTTGAATCCTTCTTTGGGCTATGGCTAGCAGTGTGACCCTGAGGAAGTCCCTTAACATCTTTAGACCACAGTCTCCTCATTTCATAAAGCTCAGAACCTCTTTCAACCCTAAGTTTATAATCCTACAAATAGTGAGATATTAAGGCTAGAAAGGACCTTGGAGACCATCTTCCTAATGCAGCCCTTCATTTCACAGATGGGAAAGCTGGTCTAGAAAAATGATTTGCTCGAGGACACAGATTTCATTAGCAGCTAATCCAGGACCAGGTCCAAGATCTCTTGGCTATAGTCCCAGGGTGCTTATTACATCATTCTGCCAAGCTCTTTTCTTTCAGTCACATTCCATACTGTATTTTCTACACATCCGTGCCTCCCTAAATCCTCCAGTATCTGTTTTCTTCAGAGCCTTATTAGACGTGCTTGCAAGGAGGCTAGTGACAGGTCCTGACATGGATTGAATGCCTGCAGATTCCAGCCGATGCTGTTTGGAACGGGAGGGAGGTTTGAATGTCTGAACCTGTGGGTTCAACTTAGGATGCTCCTTCTTGTCAAGATGAGAGGGACCTTTGCCTGTTGGCTTTTATTTTAAATAGTAGTAGTCCTCTGGGGGCCTCAGACCAACTGTCAGCACCACCCTTATCCAGGCCAAGCCCAGGCAGGCCTATGGCCATTTATCAAAGCCTTTCTAGTCCCATTTAGGAATAGGCAGGATGATTAGAATGCACAGGGTACATTCTTGGGGCCTGGTAAAGCCTCCTCAACTAAAGTGATATCTGTGGAGGCAGGAATGCACCCTAGCAGTTGTGGAACGGTACTTTTTAGTGGCATGAGAGAGCCAGAATTTTGTTTCTCTTGCCATGAGTTTTCTGTGGTGGGGAAACCTTTACGCAACAGTGCTTTCTTTTCCCTTCCTCACTTTAAGCCAGGGGTGAGGAGAGATATAGTAGGTGAGTGATTGTGGATAGTATCGGGAGAGTGTGAAAAACCCATAATCAATAAGAAAGCTTCTGTTGATTGGTTGAGATGGAGTCAGGAATTATGCAATGAATTTCACCCAGTCCAACTAAGTGAATGAATCTCAAAAATTAGTGGTGCTGCTTGTTAGAGCACCCACGAGTGGGTTAAATGCTCTTCCTAGTTTTTATTTTATGTCCTTCAAATTACCTTGTCTATTGTATTATTTGTGAATCTCTCTGTTCTCGGTTAGCTTTAATTTTATGTCCTTCTAATTATCTCATTCATTATATTATTGGTGACTCTATCCTTTGTTTTCCTTGTAAATAAACCCTATAAATTCTCTTCTTGATTTAGAATGTGGAAATAGGAAGATGTTAGTAGAAGGGAAAGAAGGAGGTAGCTTATAAATTGTAAGGCACCATACACATATAAGCTATTAGGTGCCAATAGATAGATGATGAAAATTGTGGGTAGAGAATTGAGGTTCAAGGGTTGCAGGGCAAATATATGAACTCAAGCAATCAAGAGGTACAGGGACTAAGGTAGGCAAAGAGGTGCAGTGCCAGAAGTTCAGGTTTGTTAATCAGGGAAGTATTAGAAAGTAGTGAAAGAGGGGGCAGCTGGGTAGCTCAGTGGATTGAGAGCCAGGCCTAGAGACGGGAGGTCCTAGGTTCAAATCCGGCCTCAGACACTTCCCAGCTGTGTGACCCTGGGCAAGTCACTTGACCCCCATTGCCTACCCTTACCACTCTTCCACCTATAAGTCAATACACAGAAGTTAAGGGTTCAAAGTAAAAAAAAATTAAAAAAAAATCTAAAAAAAAAAAAGAAAGTAGTGAAAGGAGAAAATTTTGATGTAAAAGCAGAGGTTCCCTGGATCAGTTCTGAATTTAGGAGCTGGTGGCCTCAGAAACTAGTAGTCCTTCATCTCTTCCTCTTGACTTCCTTAAAGTATCAACTAAAATCCCACCTTCTACAAAAAAAACAAAAAACAAAAACAAAAAAACGAAAAACAAAACAAAAAAAAACAATCTCTTCCAGTGTCTCTTCATTCTAGTACCTTTCTTCTGCTGGCTAATTCCTTTATCCCCTAGATAGCTCCTTTGTACATATCTGTTTGCCTGTCATCTCCCTTATTGGACTGTGTGTGAGCTCCTGGAGAACAGGGATTGTCTTTTGCCTTTTCTTTGCCGCTCCAGTCCTTAGACCAGTGCCTGGCACAGAGTAGGCACTTTATTAATTCTTTTTTTTTTTTAAACCGTTACCTTCTGTCTTGGAGTCAATACAGTATATTGGCTCCAAGGCAGAAGAGTGGTAAGGGCTAGGCAATGGGGGTCAAGTGACTTGCCCAGGGTCACGTAGCTAGGAAGTATCTGAGGCTAGATTTGAACCCAGGACCTCCAGTCTCTAGGCCTGGCTCTCAATCCACTGAGCCATCCAGCTGCCCCCACTTTCTTAATACTTAACAACAGTAAATAACCAGGGCTACATCTTCCAATTCCTATTAAAGTACTTTACCAATTTAGGACACCATTGTTGCATCACTTAATTTCATTAGAGTGTGACTGAACTGGTTTAACACTTAGTTACATTTCTGTGGAGGAGGTGGGGCATTCCAGAACAGAGGAAGTTGGTACTTAGTAAGAGCTTACCTTTTTAATAGAACTTTACAACCACATTTTCTTTGATCCTTATAACCTTCAAGGTAGCTAATACTTAATTATCCTTATTTTAGTTCAGTTGAAAAAAAATCTGAGGTTTAGAGAGGTTAAATGATTTGCTTAAGGCTCTGTTAGCTAGTTAGCAGAAAGCAATAATAACTCAAACTCAGATCTATTGGCTTTATAACCTGTGCTTGTTTTACCACGTTGGCCTCTTACTATTGGGCCCTTGGAAAGGAGAAATAATAATATTTTCACTTAATTAAGGCTTATAATCTTGAGGATTCCTTAGGTTAACAGTGAATAATTAGAAAACAACTGCCAATTATATAATATTTCAAAGTGCTTTGGAAAGAACTTGAGTTTATATATTATTATTTTTTAAACCCTTACCTTTCATCTTAGAATCAATACTGTATATTGGTTTCAAGGCAGAAGAGTGGTAAGAGCTAAGCAATGAGGGTTAAGTGACTTGCCCAGGGTCACACAGCTAGGAAGTGTCTGAGGCCAGATTTGAACCTAGGACCTCCCGTCTCTAGGCCTGGCTCTCAATCCACTGAGCCACCCAGATGCCCCCTTGAGTTTATATTTTTAAAAAGTTAAACCATTTCTAATCAAGAGACCAAAAGATGCAACCATTTCAAGGCAAAAAGAATGGAGAGTTCTGTAAAGAAATAGATTGACATTAGAGGGACAGTGTGGATTTGGCATGATGCTACTTAGGCAAATAGCAGGCATTGGAAGGGGACCCATGATTTCATTGGTATAAGAAACTCCCAGATGAAGGGATTCTCTCTGCCATTGTAGTTAGCACATTCTCTGAGACTTAGAGTCTTAGAGGATTGCCTTGAATCCTGAGGTTAATTGCTTTGTCCAAGGTCACATAACCAATAGGCATCAGAGGTCTTAAACTTGAACCTACATCTTCCTTGCTTCAAAGTTCTCTACTCACTGAAACATTGCCTCCCATCATTTCTTAACATTTTGGGTGTATATTATGTGAAGGGAATATTTAGGAAATTTAATGGAGACCTTTGCTTCTGCCAACTTTTAGTTTTCTCAAGCATGGGTCACTTTTATTGGAAATATTCCATCTTTGAAATGTACCTATTTGAAATATGTCTACTGAAATGTACCATCCATTAGAAAATTGAGTGCTAAGGAATGGCAAACAACTGCTCTTCAAAGAATTATTGCTAGTTACTCAATTGCTTTCAGCATTCTGGTCTATATTAGGTAATTTTGTCTCAAAGGTAAAAATGCTGACTCAATTTTGCTTGACATAAATTGTTTCTTAAAAATGTCAGTTCAATTGCAGCTTTAGACTAAGGTCGATATCCCTACTTTTTTTTTAAAGCATTGTCAGCACCATGGCCAGGGGTCATGTTAGAGTTGGGAGCAGCGGGGTGACTCTCCATCACAGTTACTGGTGGCAGAGTTGTCCTGACAGCAATATGAAATTAATGGAGGAAGTGTGGGTCTGGGCAGGGGTGAGAGGTGGGGGAGGAGATAAAGAAAAAGGTAGAAAGTTGGTACCCAATGGACTGGCCACTATCATGGTGCCTGATGGCAGGTTTAATTGCTCATGGAAGCAATTCAAACTCAGATGAGTTCCTAGGGTTCAGGAAAGGCATGGCTACATCGTTTGAGACATTGGTTGACTTCTCTAATGTAGCTATTTCTCTGTGTATCTTTTCTGGTATGATCCTCGGGAAGATGTTCAGGGCAGCTGTTGTTGGGTCAGTGTTTCCTCTTCTCGTGGGCATCTTTAGTGCCATAACTAAATTCGGTACTTCCTATGACTAAGGATTATCCTTGAGCTACAACTGAATCTGTGTTGATAAGGCCTTCCTAATACATCCTAGTCTGCATCCCTCATATGCAACTATTTAAGACCTTGACCTTGAGGTACATTTGAGAACTTGAAATAACAAATATTGGGAATAAAAACAAAAAGATCATCTTAATTTTTTACCTAGTCGAGACTCACAACCTGGGGTATTATGTTTAGTTATGTTCTCTGCATCTCAAGAAAGGCACAAATTCCTCAAAAATTTCTAGAGAAGGGCATCAAAAGGAGCTTAAACAGATAGGACATCTATCAGTGAAGGTAGATTGTAATAATTAGTCTGGGAGGGGGCACAGAAGATGGAGCATCAGACCTGGAGTTAGGAGGATCCCACCTTTGGATATGGCCTCAGATTCTTCCTCGTTGTGTGACCCCGGGCAAGTCACTTAACCTCAAATGCCTAGATTGTATCACTCTTTGTTCTTAGAATCATTACTTAGTATATCTAGTATCTTTTCTAAGATAAAAGTAAAGGTTAGTATTAAAAATTAGTCTGAGATAGTTAAAAAACTAAAAAGTATAATCTATTAAATTACAGAAAGTACAGATTTATTTACCCTAAGTAATTTATGTGTATATTGGTTCGCCAAATCTCAGCATACTAAGAATTTATATTCTTTATTCCGTAGAGACTGTAGACTAGTTTTAAGATAAAACATCATTGTTGCCAAAATTTTATTTAGCATTTTAAATGTTCAAGGTAAATAAAAGAAAGCAGAGTGTAAATATATTCCAAACATCTTCATAGTGAAAAAAAATGTGATCTAGGTAGACTTAAGTAATGTCATTGATAACAGATCCATAAAAGATTATCAAAGGGAATTAAGGGGTATTTTACCTTCATTTTATTACTGTGCATTTGAGCTGGTTTGCGTCATGCTTTGCACAAAATAGACACTTTATGTATTATGTTTGCTGAGCTAAGCAAAAGGAAAAGTAAGTTTGACTTTAGTCTGGCAATTTCTTCATAGTGCTATTATGTATTCTCAACATCTGATTATTACAAGACAATTATTGGTGCATGAAAAAAAATATGTACAAAGAAACATAGGCCTTTACTTAGAAAGCATCTGAGTATCTAGAAAGAGTCTCCAGAGATGGTGCAGTGAGAGTAGATGTGCATAAGTAGCAGTTAATGCAAAATTGAATCAGGAGATTGAATCTCATTGAATTTTCATGGGCTTCAGGAAGTTCTAAATGATTACCAGGTCTAGTTGTCAAGAATAAAATGTTGTCATTCATTACATTAGAATCTATTCTTAGGAATCACCTTTTAAAGGAATAAAGACTAAAGTCAGTAAGGACCAAGGACTAACACTATTATTTTGCTCTTCCCACGTAAAATTAAAAAGCTGCTGGGCCAAAAATGACACTTGGTTGAGATTCACATATCTTCTGTTTTTTTTAGTGTATTTACTGCTTGCATTGAAAATAATGGATTGATAATTTGCCCTCAGAGAAATGGAGGTTCTTTTCTTTTAGGGGGCCAAAGCAGGAGACCTAATTTTAGATTGGGTTGTAGGTTAGGGAGTTGTAGTACTCAGTCTTCGGGGCAGCTAGTAGGTAGCACAGTGGGTCCACTGCTGGACTTGGAGTCAAGAAGAGTCATCTTCATGAGTTCAAATCTGCTTCAGACACTAGCTGCATGACCGTGGGCAAATCACTGAACCTTGTTTTCCTCAGTTTCCTCATTTGTAAAAAGAGCTGGAGAGGGAAATGGCATAACACTCCAGTATCTTTGCCAAGAAAACCCCCAATGGGAGCAAGGAAGAGTCAGATATGACTGACATGACTGAACAACAACAATGATGGGTCTGAGTCTGTCATTATATGCCATAGGTTTCAACCATCTTGTCCCCTTGTCATGGGGGCCCAGAACCAGGAGGCTGCTTTTTTAATATCTCATATATAGACCTGTGATGCCCTGGGTAACACATTTGTTAAAAGACCTTACCTTCCATCTTAGAATCTATTCTAAGTATGAGTCCCAATGTAGAAGAGTGATGGGGGGGTAGGCAATGGGGGTTAGATGACTTGCCTAGGGTCACACAGCTAGGAAGTGTCTGAGGCTAGATTTGAACTCAGGACCTCCTATCTCTAGACCTGGTTCTTTATTCTCCAAGACATCTCATTGCCCCTTTGTAAAATGAGCCAGAAAAGGAAATGGTAAATCACTCCAGTAGCTTTGCCAAGGATACCTTGAATGGTGTCACAGAGTCAGATATGACTGAACAACAAAGACAGGTTTCAGTCTATATGATTTTTAAAAGGGGTCATTGACTGGTTAGAATATATGCAGAGGAGTGTGTCCAGAGTGGTGAGAAGTTGAGAAACCTTGAGGAATGTCTAGAAAACTTAGGAGGAATGGCTGAAATAGGAATTTTTAGTCTGGAGAAGACTTATATAAGGGGAAGGAGAAAGAAGAATCTTGATTTTTCTTTTCTTTAAAAAAACAACCCCAACCCAAACTCTTACCTTCATCTTAGAATCAAGATTGTGCATTGGTTCTAAGACAGAAGAGTAGTAAGGGCTAGGCAGTGGAAGTTATGTGACTTGCCCCGGGTTACAGACCTAGGAAGTGGCAGAAGTTATTTTTGAACCCAGGACCTCCCATCTCTAGGCCTGGCTCTCAATCCCTTGAACCACTCAGTTGCCCCCTACGACCATTATTTTTTGTATATTTAAAGGGAAGTCATTTGGAAGAGGGATTTGCCTTATTCTGTGTGATTAAGGGCAAAACCAGGTTGATATTACAGAAGAGGCAAATTTTGGGGGGCTCAACATAAGGAATTTTCTAACATCTAGAGCTGTGCAGCAATGGAATGGGCATCCTCTCAAGTTAGTGAACTTGAGAAGGGTTCAGGAGTTAGCTAGATTTTGACTTTACAGGGATGTTAAAGAAAGGATTTCTGTCGAGAGTAGAAGGGGTGTTCTGGAGTCATAGATGTTATACTGGCTCCTTAGAGCCAATCGTTAAATTTCCAGTGAACATTTAAACTCCAGAAATTGGCTAATGTTACCAATTAGGGCTTGATTTATTGTTTTGTTGACTGTCTAGATATAAGAGATGGAGAAAATGCTAATGAAAGAAATTATATGTAAAAGCATGCTTTGGATATGTTTTTTTCAGAGAGCTGGTTGTTAAGCATTCATGAGCATAGGCCAGACTATATAACTTGCAAATATGGTCTCTTGCTCTGTGGTCCTCTATTTCTTTGCCTTCTTACTCCTGGGGGAAGGGGTGAGGCTGGTGCTTCTGACAATCAGTATGGAAGAAAGAGGCCCTGTGGGTAGTTCTTAGACTATTTTCCTCATTAGACCAAACCCAAACAAGCTTTTCTGACATTGATGAAGATGATGTAGGAGATCAAGGTTTTCCATATAGGATAAACATAAATCAGAGGGAAGAAATGCACTTGATGAACAGTTGGCAAATGCATTTTTTGGATCAGGATGAAAGGGAATAGTCCCTGGAGCCATCTGAAATGCATTTTCATCATCAACTGTGAATATTGTTCATGAGCCCCATTGCTATTGCTGGGTAATTTTCTCAAACAAGATCTTCAAAATGAGGTTTATTTTTGTAGTATTCCATTATGTTTCCCTGTTGATCTCTTAATTAATATGAAATTAGTAACATGGGCAAGTGTCTAAAATGGACAGTAGTAGCTAACTGAAAGCAAAAGTAGATAATGATTTAATTGGGAATTTCTGTTTGCTGGAGTTGTCCCATCACAATACTTAAATGCATATGGTGTATGGATCGACAGGAAATGGATCCTGGTAAGGTAGAATAGTTCAGGCCTCTAACTCTCAAGTATTTCTTTAATGGTGTTTTCTAATGCTCAAAATTCTTTCCCAAAAATGATTCTAAATATAATTGAATATAATGAAAGAAAGAATGCAAAATTAGGCATTGAGAGAATGATTTTTGCCCTATCTCCAGTTATATATCATACTATACCCAACAGATCTTGCACAGCATTAACATTAATAGGAGACAGAGTAGAGGGGGCAGTGGGTTGGGAGACTGCAGAGAGCTGGGAGTTGGCAGGAGGATGACCAGCTGGCAGGCTTAAAGATTAGGTGGGGCAGAATAATTCTCTCTCTCTCTCTCTCTTTCTCTCTCTCTCTCTCTCTCTCTCTCTCTCTCTCTCTCTGACAGATTTTGAGTTCTTTGGCTTTTGTTTGTTTTCGGTTTTTTTTAAGTCATAGTTTAGTTATATTTATTGTAGGATTCTATTTTGGAAGAGCAGTAGGAAAAAAGACATGAATGCTATTCTTTGCCTCTTTTCTCCTGATCTCAACTCCACTATGATATTTTTTTCTTTTTCTTCAGTAATGTTTTATTTTTTTCTCATTTACATGCAAAGATAGTTTTTGGTGCTCATTTTCTAACATTTTGAGTTCTACCAGTATGAGGTTTTTTGAAGTCAGAATGGCCACATATACCACTTCTTTATGGTAACTGTTAATTTTATTTAAAATACTACTATTTAAAAGACTAGGTGTTATCACTAATTTCATGTGGTAGAGTACGATTGAAAAGTTCAAGAGTTTTTTGGATCTTCCAAGAAACTGCAGCGTTCACTTATTGTAAATCAATCTCTCTCCACCATTCTATTACCACAAATAAAAATTACATGGTTTTGTCGCTGTTTCTATATAGTGACTCCTAGAATGGACATTTCTACTTGGTTTTTAAACCCTTATCTTCCATCTTAGAATCAATTTTAAGTACTGGTTCCAAAGCAGAGGAGTGGTAAGGGCTAGGCAATGGGGGTTTCAGTGACTTGTCCAGGGTCATCTAGCTGGAAAGTGCCTGAGGTCATATTTGAACCCCGGACCTCCTGCTTCTAGGCCTGACTCTCTATTCACTGAGCCACCTAGCTACCCCCACCCCATTTCTAAGGTTTTTTGAAAAGGTTTTTATTTATATTTATGTTGAAGTATTTTGAATGGCCAGAAACTAAATGTGGCGGAATCACAGAGTATTGTTGGAAGGGACCTTAGTCACCCTCCATTGTATATCAATCCATACCTGCAAAGATCCTTACTCCAACATATCCAACAAGGGGTTATTCATGGAGCTTCTGCTTCAAGACCTCCAAGGAGGAAATACCCAAGGAGCCCCTCAGTTTAAAAAAAAAACAAAACTCTTACCTTCTGTCATAGAATCAATTCTAAGTATTGGTTCCAAGGCAGAGAGTGGTAAAGGCTAGGCAGTGGGGGTTATGTGACTTGCTCAGGGTCACACAGCTAGGAAGTGGCTGAGGCCAGTTTTCAACCCAAGTCCTTTTGCCTCCATTGTCCTTAGTCCCTCAGCTCTTGAGGCAGCCTATTCTGTGGCTGATCACATTACAAGCAGTTTAGCAATAAATTAAAAACATGTAATTTTGACTCGTATTGATTCTGGATTACCAGGTTACATAGCCTGTCAGTAGCAATCATTTTACTTAACTGAGTCAGCTCGATAGCATACTGGATGGAGTGGTAGATTTAGAGGCAGGAACACTTAAGCTCATGTCTTCTCTCAGAGACTTACCAGATATGTGGTCTTGGCCAAACCATTTACCCTCACTCAGCCTCAGTTTCCTCACCTGTCAAATGAGTACAATAATGGCACCTACTTCACAAGTTTGTTGTAAGGATCAGATGAGGCGATGTCTATAAAGTGCTTTGCAAACTTTAAAGCTCTATAAAAATGTTACTTCTTATTAACTTTTTTATTAGTTGATTCTGAAGAAGTAAGTAGTGTTTGTTTTAAGAAAGATTGATGTGTTAAAACAAAATAAATAAGATATTTCTTTAAAATTACATATAACTGAGGGCAGTTAGGTGGCTCAGTGGATTGAGAACCAGGCCAAGAGAAGAGAGGTTTTGGGGTTCAAATTTGGCCTTAGACACTTCTTAGTTGTGTGACCCTGGACAAGTCACTTACTCCCTATTACCTAGCCCTTATTGCTCTTCTGCCTTGGAACCTATGCTTAGTATTGATTCTAAAATGGAAGGTAAGGGTTTAAAGAATACATATAACTTAAAGAATTTATATGCATTGATAGTGTCTGATATAAGAGTGCCTGAGCTGAGGGAAAGGAAGGGTGTTATAAGGGCATTAATGTATGTGGACTCACTTGTGACGCTCTTTATAAGTGTTCCAGGGACATTTTGGATCTACTTGCTCAGAAGAGAGCTGGGGATCATAGAAAATTATCCTTTCGAAACCTGCAAATGTGAATAGCAATGTACATGATCATGAAAGTTTGTGGGTACAGCAACCCCGTGTATAGGAATACAAATGGAATCACATAAGCCATGGTGATTTCTGGCATTATTTAGGGCAGATTATTTGAGCACATGAATACAGAATTCCTACAACCACAAAACCAAGTACAGAAGACATAATTGAAATGGCAGCATTATTTATGTGGAGCTTCCTTGCCTGGGAGGTGCTGAAAGATTAGTTGGTAGGTTGTGTGGCATTATTAAATGAGACTCTTTTTGGCAGGCTCCCATAACAAATGGGGAGACATACAGCGGCACGTTTCCACCTGCTCTGGACTTGGGTTTCCAGTGGGTGTGCTATTTCAAAGATGCCACATATCATTTCTGAATGTGGTGACAAGTTGAAGGC
This sequence comes from Gracilinanus agilis, assembly GCF_016433145.1. NCBI lineage: Eukaryota > Metazoa > Chordata > Mammalia > Didelphimorphia > Didelphidae > Gracilinanus > Gracilinanus agilis. The sequence goes on along the minus strand of NC_058130.1, from coordinate 540,632,431 downwards.
TTGCGAAGAGAGAAATCTCTCCTTCCTAAGGGAGACTTTCTCATTTCGATGGGTAGAAACAGAAACCTGTAGCCTTGCCTCAACCCGTGGGATCCAGAAATGTTGGCACTTCATCTAAGGTTCTCTGCTCTGGAATTTAATCATAATTGGGAGGAATGGCTTTTAGAAATTATTCCATCTTACTTCCTCTATAACAAAGATCCTTCATCTGGAGTCCATGAACTTCTGTTTTAAAAAATTGTTAACTATATTTCAGTATAATTGATTTCCTTTGTAATCCTGCATTTTTTGTTTTGTGCATTAAAAAAGGGAATATGAGGGAATAGTGAAGTGAGCATCACCAGAAGAACAATTTATACAATAACAATAACATGGTGAAGAAATATAGTTTTGAAAGTCTTGGAAACTCTAATCAACCCAATGACCAACCACAAATTAATTCCAAAGGATGCATGTTGAAACATAATGTCCACCCCCTTATAGAGAGTTGATGGGCCTAGAGTACAGACCGAGTTGTATTTTTTGGGGACATGACCAATTTATGGATATGTTTTTCTTGACTATGCATGTTCATCACAGGGGTTTTGTTTTTGTTGTTTTCTCAAGGGGGATGGGAAGGTTGAAGAAGTGAGAGGAAGAGAAGATGAACTTTTGGAAATAAAACAAAATTTGACTTAAAAATTATTCTGAATAGTCCACAAGCTTCATCAGACTGCTAAAAAATCCATGCCCTCCCCTCCAAAAAAAAGGAAGAAAAACTAAGGAGCTCAGGGCTAGGAGGAAACAAAGATATCAAGTGATTATAGGAATATATGAGAGCTGGTCCTTTATACAGAAGCACGGCATCTGGACCCTCAAGTGTACTTAATAGTTTTGGGTATCTGAATTCGTTGGTATGTGAGGGAGTGAGATCAATGGAAGATGTTCATAGATTTAGATGATCACAGTATCATAGATTGTTAGAGTCAGAAAGTTCATCTATCTAAACTCCCCATTTTACATATGAAGAAACTGGGGCCCAAAGAAGATTTCAAATGACTCTGTCAAATATTCCACTAAACCCATGGTGAATATATCTAGATATATTCCATTAAGCCTATGGTCAAGATAATATTAATGTTTATTATTAATTCATACAGCAGGGCAGGAATTCTTACTCTTTTTTGTGTCATGGAAGCCTTTGGCAGTTTGGTGAAACATATGGTTCCTTTCTCGGAAGATTATTTTTGAACGCATAAGATAAAATATCTAGTATTACAAAGGAAACCAATTGTAATGAAATGCATTTATCTAAATATTTAAAAAAACAAATCCACAGATCCTCAGTTATGGCTCCCTGTAATAGTTATTATATTGAATGAATTTAAAATTCATTTTTATATAAGGTTGCAGATTACTTTCTTCATGGAAACTGAGGAAGTTTTCTGTTTGTTTGCTTTAGGTTTGTGATTTCATTAATGTATTTAAAATACTTCTACCTATGCAGACCAACAACTCCTCTTTAATTTAGAGTTTTAGAAAGTTGCCTAGTTGCTCTGAAAGATTAAGTAATTTGTTCATGGTCTTTGTCAGAGGTGGCCTTGTTATCCCCACTTTATTAATGAGGGAACTGAAGCTTCAAAAGGTTAAGTCACTTACTCAGGATTACAGATATAATGTCAGAGCCACACTTTGAATGTAGGACTCTCTTAATTTCATGTCTAGCTTGCTTTCCATTATACTATGTGGTTATAATTTAAAAAAGGATTGTTGGATTTGGTTTCAGAGTATCTAGGTTCAATTCCCAACTCTGCTTCTTTTTGTGACCTTGGGCAAGTCACTTAACTTCTGTTCCTTAGGTCCTCATTTATATTATGAGAGGATTAGATTAGCTGGCCTCTAAGATCTTCTCAAGCTCTAAATCTGTGATTGTTTTATACCTTGGAGTCTCATATCCAAATAGGAACGGGTTTAGATTTAATTCTTTAGTTCCAATTTGCTGAGACCTTAAGTTTCCTAGAAATTCTGTAAGTTGTAGAAAAGTTTTTTGTTGTTGAATCATTTCTGTTGTGTTCAACTCTTTGTGAACCCATTTGAAGTTTTCTTAGCAAAGATACTGGATGGTTTGCCATTTCTTTCTCCAGCTCATTTTACAGATGAGGAAACTGAGGCAAATAGGATTAAGTGACTTGTCCAGGGTCGCACAGCTAATACGTGTCTGAGACTGGATTTAAACTCAGGAAGATGAATTTTCCTGATTCTAAGCCCAGTGCTCTGTCCTTTGGGCCACCTAAGTTACTGAATTATATTATTGGGGTGAGTTTTCCTCACTAGAGATTCCCTTATACTATTGAGATCACAGTTCTAGACCCCCCCCAAACAAATTCTAATTCAGAGAGAGAAGTTGGATTTTATGGCCTCTAGAGTAGAGTCCCTTCCAACTTTGAGGTTCTATGATTTTGTAAATAAATCCCTGAACTAATCCTTGACTTTGGGGAATAATTTAGATGCTTTGCAACAAAACTCTCTTTTCCCCCTTCAGTTTATAATATGAATGAATTTACATAGTTTACCACTTCAGCCTCTACTACTGGTATTTGCATGAATTTATTTCTCTTTTTTCTTTAATAGCTTTTCCATGTTGCTTACGTGCTCATCAAATTTGCAAATTCTCCTCGTCCTGATCTCTGGGTCCTGGAAAGATCAGTAGATTCTGGAAGAACTTACTTGCCTTGGCAGTTTTTTGCCCGTAAGTAAACTACAAAATCCTGTTGGCTTGAGACTTATGAAACTCTGTCCCTTCATTGGCTCTCTTCATCCTCATCCTCATCCTCATCATGGGGAACTAAAATTATTTGCAAGAGATCACCAGCATATATTCTTTGACATTTTAATCCCTCGATATAGTTAGTGTAACACTAATAACTTTTACTTTCTTGAACTACAATTCTTTCTCTGTTTTAGTGCTTCCTGGTTCTATTTCTCTTAGATTTTCAGATTTATTGACATAGACATAGACATGACATTGACATTTTGACATGGGCAAAAGAACTTTCAGTAATTGCTTTAATTTCTTCTTCAACTGGTTGTGGTTTTGAGCTCTAACCCTTAAGGTACAATGTCCAGCACCTAGTAGGTGCCTAAGGAATTTTTATTGGGTGTGGGTATGTGCATTAGTTCAATCTTAACATACCACAACATAGAAAAGCTAATGGTCAGAATCACTCCCATGATGAAGTCTCTTTTCATTGACCTGAGAAATGTAGCCATATGTGTCATTCAGTAGAACAGTCTTTCTTTTACTCAACAGTGAGGAAGGCTTACTGATCTGTGTGGGTACTATTTCATGGACCATTTAGCCTGTATCTGTATCTATCATATAGGCAGACTTTCTGACCATGCCTGTGAGCCATGGGAGATATTGACACTGGAAGGACATTTGCTCACAAAGTGCAGCATGGAGATATGCTCTCCATAAGAGATTTCTTATTGGTCAGTTTGTCAACTAAGGTCTCAAATCTCACTACTTCAAATATTGCTGATGGAAATCAGATGGTTTAGAGTGATTGGAAAGGTGGCATCTTGAAACACAAATAAATGTTACGCAGAGATTTGAAACTTCAGTGTGTCCAGATGGGAGTGTTCATTGATTTTTTTTTCAGCTCCTTGCTTTTATACTTTTATATCAAATTAATATAGAGATGAGACTTTTCTGTGAGCATTTACCATAAGAAAAATATTTTGTGTTTCAATGTGAAAATGCTTCTTTTTTAGACTCTAAAATAGACTGTTGGGAACAGTTTGGGACTGAGGCCAACATGCCTATCATTGAGGATGATGATGTTATCTGCACCACTGAATATTCTCGGATTGTACCACTGGAAAATGGAGAAGTGAGTATATCTAGGGAGATGGTATGAAATGATGTTCAAAAGTGGACAAAATTGATGGTGGGAATGTTCTGATATAGACAAAAATCAAAGTCACCTATTTGGGATCCAGGATTAATAAACTATTACTAAACTTTGATGGAAAATCTTTTATGGTTTACTAGGTTGTGGTTTCTTTGGTAAATGGCCGTCCAGGAGCAAAAAACTTTACATTTTCTCCTATGCTAAGAGAGTTTACGAAAGCAACGAATATCCGCTTGCGTTTTCTCCGGACCAATACCCTTCTTGGACACTTGATCTCTAAAGCTCAGAGAGATCCAACGGTAACTAGAAGGGTGAGTAATTTCAAGAGTTTCTCTTAGTTTTTCTTTGGATTATTGAATTAAGTTCACCTAATTAGTTTAGAGGGCAGCTAGGTAGCACAGTGGATAAGAGTTGTTGGGCCTGAAGTCAGGAGGACTCGTCTTCCTGAGTTCAAATCTGGCCTCAGATATTTACCAACTATGTGACCCTTGGCAAGTCACTTCACCCTCTTTTCCTCTTTTGTAATATGTACTGGAGAAGGAAATGGCAAATTACTCCAGTATCTTTGCCAAGAAAACCCCAAATGGGGTCACAAGAGTTGGACATGACTTGAAAATAGCTGAATAATAACAATTACAAAACAAAAATTAGTTTAGAGCATTGGTTCTCAAAATGTGGTCCACGGACCCCGGTTTAGACCATTTCTGGGCCATCTATTAGCGCAAAATAATTTTGATAATAATTGTTATTTCATCATTTTAAATCACGTCAGACTTTGTAAATAATACCAAGACATTATTTGACCATTAAAATATTTCCCCTTTCCAATTATATAACTGCGTGAGGCCAGATTTTCTTCAGATACTTCAACCAGAACAACATATCATATCAGATTGCACACAGAAGCACATCTGAGAATCAAACTGTCATCTATGAAGCCAGACATTAAAGAGATTTGCAAAAATATATGAAATAATGCCACTTTTCTCACTATTTTTTTTTACTTTGGAAAACATTATTTTTTTAGAAAAATGTTAGGTTAACATAGAATAGGCTTTTTTCATCATTTTTAAATGAATTAATGACCATTGTAAAATGTATCAGTTCAGATTTCTAGTATGGCAAATTGCTGTTGTTGTTTAGTCATTTCTTTTTTTTTCATTTTTAGACTTTTATTTTTATTTTTTTTACATGATTCATGTTTTTACTTTCCCCTTCACCCCCCTTTAACTCCCCCCATATCCAACACACATTTCCACTGGTTTTAACACGTGTTAAAAGTCAGTCTTATTTACAGTCAAGACTTATTTACATATTTTTGATAGTTGCATCGGTGTGGTCATTTAGTGTCTATATCCCCAACCATGTCCGCATCAACCCATGTGTTCAAGCAGTTGTTTTACTTCTGTGTTTCCACTCCTGCAGTTCTTCCTCTGAATGTGGTTAGGGTTCTTTTCCATAAATCCCTCAGAATTGTCCTGGATCATTGCATTGCTGCTAGTAGAGAAGTCCATTACATTCTATTTTAACACAGTGTATTGGTCTCTGTGTACAATGTTTTTCTGGCTCTGCTCCTTTCACTCTGAATCAATTCCTGGAGGTCTTTCCATGTTCAGTCATTTCTGACTCTTCATGACCCCATTTTGGGGATTTTCTAGGCAAAGAAACTGGAGTGATGTGCCATTTCCTTCTCTAGCTCATTTTTACAGATGAAAAAACTGAGGCAAAGAGAGTTAAGTGACTTGCCCAGGGATACATATCTACTAAGTGTCTGAGGTCAAATTTGAACTCATTGTTCCAATCTTAGCACTCTATCCACTGTACTACCTGGCTGTTGATGATATGGTAAATATTCACAGATATAATCCTCAGAAACAAAAAGTGTGTATGTGTGTATGTGTGTGTAAACACACATGCACGTGTGTGTGTGTGTGTGTCTTTAGGGGATCTTCAATAATTTTTAAGGGTATTAAGGGATTCTGAAACCAAAAAGTTTGAGATCTACTGGCTTAGAAAATCCATAATGCTGATGGCCAAGAAGACAGTCTTGTTGGCATTGCCTGGCCTGAATTGGAGTTGGGTTAATTTCTTTCATTGCTCTTTAGATTCTTTTTAATAATAATAGTTTATATTTATGTAGCAACTTATAATTTTTTTTAAAAAATCATTATCTTCTGTCTTAGAATTAATACTAAGTACTGGTTCCAAGGCAGAAGAGAGGGCTAGGTAACTGAGGTTAATTGACTTGCCAAGAGTCACTCAGCTTGGCAGTCTCTGAGGCTAGAGTTGAACCCAGGTCCTCTTATCTTCAAGCCTGGCTCTTTATCCATGGAGCCACTTAGTAACCCTGCAACTTATCGTTTTCAAAGTGCTTTCACATGTACTCTCTCATCTGATGCTAGAAAAGCTTGGTGAAGCGTGTAAGGCAGGTGTTAGTATCTTGCAGATAATGACAGATGATAAAAGGCTTGCTCTGCCTCTGAGCATGCTCCGTTTTCAGATGTCAAGAGCACACTATTACCTTATGTTCCTTTCACTTCATTCCTGATAGGGGAGAGGTCTCTCCCATGTAACCATGGTTATGGAAGTGTTCTTATGATCTTAAGGCATAGGAACATTTCTCTTGGGAGTTATGCACGTATGAGGGATCAGGAAAGTGAGTTAGGGATGGAGAAAAAAAAACAACTTAGTTTTCCCATATCCTGGAAAACTTTCTAAAGGGACATTAAAGAATGGAATTTATTAATTGCCTGTTATGTACAAGGCATTTGACTAAGCATTTTATGACTTATTTTATTCAATAATGGAGAGAAGGCTAGAGATCCAATGGGTGTATAGGTAGCCTGTCTACTACGATTAAAGAAAAATACTTATTTTTTGGTCTTACAATAATACTAAGTATTGGTTCTAAGGTAGAAGAGCAGTAAGAACTAGGCAATTGGGATTAAGTGACTTGCCTGGAATCAAACAGCTAAGAAGTATCTGAGACCAGATTTTTTAAAAATTTTATTTTTTAAGGTTTTTTTCCATGGTTACATGATTCTTGTTGTCTCCCTTCCTTCTTCCTTCTTCCCCTCCCAGAGCTGACAAGCAATTTCACTGGGTTATACATATATTATCACTCAAATTCTATTTCTATATTATCCATTTTTGTAATAGAGTATTACTATCTTTTAAAACCAAAACCCCACATCATATACCCATCTAAACAAGTGATAAATCATATGTTTTCTTCAGGATTTCTACTCCTACAATTCTTTCTTTCAATATGGATAGCGTTCTTTCTCATAAGTCCCTCGGAGTTGTCCTGGATCGTTGTATTGCTATTAGCAGCAAAGTTAATTACATTTGATCATTCTACAATATTTCAGATACTGTGTATAATGCTTTCCTAGTTCTGCTCATTTCACTCCGCATCAGTTCATGTAGTTCTTTCCAGTTCTAATAGAAATCAAGCATTTCATCATTCCTTATAGCACAATAGTATTCCATCACCATCCCATACCATGAGGCTGGATTTAAACCCAAGGACTTCTCGTCTCCAGCCTTCGTTCTCTATCCTCTGAGCCCCCAACTCCCTCTTGCCTACTCCCATTCATGCTAGATGGTGCCCTCTTAGCTTCTGAGGGATCCTGCCTGAGCAGACAGGGACTAGGTTGGACCATAACTTACTTGTATACACTATGGAGAATAGACTGGGCTTCCTGATTTGACTGAAGTTGGAATGGGTTTTTATTGCTTCTGGACATTTGGATCCAAGCCAAAACTCTGACCTTGCTGATATTATTAAGTTAAATATCTTCTGTGGCTGCTCAAGTTTGAACTTGGCTCTTTTCTTGCCATTTTTTTTCACATTGATTAACTTTCCACTGTTGACACATATAAATAGAGTCATGACCTCTCACAATCTCTGAGGTTCCTGGCAGGGGGGAATATAATGGAAATTCTCCTTCAATACAGGACCTGCCTGTTACAGGGGTAAAGGGCAAGTGCTCGTGGGGAAGTTGGCCTTTCCTGGTAGGAGATGTGAAATCTCTCTAGTTGTCAAAATCAGAGTCTCCAAGTTTTGACATATAAAAGAAAGTACTGTTAATTCTCGATAATTCTGATGAAAAGGCAGTAAATTGTGGTTTTACCAAAAATATTTGACAGTTTTTACCCAGGAAAACCAAGTCATGTCATTAAATGATTACAAGTCTTTAACATGATTATAATTTTTATAACACATTAAAGAGTCTTATTTTTCTAATTGAAAGACTGCTGCTGACAAGATTTTTCTCGCTAGCCCCCATGAGTTTTGTACTATACCTATACTGCCTGAACTTTATTGTGATGATAATTTGGAAGAATTGAGAGAGAAAGAGGCATCTTTTGATATCAATGTGAGCAGCCCCAGCATAGGAGTAATACACACATGCTTTGCTTTAAGCAACTCAGTTTATAAAAAATTATATTTTATCTTTTTTTCTAAAGCCCTTATCCCCTTTCTTAGTATCAGTTCTAAGACAGAAGAGTGGCAAGGACTATATGATCAGTGTTAAGTGACTTGCCCAGGGCCACCCAGCTAGGTAGTGTCTGAGGCTAGATTTAAAAGCAATTCCTCCTGACTCTGTGCCTGACACTCTATCCACAGCTGCCCCTATAATCTACCTTTTGCAAAGTCCTTTACTCACAACAACCTAGTGAGGTAAGCAGAGGGAGAATTAACTACACTAATTTTTTAGATTAGGAAAGTGAGGCACAGAGAGGGGAGTATGACGTGGCAGAACAAACACTAGATTTGAACCCAGAGTTTCTGGGCTCAAAACCTGTTTCAGTATGTACTAGCTATGCAACCATTGGCAAGTCATTTAACTTTTCTCAGCCTCAGTTTTTCATATCTATAAAATGGGGATCATAATAGCACCTGCCTTACAAGGTTTTTTAAAAAAATTAATTTAAAAATTTTTCCATGGTTATATGATTCTTTTTGTCTCCCTCCCCTCTTCCTTCCCTCCTTCCTGGAGCTGACAAACAGTTTCATAGAGTTATACATAAATGATTACTCAAATCCTATTTCCATATTATTTATTTTTGTAAAAGAGTAATCTTTTAAAACCAAAATCACAAGTCATATACCCATATGAACAAAAGATAAATCATAGATTTTCTTATGTGTTTCTACTCCAACAGTTCTTCCTCTGAACGTGAATACCATTCTTTCTTATAAGTCCCTCAGAATTGTCCTGGATCATTGCATTGCTACTAGTAGCAAAGTCCATTATATTTGATCATCCCACAATGTTTCAGTTACCGTATATAATGTTCTTCTGGTTCTGCTCATTTCACTCCACATCAGTTAACCTCACAAGGTTTTTTTGTGAGGATCAAATGAGATAAAATCAAATCAAATGTGATGAGTAAGATACTCTTTAACCATAAAGCACTGTGTGTTGTTATTTAGTTGTTGTGACTCTAACTGGCAAAGACATTGGAATGGTTTGACATTTCCTTCTCCAGCTCATTTTATAGATGAGGAAATTCAGGCAAACAGGGTTAAATGACTTGCTAGTAAGTGTCTGAGGCCAGATTTGAACTCAGAAAGATGAGAGACATCCTGCCTCCAGACCCAGCACACTCTTTACTGTGCCACCTCACTGCACAAATTGCTATGTAAATTTAGCCATTAAATGGCCAAGGTCTCTGGTCCTCCTCGTAAAACAGGGGCATTGAACTAGTTCCCTAACAGATCTAAATCCTATGATCTCTTTGAAACTACTTTTAAGCAAAAGGATAATAGAGCATCAAAGCTAGGATTTCAGGGCAAATAAATTAGGGAGCAATTAATTGCTTTACTAATGGCTTCAAAATAAAATTCTTTTTAAATACTAAGCAAGTTTCCCCATTTCCCACATCATGCATTTGAAATGTGATATGACTTACAAATAAAGAGTCTCATGTTGTCGACTTAAAACTTTTCAAGAACTTGGCTGTTGCGCAAAGCAAGGGCCACCTGGAATCTAATGACTGTGTTGGTGAGATTGCTAGGGAAGAGGAAGAAAAAGGGGTGCATGGAATGGACAAAACGGGCTAAGCATTAGGGAATGGGGACTTGGAGGGGGAGTTTGTATGTGGATGTATGCTCAAACCTGTATGCTCATCTCTGGTCTTTTTTAGTATTACTACAGTATAAAGGACATCAGCATTGGTGGTCGATGTGTCTGCAATGGCCATGCAGAAGTGTGTAGGGCCAAAGGCCCTGAAAACCTGTAAGTACATTCCATGTGGTGATCTCTTCTCCTTACTTTAAAGCAGGGGTTCTTAGCCTGTGGGTCATAAACTCAAAAAAAGTTTTTGGATAATTATTTTAATACAATAAGAAGATCAAATGAGATATTTGTTAAGTGCTTAAAACAGTGGGAGGCATGTAGTGGGAATTTTAATAAATATCTTTCCATTCTTTTCATTTCATTTATGCATTTAAAGGCATTATTTCACAAAGAAAGGTCCACAGGCTTCATCCAGCCAAAGGAGGTCTGTGACATAAATGACATTTAGGAACCCTTGCTCTAAAAAGCCTGTAACAGTTGTAAAAGGCTGACTTTCCATGTTATACAAAGAAATTCCTTGAAGGAAGAAATAAAGTGAATTGTTTTTAAACTGCATAGCCACACCATGTCAGAGCAGTAGGTGCCAGTGTTTTTAATGCTTATGTATTGTTAATGTACTCTGGATGCAGAGATTAGAGTTTTTATTTAAGGAGATACAATTGGTTAGACATTAGTTATGGGAATCACTTTCTCCCTTAACATTACATTTCATCTTTCAAAAGCATATACTTTCTAGTGATATAGAACAGAGTAATTTTTAGTCATAACTGTTTATGTTTATACATATAAGATATGTGTGTGTATATATATAAAGGTTTATACATATAAAGTAAATCTATTGTATTTTGGAGTTCTAGACATGTATCCATCACCAGGTAGAGCTGCAGCTCATCATTTTAAGGAAAAAACCACACACATCGAGTAATTTATTCATAGTTTTATAGATAGTGTTTACGAGGGATAGGATTCAAATTCTGGTTTTTCTGATTCCAAGGCCAGTCTGTTATTCACTGCGAAACATTACCTTTTAATCTCATATATAGATGGGATAGCTACTTACTTATATGATGTAAATTGATGGCATCTTTAACAAAAAAAATCTCCCCCACTAGCTTGAAATTCCCAAAACTCCAGGGTTAATTCATTGCTAGCTGAGAAAGGCAACAGATTCCCTGATCCTTTCATCTCATTAATCCCTTGCAATCTATGGCTGCCATTAATATTTATGCTCTGATTCTGAATATCAAGCAATAGACACACAGCCAAATTTCTAATGAAGCCTCCAATAAAGAGGGTTTATTAATAGCAGACAAACCACTCACGCATGAAAAAGGATCCGAGACATATGTTTCAGTCTCCTTGCCACCTGTGGGTCCTAGTCTTGTTTTGTTTCTGGGAAATGAAGCTATATATGTAACTTGGGAAATCAGCTCTGTCCAGATAGCTCTGTCCAAACCTACAGACTCATTTGGAGTGCCCCAAAGTGAGCAGGACTCGTAAGGTTTTATATTAAGGTAGCCAGAGACAACTGAGCCCTTTACAAGTGCCCCAGTCTCGGCTTTTTTAGAATATAAAAGCTCATAAGTACACCAATTCTGAGTAAGATCAATATCAACAGAGGGGATGATAGAATTCCTTTGGTATCAAGGGCTGTATTTACAGTGAGAAAACAGAGATACTGAAGGATCCTGACTTATGCAAGGCCACATAGATAGTAAGTATTCAAAGCAGAATTTGAATGCTGATGTTATGACTCTCCTGTACCATATTGTTTAGGGGGGCCCTCTATTAAGAGATTTTTTTTGAGGCAAACAGGGTTAAGTGACTTGCCCAGGGTCTTAATATCTAATAGGTGTCTGAGACCAGATTTAAACTTGGGGAGATGAGTCTTGCTGACTCCAGATCCCAAACTCTATCCACTGTGCCACCTAGATGCCCCTAAAAGATTTCTTAAAACAGCAAACAATGGGGGACAGCTGGGTGGCTCAGTGGATTTGAGAGACAAGCCTAGAGATGGGAGGTCCTAGGGTCAAATCTGGCCTCAGACACTTCCTAGCTTTGTGACCCTGGGCAAGTCACTTAACCCCCACTGCCTAGCCCTTACCACTCTTCTACCTTGGAACTAATACATAGTATTGATTCTAAGACAGAAAGTAAGGGTTTAAAAAATAAAAAAAACAAACAAAACAGCAAACAATGAGCATATGGCAGTGTTGGGCATGATCTTTAATATTCAGTTAGTAAACATTGTGCCCACTTTATCAATTAAGCATCAAATATTTTTGTAAATAGTTACTACCACTGAGATGAAGGCAATTTTAGGGCACCAAGAACACTAAAAATATACATCTAGGAAGAGGCTCTTCATGCTTTAGGGTCATGGACTTGTTGGGAAGTGTGATGAAGCCTCCAAACCTCTTCTGTGGAAAGCATTTTCAATGCATAAAGTACATAGGATTACAAAGGAAGCCAAGGATATTGAAATATAGTTATCGAATGTTTAAGATGCAAATTAACACTCTCCAAGTTAAGAACCCCTGCAAATATTAGAAATTTCCAGATCAGAGTTCCCATCTTCTGAGATAATCAAGAAAATGTTTCCTCCTTTATCCTACGGAATGACCCATAGGCCCTAGACACTTATTTTTCTTTTTCAGAAGCATACCTGTTGTATAAAACAAGGTATAATTGAACATGGATAGTTTTTTTTAATCAAAGATATTTTATTTTCCCAATTACATTGTAAAAGGAGAAACAAATTATGGTTGGACTGGATATTTAAATTTTGGTCACCAGGAATCAATTACCTGATTCCAAAATTAAAGACCCCAGTCAGGATGACTTTTATGGTGGTTTATTTACAATTTGGGAAGAGTGAAGGTGGGGAAAATGAGAGAGAGAGAGAGAGAGAGAGAGAGAGAGACAGAGAGAGACAGAGAGAGAGAGAGAGACAGAGAGAGAGACAGAGAGACAGAGACAGAGACAGAGAGAGAGACAGAGAGAGACAGAGAGACAGAGAGAGAGAGAGAGAGAGACAGAGACAGAGAGAGACAGAGAGATAGAGAGAGAGAGAGAGAGAGAGAGAGAGAGAGAGAGAGAGAGAGAGAGAGAGAGAGAGAG
>NC_058130.1:540603957-540618967 GCF_016433145.1 Gracilinanus agilis | reverse complement strand
AGAGAGAGAGAGAGAGAGAGAGAGAGAGAGAGAGAGAGAGAGAGAGAGAGAGAGAGAAAGAGAAACTCTGGCCTGGAGGCCCAAACCAGGCAAGGCTTCAGGGGCCCCAGCATAGGGGGCACAGAGGTTAATTAAACAAGGCTTCTAGCCACAAGGCCCCCTCTAAGAAGAGAGGCCTCTTTTGAGGCTGGGGCCTCCAGAAACACCAAGGAAAATGAAAGGAAGTCAGCCTAACTTACCCACGTGACAATTCAAAAGGAAGCCAACTGAGGTCTCAACCCGAGCTCCTTTAAGGCCAAGTTCAAAAGGCAAAAATCCCTTCACAGGAAACTTCCATCATATTTAAAAGATAGTTCGTTTCGTCACTTCCTGCATCCACCCTCCAGTTCTACGTGGACAAATGACAGTTTCAATCTTGTTTCAGGCTGCCCAGGGGGAAGTCACTTGTTTTTGATTTGTCCCTTACTAGCACATGGGGGTCACAGACCTCCCTTCCCCACTTAATTCTAAGTTGGATGGGGTGACATATTCCTGGTAGCTAAAGTCTAAAAATAAATAAGGGTGAGCTAATTCCATTTACACAATCCCTCCTGATGATCATTGGGTGCCTAGTCTCCCCAAGTGATCACTTTACATAATCATCTTGTACCCACAAAGGTCTTCTAACTACAATAGTTAGAGATGAGGGAAATGGAAGAGTGAGAAAGCAAAACCAATGTTTTGCTAAGCACATTGATAAAAAACCAATTGGGGGCAGTTCCCTTTTGGCATAAAAATGTACATTCAAAATAACTGTTCAACCCCCTTCAGTTCAATCAATTGTACCCCAAAGTTCCTTCTGGATCTTCTTGATGCAGGGTAGATTCTTCAGGCATCTTTCTGCAAACAGTTCATTCTCTAGATTTAAGGAGTCAGCAAGCTTCTTTCCCTGAAAAATTTCTTGAACAAGAATTTCAATCTTGGATTTTTATAAAAATACAATCCCTCCCTCCTGAAGACCAACACCCAGATCACCTCAGGATACATGGTTGAGTTATGGGGGTGTATGAGTCAATTATCAAAGAAAAACAAAAACATAAAAAAGAAAAACAAATAGAAGAAAAAATTAAACTTTGGGAGAAAGAAAAAAAATTCAAAATCAGAATCAAAATATCAAAAATCTATGTATACAAAAATTTCTGAATAAACAAGAATGAATTCATAACAGACACCCATATTAGGGTCCAATTAAGGCAATTTCTATCCCGCTAGTCTGTAGGACAAAATGCAGTAATATTGCACTTACCCATTGGCAGCCAAAACTACAAGAAGTTGCCATGCTATAAGAAAGAAAAGAGGACCAGATTTGTGTGCAAGAGAAGTGTCATACCTTGGTTTGATTTACCTTCACTCTCAGGGATACGGCAAGCCAGGATGATGGCCAACCTTTGGTACCTGGCCAGCAGTGTGGTACGAAGCAGATTGATTTTGTCCTCTTTTCTTTAATCCCCAAATTTCTGTAATCTATCAGTGAGTTATGTTATCATGATCCTTGGTCTCCCCAAGAGGATCACGGGGTGGGGAAATGTGTTATTGAAATTTTGGAGTCTCTGAACTAAATTTCCTGTGAGCCCACTGGCTTCCTGTGGAAGTTTAGGAGTCTTTGAACTACATTTCCCATGAGCTCACTGGCTTCCTATTTTGTGTAATGATGTAGAGACAGTTATATAATGACATATACAAGATAAAATCAAGTGTCTGGACTGGCATCACCTCTTTTTCCTCCTGAAGCAGCATGGTGGCGGCAGGTAATGGGTCTTTCAAACAGCCTAAGATAGCAAGGCACGTGGCTTCATTTTTCTAATGGCTACCAATAAATCTTTTAAAACCATAATATTTTTAAATCTATCCTTTTATATTCATTTTATTTCTTGCAACATGTAATAAAAAATTTTCAACATATGTTTTCTGAAATGATAAGATCCAAATTGTCTCTCTCCCTTCCTTCCCTCCTTCCTCTCAGAGATGGTAAGCAATTTGATCTGGATAATAATATTCATTATAATGTTAGACATACTTCCATATTGGTCATTGTTATAAGAGAATATTTGCATAAAACTACCCCCCCAAAAAACTATAAATAAACAAATGTGAAAGATAGTATACTTTGATCTATATCTGACTCCAACAGTTCTTTCTCTGACAGTGTATAGCATGCTTTGTCATGAATCCTTCAGAATTGTCCTGGATCACCATATGATTAAGAGTAGCCACATCGTTCACAGTTGATCATTGTATAATATTGCTGGAACTGTGTACAGTGTTCTCCTAGTTCTGATTATTTTGCTCTGCATCAGTTTATGCAGATCTTTCCAGCTTTTTCTGCAATCATCCCGCTCATAATTTCTTATAGCACAATAGTATTCTATCACTAGCACATACCACAATTTGTTCAGCCATTCTCCTGTTAACAGATATCCCTTTAATTTCTAATCTTTTGCTACCACAAAAAGAGCTGCTATAAATGGTCCCTTACCTTCTATTTTAGAATTGATACTTAGGATTGATAAGTATTGATTCCAATGTAGAATAGTGATAAGGGCTAGGCAATTGAGGTTAAGTGACTTGCCCAGATTCACACAGCTAGGAAATATCTGAGATTGGATTTGAACCCAGGACCTCCTGTCTCCAGGCCTGGTTCTCTGTCCACTGAGCCACCTAGCTGCCCCACTACTTCCCTTTCTTACAGGGTGGGTGGCTATTCCATAAACTTGTGAAATGGCTGTAAAAATGCCTTAGAAATGTTAGTGTTTATTTTCCAGCTTCATTTTTATTTGCTAAATTAACATGCAGGTGATTGCACATGTATAGCCTGTATCAAATTGCTTACTATCTCAGAGTAGTGGGAGATAGTAAGGGAGGTAGGGAGAGCCTGGGAAAGGAGAGAATTTGGAACTCAAAAAAATTTTTAAAAGAACTAAAATGAGGTAGAATTATAAAATATGTAAATATTAAGCAAAACATTAAAATAAATTAACAAGCAGGAAATAATTTTGTTTCATTGAATGTCTTCCAAAGAGAAAGATTGATTTTCTCCTGACACCTAGGTTTCAATGTGAATGCCAGCATAATACATGTGGGGAGAGCTGTGACCGCTGTTGTGCTGGCTACAACCAGAAGCAGTGGCAGCCAGCAACAGCTGAGCAGACTAATGAGTGTGAAGGTAAGTGTGAAGAAGCAAGGGCTAATGGGAAGTATTTTTTTCTCTCTGTGTGTGTGTGTGTGTGTATGTGTGTATTCATTTGATTTTACGAACTTTCACTTGTTTTAGTAATGCTTGCCTCTTCTTGACCCCATTTGGAGTTTTCTTGGCAAAGATACTGAATTGATTTGCCATTTCCTTCTCTAGCTCATTTTACAGATGAGGAAACTGAGGCCAACAAGGTTAAGTGACTTGTGTAGGGCCACACAGCTAGTAAATGTCTGAGGTCAGATTTGAACCCAAGTTCTCCCAACTCTAGGTCTGGAGTTCAGTTCATTATACTACCTACATGCTCCACCTCTTTTCAAATTCCAATTTGAGGGTAGTTTTCTTGACCCACACAAGTCCAGTGACGGTTTCCCCGCCTCCAATCATCATTATTATCTGCATTTTTCATTTGGCAAATGGAATGTGGTAGTTTGCATTGTTAACTTTTGTCACATATATGTTTTTCCCCCTTTTATAACTAGGATTGGGTATATCTGAAAGCAGGAATTGGCTTCAGACTTTTTATACCCATTGCCCAACAGAGTATTTTTGGACAGTATCCACTCACTGATCTTTTGCATAAAGCAATGAGATATCACTTAGAATCATAGAAATTTAAAGCTGAAAGTAACCTCAGGATTTATCTCATCCAACTCCTACATTTTAGATATGAGGAAATAAGCCCAGAAAAGTGAGGTGACTTCTCAAAAAATCACTTTGACAGTGACAGACAGAACTAGCAAAAAATTGTCTCCTGGATTCTCAGTTTCTGTGAAGGACAACTCACTGTGGATACTTCTTGGGATTCATTACAAGTCACATAAAAGTCTCATAATCGATCAACATATTTGTACTAATTGAAAACATGGTGAAAATTCAGGTAGAAGGGCAAGGAACCTTTGACTACTCTCAACTTACAGAACGTGTGACTAAAATAATGGGACTCATGGTTTGGCAAACATTCCAGAACTTACACATGCAATGGAGCGTTGTTATCCTTCAAATTAATCACCTTGGGAGACTTTTCACTTATTTCAATGATAGTCTCAGAGAGAACATTTTGGAATTTCCTTTTGAAATTGTCTTTAGCATTTGCAGTATTTGTTAAATGAATGAATAAATTATTTGTTTCAATGATTGCAAATCTTTGCCCTGCAAGAATGTGTTACATTTTCAGAAGATACATCAATCAGAATCAAATCTGTTAAATGAGGTGAGTGTTCAGCCTAGGCAATGCCAGTTTTGGTAAAAAAAAAATAATGTGGATTTAAAGTAATGGAATTGAATTCATTTTGTAGCTTCTAATCTCTCTCAGAGGACATCTCCACAAGAGGCATTCCTAACATTTTAGTGATTCATTCCAACAAAATAGCATTTATTAAACATTAATCGTGTGCCAGGCATTGTGCTAAGCACCAGGAGCAAGAAGACATAAATGAAACAACCCCTGTGTTCATGTTTTATTGAATGAGTATCATTAGAGTGATAATATATCCTCTCATAGTGGTTCCTTTGAAGGACATCTATCTATATCTACCTCTGCATCCATCTATCAATCTCTGTGTCTATCTCTGTATCTATCTCAAATGGATGATGTCATGTTATAGTTCAGTTGTTTTAGTCATGTATGAGTCTTTATGATCCCATTTGGGATTCTGTTAACAAAGATAATTGGAGTGGTTTGCCATTTCCTTGTGAGCTCATTTTATAGATGGGGAAATGAAAGTAAAAAGGGTTAAATGACTTGACCAAGGTTGCACAACTTATGTCTGAGGTCAGTTTTGAACTCAGGTTTTTTTGATTCCAGGTTTACTGCTCTATTTACTAAGCCACCTAATTGCCATATAGATTTAAAACTTCTCTCTCTCTCTCTCTCTCTCTCTCTCTCTCTCTCTCTCTCTCTCTCACTCTCTCTTTCTCACTCTCTCTCTTTCTCTCTTTTCCCTCTCTCCTTTCTCCTATCATCTATCCATCCCTCCATCTGTCATATCTATCATTTATCTATATGTCTATCTCTGTCAATCTTCCTATCCAAAACATCTATCCACCTGTTCATCCATCCATCCATCCATCTATCTGTCTGTCTGTCTATCTATCTATCTATCTATCCATCCATCCATCCATCCATCTATCTGCTCTCTCTCTATCCTCTACTCTACTATCTTTCTTTCTGTCTGTCTGCCTATCCTGATGTGTCTGTTAAACTATAAGATGTTATCAAAAGGACTTGGAGCTGGAAGGGACCACTAAAAGTCCTTTAGTCCAGATAAATCCCCTAATTTATAGATGAGAAAAATGAGAACCAGAGAAGTTAAAGCCACACAGGTAGTGACTACCTTGCTTCCCCACCAAGAGTTCCACCTAGATGGCATCCCTTCCGTATTCTGATGAAGTTTTGGGCATTGACTCTGGGCAAATAACTAAACTCTGTCTTAGTTTCCTGTAAAATGGGAATACTAATAGCACCCACACTCCCAGAGTTGTTGTGAGGGACCAGTGAAATAATATTTGTTAAGTACTTTGTAGACCTAAGTTGCTATATAAATGCTAGCTCTTATTTGAGAGTGAGCAGGGGAGGAGGGGGCTGTGATCAGCATGGGGTCATTCCTGTTACAACTTGCAGGTTGCATTTGCATATATTCTGAATATGACTGATCATTCAAAGCCCAATAATCGCAATTGGATTAGTGTCCAAAATCTAGAATATTAGTGAAAGGCATGTTAATAATCATGGCAGCTATACATTAATCCAGCGAATATAAAAAATGGAGGAAGTTTTCAGTGTAATGTTTCTAAGCTGTCAGCATGGAGGAAAATTCTATAGAGTCTATTGAATTATGTTGTTTAAACATCCTCCTTAAGACATAACTGATGTGGTAAATATAGATGACTTAAAGTTGGTTTTCCTGGTGGCAAAAATGAAACCAAAATCAACAAGATTTTATGTTTTCCAAAAATTGCCCATCCTAATGTTTAACAATCAACTGCCTTTGTTTGCTTCCTCATGTTCACTAGATAATTCTATTAAAATATATACATATTTATGTATTACTAGGAAATATTGGACAATTTGATCCAAGTAACAATTATAAAGTTCAGTACAACATTGGAAAAATAATCACTAGGGTTTTATTGACATTCTTCTTCATCTCCCTGTTTGCCTTAACCTTTTCTCTTCTAAAATTATAAGTAGGATTTGATGTCACCCTCCAGTTTTCTTATACCTTAAACCTAGTCACATGCTTTTCAACCCAGTGACACTGACCTTCTTGCTTTTCCTTGAACAAGACACTCTTATCTGCCGATTCTGAGCATTTTCACTAATTTTCCCCAATGCCTGGAATGTTCTCTTTCCTTAACTCTGCCTGCTGGTTCCCCTGGCTTTCTTTAAGCCCTGGCTAGAATCTCACGTTCTACAAGAAGCCTTTCCCAAACCCTCTTAATTTGGGTGCCTTCTTCCTGTGGATAATTTTGAATTTATCTTATATATAGCTTGATTTTAGTTTATTTGCATGCCATCTCCCAGGTTAGACTGTGAGCTCCTCAAGAGCAGGAGCTATGTTGCTATTTTTTTGGCATCCCACTGCTTAGCAATTTCCAGAAAATTTTTGTTGAGTCATTTGTTATGTCCAACTCTGTGATTCCATTTCAGGGTTTTCTTAGCATAGATACTGGGGTAGTTTGCCATTTCCTTCTCCAGCTCATTTGACAGATGAGGAAACTAAGGCAAAGAAGGTTAAGTGACATGTCCAGGGTCACATAGCTAGTGTCCGAGACTAGATTTGAACGCATCAAATTTTCTTCCTGATTCCAAGCCCAGGGATCTATCTATCCACCACAATAGCAACTGCTTAATATGTATTGACTAACCCTCTGTAGAATGGAGGGTGTGAGTTCCAGTCATTTAGCTCTCCCATCTTCCTAAGCCTTCCATTTCTACCTCCCCTAATCCCTGCAACTCAGTGTTGTTGCCTGCCAGGATAAAATAACCTTTCCTTTGTCACCACTTCCTCCTCTCATATCCTTTTCTACCCACCTCCTCCTTCATTGTGCTTTCTGGAACTTTAATGAACAAACTTCCCATCACCCAAGCCTTCTTCCTCAGATATGCACTTCTGGAAACATGGTACCCTCCGGAAGATGCTGTATCCTGGGCCACTCTTCTCTAATACAGGCTAACCTCTCTTTCATGCCCTTTACTCACTGGGCTAAGGGGAGAAATAGACATTCTTTCTCTTAACAGCAGTGGTCACTCAGTCGCCTCTTTTCATCTTTGAAGTACATTCCCCATCTATATCACCTGTTCAGATTGTTACTAAAGTCATTTATTGGCTTCCATGTTATCCTCTTACTTTCTTCACACTGAAGGACTTTAATATATTTATATATACACTGACCTTCTAACCTATCAGTTTCCTCATCTCCTGCAACCTACATCTCTACACCATCATAAACCACCCTTGGAGTTGGCCATGCTTTAATTTTTACCGTTACTCAAAACTACCCCTACTTCCATGATCTACAACTCTGAAACCCCCTTTTTCTGATCATCACCTTCCACCTCTCCCTCTGCTTTAGTTCTATAGGTTTAATTTATTTTTCCCTTTGACCTCCAGTCCCTCCATCCCATTAATTTTCCCAAACCATCACCCTTACTCTGACCTCAGTTTAGTGGGAAGAGTGCTGGAATTGAAGTCTGGAAAGACCAGAGCTTGAATCCTAATCCTGACACTTTCTAATTTTGTAATCTTAGACAAGTCATTTAATATTTGAGCCACAGTCTTCCTATCTATAAAATGGAAATAATATAGGTGGTATTTCCTCCCAGTGTTAGGGAGTGAGGGCTCAAATGGGATAATATTATGTAAAATGCTTTGTAAACCTTAAGAGGGTTCCTTTACATTAGAAATTAAAGATGAATATGGATAATGGGAGGATTATAATAGTAGTTGGGGAGGGGGTCAGTGGAGCTTGTATGACCTCAATCTTCTTTGTAAAGTTGAAGTTGAGATCATGTGCTTGAAAGTGACTGGGAGAAGCCTGGAGTTGAGAGTACCACCTCGTTTCCAAAATCCCTATTTATGTTTCAGTTGCAGGTCTTGAAAATAAAAGAAAAAGGGTGTGGGAAACATAACTGCCTTCTCACCAACAAACTGAAAGAACTGTATTCTTCTCATGGTTTTAAGTTGCCTAAGAACAAAATTTCCTAAACTTTCCTATTGTTTCCTGATATCTTAGAATAAGCTTCATTGGAAGCCTGTAAGATGCACTATTATTTTTCAGGAAATTACTGAGGGTTTGACTCTAATGATGGAGCTTTAATTTAGTATGTGCTTTCCCTAGCTTGCAACTGCCACGGTCATGCCACTGACTGTTACTATGACCCTGACATCGAAAGGCTTAAGGGAAGTTTGAATATCCACGGTGTTTATGAAGGTGGAGGGGTCTGCATTAATTGTCAGGTAAGAGAATTTTTAGTGGCCCTTTAAAGGAAATAAATACCAGTGTCCTAAGTGAGATGCATCTAGGAAAAAAAGATACTTCTAGCTTTTGCAGTGGGTGTTGCTAACAGTTAAGTCTTTCACATTTCTCAGGAATGGTTAGATATACACTGTCAAATGATTTTTTTTAAATTAAGCAGTACCTTTAAGACTGGTTCCCTACTTTTTGGGTGTATGCAGAGGACTTTGCTAGTCATATGCTTCCTGAATGTGCAAAATCAGGCTAAGGAATGTTTTAGGCCATATTGGCCATCATTTGTTGCTGTTTTGTTTCTGAGTCTTTATGAAACCATGAACCATGCAGGCTGATAGATTTTCTTAGCAGAGATACTGGAATGGTTTGCCATTTTCTTCTCTAGTGGATCAAGGCGAACAGGTTATTAAAGAGCTGAGACTAAATTTGAACATAGGTCTTTCTGACTCCAGACCAGTGTTCTAGCTACTGAGCCACCTAAAAGGGCAGCTGTACAGTGGAGTCAGAAAGATTTGAGTTCATTTTTTAAAATTGTTCAGTTCTTTCAGTTGTGTCTGACTCTTCATGACCCCATTTGGGGTTTTCTTGGCATATGGTTTGCCATTTCCTTCTCTAGCTCATTTTATGGATGAGGTAACTAAGGCAAACCAGGTCAAGTGACTTGCCCAGGGTTACATAGCTAGTCAGTATCTGAGACCAAATTTGAACTTAGGAAGATGAAGTCTTCTTGACTCTAGGCCTAGCACTCTACTCCACTGCACTATCTAGCTGCCTAGTTCAAATATGACTTTTGACATTTATTAGCTTTTTGTCTGCCTCAGTTTTCTTCTCTCTTAAATGGAAATGATAATAGCACCTACCTCCCAAGGTTGTTGTGAGGATTGAATGAGATATTTGTAAAGCAGCTAGCATAGTGCCTGGCACCAAGTAGACACTTAATGTTAAAATTAAATATTTTTAAAGGGACAGATCACAATCTGAAAGGTCTTTAGTGAGGTTGCTATGGGAATCTTTTTGGGGTCATGTTTAGAATTTTCTGTATGACTCAGATGAAGACTTAACAGTTGTATTTATCAGATTTGTCAAGGTTATAGAGCTGGCTTTGGAACAATAGGATCAAAAAATATCTCAACAAGCTAAAACAATAGAAGTGAATCTATTAAGATAAAATTTAATTGGGATAAGTGTATGCATGAGTAATGAATTGGAGAGGTAGACATTAAAAACCTTTAGACTCAGAACCTTTAGCAAGCTTGATATGAAATAGTAGTATGCCATGGCTGCTCAAGATAAAACACAACAAATCAAATGGAATCTTATTCTTTGTTAACAAAAATACAGTCCCCAGATGGAGATAACCATCTCCTGGACTCTTCACCTACAATGTTGAATTTATGGTGTCACTGGAATGGGGCCAGAGGGGAGTGAAGAAGATGGCACATAGATAATTTTGACACAACTAAAGATTTTTAGCTTAGATACTCAATTCTAAGGGAGAACGTAATAGTTGAATTAAATATAGGAAACTGTTTTATGAAAGGGGAATTGGATTTCTTTTGTATAATTCCAGAGGACAGAATTGGGACTGAGGGGTATAAGCAGATTTTGGATTAATACAAGGAAGAATTTTGTTCATCAACAGAACAGTTTGCTTCGTGAAGTAAAGTGCTCCTGGTCATTTGTTATGTTCAGAAGCTAGAGCAGGACAACTAATCTTTTTTTTCTCCCCAGCTATTTTGTAGTGGAAATTCCTGTGTAGTCTACAGATATATCCCTAACTCTAAGCCCCAAATTATAGGTTCCAGGCATTTTGTGGATCAGAATTTACTCCAAACTATAGCTTATAAACCCCTATTGATGTGTTTTACTCTTACCAATGAGTTCTAGAACACAAAGTAAGTAACAAAGACTTTTAATTAAATAACAATGTAAATGAAGAACAGAACATTTCCCCCATAAATTCTGAGCTTACTCTCCTGTGAATATTGTAGGCTTATTGGTGAGAGGGAGACCTTCATAGGAAATATGTGTGGCCTGTCGACACATTAGCAGAGAGGGTCTTTCCAGGTCATATGAAGTAGCAACTCACACCTCTGCAGCTGTCATTATATTAGACCTGCTTTTTGCCAAACACTTAATTTCACCATCCCTATGAGAATCTATATCTCAGCTGTTTCCCACTATTATTTCTCTGCAGGCATCAGATCTATATTTCATCTGAGTTGTTAATTAACTCCTTCATCCATCCTATCTGCTGGGGATGCTGTGGTTTAAAAGCCTCTCTCCTGAGAAGCCTGATGAAAAAAAAAGGTGCAGCAAAATACTGGTGTATTCCTTGCAAATTACATGGGGATATGAGTAACATTTGTAACATTTATTATTTATGGCACAAAAAATCAGAAAGAACATGTTCCTATGTAGTTATTTTAACATTTCTCTATGGTCCTATAGAAGTATAAATAATAACCATTTCTAAGTAGAATATGTGCCAGTACACACATTTAAAACAAAATATAAATTCTATGTAACATTTAAGCCTAGCATATATAACCCAATAGTAGAATCATAACACTGCACGTTAGCACATATAATAAAACATGCATATTATATATCAATGAAGCATAACAATGTAATAAAACATAGTAACAATAGAGAACATAATATCTAGGTCACATTTGCATACATGACATGCAGCGTAGACAGACGGAGTGTCTGGTATGTTCAGGTCATCATCTGGTGGTATGAATGTTACCTTCTGGGACATTATAGCTAACTAAACTTAATCATTGTGTGAATGCCATAGGTAGCATCCACTGCTTCATGTAAACTATCCAGTATAGGATGTGGTGTTACAGTTTGGTATAATATAGATAAAATAATGATAGAGTATTCTGTCACAAAGCTCCAACTTCTGTCATTCTTTTGACAGTAAGGTGACCTCCTCGGAACAATTTGTCTTTGAGATGCCCTCCTAATTCTTTTTCATGTAGTTGCTCCTGTTTCTTTTCATCCTGGGACTCCAAGGCAAGGCAGATTATAACAGAGTTCAACTCCACTGATGGCACAGTCTTTTGTGAAAAAATTCCCAGGCATGATGGGCAACGGGTTCTGTTTTAGGGTCTGTGGGATCTGGGGTCACTTCTGTCTCCAGACCCATCATCTTTATCTTCGGAAGGCAGTCTGATGGACATCAGCTTCTTTTTAACCAATTCTTTATTTGGTTTTTGAATGCAGCTCGTATTCACATGTCCATCTAGGCCACAGTTAGAGCAGAATATAACGGGACTTCTCTGTCTTTGCTCTATTGGCCATGTTCTGGCTTCAAGCTGGTTTGATCTCTGCCCCCACAATCCTTTTTTCTGGGAAAAGTGGTACTGACCACTATTCCATTCTTCAGCGGCTTTCCTATGAGTCTTCATGCCTGGGTGACTGGTGCTCTGTTCCATTTTCATTTCTATAGGCAATACCTGAGAAGGCATTATGGAGACCATTTCTCTGTATTGCAGGTTTCTGTCTCCACAGTCGAGTCTGTTCTCATACAATTTCACCGTCTCTATTAGCGTCTCATATCCAATCCGCTGTTTCTCTTTTTCCAGTTTAATCATTTGTACTTGTAGGTCTCCATTATCTAATAGTCCAGAACTTACTTGGGCCAATCTAACAAAATCTACTTCAGTAGGCTTCACTGCTCCCTTGATGACTAAACTCTGTAGCAGTTTGTCTACTCGCTGGACAAACTCAGAGGGTTTCTCTCCCTCACGCTGAAAGGTTGTAAGGAACTGGACATAAGCTTGTTGAGGAGTCTCTCCATTACTAAATTGTTTATCTAGCCTTTGCAGACATTCCAACACAGTAGCATCAGGGTTTTGTAATTTCCAAATACGTATAAGATCAAGTGCAGGTCCCCTGAGACTTTCCATTAGTCTCTTCTGCTTTTCCTTATCATTCACTTTCCATTGCTTTATTGTTTCAATGGCATGCTCTATCCAGGAGTCGTATGGTTCCTCGCCGGGAGGACATGGTTGTTCCCCTGAGAAGCTTTGTAATTTGACTGAGTAAGATTCTTGTTCTGGCTGGTATTCAGCCTGTTCACTCTCTCCAGGTCTTGCCTTCCCTCCATACACATATCTCACATCATCTTCAGATAGCCCTTCCCTTTGTAGGACAGTCTTGAGCTTTCTTTCTATCTCTTCTTCCTCAGTCGGGGGTCTAGAGACCAGTTTCCAGGTATTCTCCCCTACTGTAAGTGAACTAGGGATTTTAGAATAATCTATTGGTTCAGATAATTTGCAGAAGACAGACAAGGTTAGGTCTGTATCTTCGTGTCGTTTGGTCAGTACTTGACATTTCCCCAAAGTACCTATTGCATTATGTAAGACATTTTCAATGTCCTTATCTGTTAGGTCATGAGGCACTCCTTTAACAAGCAATCCTCTATGTAAATCAAGGTGCATAGCTGTACACCATTGCTCTAAAACTGTGTCATCCATTTTGTTTTCCTTTTTAATACACTATTCAATTAATTATAGGAATAAACAATACTTCAGTGTTATTTCAACATACCATACAACAATGCAGTAGTTAATTGAAAGGTTTCACCTGTTTGAAAAGAAAGAAAAGAAAATATTGGAAAACCTTGGTGATTAATCATAGCCTGAAAAAAATTCCCCACTGGATCCCCACAATATAGAAGGCATTCAAAATGGAGATCTCAGATGATGATTTCTTTAGTGGATTCCAGGACATCCTCAATGGAGATTTGAGAGGAGCCCCTACAATGTAGTTAACAGGGTCCCCCTTCTCCCTCCGGGGTCCTAGTTAGCAGCTATACCAGGTTCATGGTTATTTTTTAGATACGGTCCTCTTCAAACCAAAGCTTATAAGCCTTCACTGCTGTTTTATTCTTTCCAATTATAGGAAATAGTTTGAAAGAAAGGTATTTTAAGCAATTTACAGCAAAAATCATTTAATATTGCTAATATCTGCTCAAAAACTTTGAGCTATGAATATCTACTCAGTCAGAAAAATGGACCTTTATGGGAATTATGTGTGGGACTTCCATACATGGGGACATATATAGTCAGGGTACCAATGTGAAGGAACACTCTTGTCAGGAGCATGTATGACCAGAACACATAGATGGGGCAACTCACACTTCTGATGCTGCCGTTAAAAGTTTTCATCAGCTGCTTCTGTCTCCGACTGGTGCCACTGTGTTACTCTTTGTTGGACGTATGCCATGTTGAGTATCGGTCTCTGTTGTACCTCAGCTGCTTCTTGCCAGGCACTGCATCTTGGATATATTCCCTTGCCAAGTACTAAGTCTCAGAGGTTCCTGGTTGGGCTTCTTCTACTATTACCCCAACAGGTATGAAATATCTTTGTTCCAACTGGTCTGTCAACCAGCTAGAATCTAGCCACCGATGAGGTGGGACAGGGCAGGTAAACTATGTGGTCAGTAGCTACATCTCTTGTAATTATCTTCTTCTGGTGCCTCAACTAAGGTGCTGGTTGCAGTGCTAACTGAAAGTCAGTCTTCCAGAGATGTTGTGATTGGATTAACTTTTTTTCTAAAGGCTACTGTCTTCACTCAGCACTTTCAGCCAATAGCTATGAAACTCCCTGCCTCCTTTCAGGTCGGCTCTCTTAAGCCAGTGGTGAAGAAATTCATTACTGCCATGTTGTACCAGAAGGTACAGTGGCCAAGGCAGAGACTAAGGGTCAGCTGTGCCCTTTGAATTCTACTTAGAACCTTTCTGTTAACTGTTCCTTTTCTTCTGAACTCTGCTAGTAACTGCTAAACACTTCTCTGAAATACCTGGGCTTTGGGCTCCCTTATGCCCTTCAGTTCAACTGTCACCTAACATGGTCAGAAACTCATTTTAGTTCTTAGATCTCCTCATACTCTCTGAAATAAAGCTTCCTAAAGGCTAAAAGGGAGAAGACATTGAGTAATCTTGGGACAAAGAAACTGAAACTCACCCGCTCTGTTCCAGGGAAAATTGTAACCA
The DNA here is from genome assembly GCF_016433145.1 of Gracilinanus agilis. Classification (NCBI taxonomy): domain Eukaryota; kingdom Metazoa; phylum Chordata; class Mammalia; order Didelphimorphia; family Didelphidae; genus Gracilinanus; species Gracilinanus agilis. The sequence continues at coordinate 540,604,252 of NC_058130.1, read as the reverse complement.
CCATTGCCAAATGGAAAAATTTGAGAGGCTATTATAGACCTTTGTCCTCTTCCCCTGGCAACAACACATGCTAGTCTAGTTTCTTCCAAGTCTCCATTTGTCTGACATTTTGAAGAGGGAAAGTGCTTATTCCTGCAAAGGTTTAATTACTCTCTCTCTTCTCTCTCTCTCTGTCTCTCTGTCTCTCTTTCTGTCTGTCTGTCTTTCTCTCTCTCTGTCTCTCTCTCTCTCTCTCTGTCTCTCTGTCTCTCTCTCTCTCTCTCTCTCTCTCCCAGCCCAGGAAATTCCATGACAT
>NC_058130.1:540521807-540601159 GCF_016433145.1 Gracilinanus agilis | reverse complement strand
TTTTTTTTTGTCTTTGATTTCTCTTGTCCATGTGAAGTTAATGACATCTCGTTCAGGCAAGCAGCATGTTCCCCCATTGTGTTTTCTTTAGTTAATAAAAAGTACCTCTAATATCTCTAATGCCATATTCATCATCAGCCCCAAAGAAAGAAGGCAAAATGTATAGCATCTCCAGAAGGAAGGACCCTTTTTCGATCTTTCTTCCTTTAGTAAAACTATAACAAATCTCATGTAAGACTCAAGTACCCCCACTTTGTTTTGACTCTTCTAAATTGTTTTTTTTTCATTTATTTAAAATCCAGATTTGGCCTCCCTTTCTGAGGGAGAGAATATCTGAGCCAAGTTTTCACTCTGCTCCATAAGACTTCAGTCTCCTTCAGTGCTCTGATCGCCTTTGCTTTCCAGATGTTTTACATCAAAGATTAAGCGCTGTGGGCACCCCTTCTTGTTTGGATTGTTTTCTGGGTTCTTTTGAAAGGTTCTTTTCTAAGTCACCAGACCTTTGGAATTCATACCATGGGGTCTAAGCAGAAAAAAATACTTTTTGACAAAGTTATCCTGTTAACAGTAGAGTCTTTGATCTGAAAAGCATCTCACTATCATGTAGGACTGCTGTTACTGGTACTCTAAGCCTGTAGGTTGGCAATTTGCCAGTAGATAACTGTGATTATGTACCAGCATGAATCAGAAAAGCCCTACCCATCAGCCACAGCCAAAGATCCTTATCAGGATACAGAGATGAAAGCTGTTGTTGATTTAAGATACCTTGATATAGTAGAAAGAACGCTGAAAATAGATTCAGACAGTTGGGATTGGGATTCAGGCTCAAACTAGATCTGGACTAACTACCTTGTGTTTGAATCTTAGTACTGTCTGTGTAAGCTGGAGCAAAGTGATTTGGTCTTCAATTTCCTCATGTTCAAGATGGGAAGAAGTACTGAATCTAGTTGATAACCCTAAAATCCTTTGAACTGATCAGGCGTATGATGATATATAAATAGAAAATAGAAAGATAAAATAGAAATATACATTTAATTTCATTACATTTCTCTGATGCAAGTAGATGGAAGCAAGATGTAAGTTGCCCCTTTAAAATGAAAACAATCATTTTTGTGCTACTAGCCTCATGGAGTATTAAACTATAAAGTATAGCAGTGACAGCAACTTCACTGAGATACGATTTCTTTATAAATATTTTGGGTGCCCATGTTGCACTGGTCTTCAGATCGAAGTAAAGAGTTAAAAACCAACGACCATCTGCATCTTAATTTCAGGTAAATTTATGAAAATGATACTTCTATAGACAAGACGTCTGACTTCTTCAACGATTTATTATTTAAATGCCCGGCTACTTCCCTTTCACCTCTCCCACACATGCTCACTTCTAATATCCTTAAACAACATGACTATGTCACCTAGTGGTTCTCCTCTCCATTAAAGGGTCATGGCTAGTGACCCAAGAACCTTGAAAATTCCAAAAACATAGAAATGGGTAGGAACAAGTGATCAGAATAGTATAGAATATTGACAACTGCTTCATAGTTTATGCCTTGGGATCCAGAAAGAGTTCTGTTAGGTGTCTCATGAGTAAGATTATTGAGTAAAGAGGGGTAAAAAGAGTGGCTGATGGCTTTGTAAATTGCCAATATTCTGCATCAAGTTGGCAGCTTAATAGCTAAAAGAAGGCAGGGAGTTTACAAGTAGTACCTGAGGGAAATAATACAAACAGATATGGAAAAAGGTGGGGCAATTTCTGGGCTAGGTATGAAGGGATGTCAGTTCATCTAGATAGCTAAAAAAAAAATCCACATTGTGGTAACTTTCTGTTATCCCTGCCTGGGGGAAATGTAGGTTTGTGCTCTTGCCTGAAGAGAAGACCAGTTAATTACATGTGCTGTGAGTACTAGCTGATTTCATTTCCCTGATAGAGGACAAGATAAGAGGATTTGAGAAATACCTCTTTTGAAGAGATATGTTAAACATTTCTCCTTACAGAAAAAGGAAAATCAAGATTAAATTAGTGATTGCTAAGTTTAAACTTGGTAGGAAATTTTATTTATTTAGCTTCATTCTTTATATTTCCCTCTAAGTGTATCTTGACCTAAGCTTCTTTTAAAAATTATTTTATTAAATATTTCCCAATTTACTTTATTAAATTTATTTATATATATTTACATGTATATTTTACATATAATTATTTTATTAAATATTTCCCAATTACATGTAAATTTTTAGAAATTCATTAAAATTTTTTTGAGTTCCATATTCTCTCCCTTAATCCTGCTCTTTCCCCTCCTTGAGAGGGCAAGCAGTTTGATATTAATTATACAAGTGATGTCATGCAAAACATTAGCCATATTACAAAAGGAAACACACAAAGACCCACAAAAAAATAAAGTAAAACAAAATGTGCTTCACTTTGTACTTAGAGTTCATCAGTTCTCTCTCTGGAGGAAGAGAACATTTTTCATCATGGATCTTTTAGAAATGTCTTAGGTCATTGTCCTGCTCAGCATACTTAAGACTTTTACAGTTGATCATCCTTACAATATTGCTGTTACTGCATGCAGTGTTCTGTTTCTGCTTACCTTACTTTGCATCACGTCATATAAGACTTCTTGGGTTTTTCAGAAACTATTCTACTCGTTATTTCTTATAGCACAACACTATTCTATCAGGATTGTATACCACAACTTGTTCAGCCACTCCCCAGTAGATGGCCATGCCCTTGATTTCCATTTCTTTGTCATTACAAAAGAGATATTATAAATATTTTTGAACAAATAGGTTCTTTTCCCTTTTCTTTGATCTCTTTGGGATATAGACCTAGTTGTGGTATAGATGGGTCAAAGATTAACTTAAGTTTCTAAAAGAAATGAGAACTTTTAGAGATGCAATAGAAAGAAAAATGAATTCTGAATCAGAGGACCTGAGTTCAAATTCCACTTCTGCTAATTACTTCCTAGGGGTCTTTGGAGAAGTCACTTAACATTTCTGGAGTTGTTTCCACATCTATAAAATGAGTTGGTTGGTCTAGATGACCTCTAGGGTCTTTCCAGTTCTAAATTTGTCCTAGAATTCCATTTGTAGACAAAACTATATTGGCTATAGAACTTTTCATAGGGGAGGCGCATAATCCATTACCATATCTAGAAAGTTTGAACTCAGAACAAATTTGTATGGGCAGTCTTTGACATTTTTTAATACAAATGAAATTAGGTTAAAATAAACAGTAAAGTTCATTCAAAAAGTAAAGAAAAAGACTACAAAAGGGCAACATGCAGCCTAAACACTGTGTAGGAAAGGGAGGGAGAGTGCCACCAACTTTCGTTTTGGTGATAGTAAATATTTAATAAGTCCTTACTATGTGCCAGGCATAGTACTGAGTACTAGGAAGAAAGACAAAAGACAGTCCCTACCTTCAGGGAAGCTTACAAGCTGATGGGGGTACAATAAGTCAACAAAAATGTTCAAATAAGCTGTCCACGGGATAAAGAAGAAATAAATAACTGAGGAAAAGCACTAGAATTAAGAGGAATTAGGAAAGACTGTAGAAGATAGGATTTTAGTTGGGACTAAAAGGAAGCCAGAGAAACCAGGAAGAAATGAAGAGGAAGAGCATTCCAGGCATAGGAGGATGCCAGTGAAGATGCCTGGAGAGAGGAAAATAGAGGGTCTTATTTGTAGAACAGCCAGGTGTCACCAGATCAAAAAATATGTGGAAGGATGTGGTAATATGTGGAATATGTGGGAAGGAGACTGCAGAGGACTAGTGGAGAGAGGGAATAGGAGGTTATGAAGTGCTTTGGATTTAACATTTGATCCTAGTGACAATCGGGAGCCACTGGAATTTATTGAAAGGAGTAACATGATCTAACCCACACTTTAGGAAAATCACTTGGACAGCTGAATGGAGGATAGATGGGAGTAAGGGAAAAGCTGAGGCAGGCACATTCACCAGCAGTTGATAGTACAATTATTTTTTGCAGTAGTCCAGGCACGCGGTGATAAGGAGAGGAGGTAGTATCTTTGACAGATGTAGAAATTAAATAGAGAGGGGAGAGCTAGGTGGCTCAGTGGATAAAGTCAGGCCTAGAGACAGGAGGTCCTGGGTTCAAATCTGACCTCAGATACTTCCAAACAACCCATTTACCTCGTCCTTAACTGCTCTGTTGCTTTGGAACTGATAGTTGATTCTAAGACAGAAATAAGGGTTTTTTTTTTGAAAAGGTTAAATGGATAGGCCTTCACAACAGATTAGATATGAAAGGTGAGAGATCAGGAGCCATCAAAGATGACTCCTAGTTTGCAAATCTGGAAGAATAGGCAGAATGGTATTGCACTCTAAATTAAAAGGGAAGGTAGAAAGTGGCTAGCATTTAGGGGGAAAGACAATGAATTCAGTTTTGGACATGTTGAATTTAAGATATCAAATAGACATGCAGTTTGAAATATCTGAAAGGCAGTTAGAAATAGGAGACTGTTGGCACTGGACAGGTGGATTTGAGAATCATCAGCATAGAGGTGATAATTAAATCCATGGGAGCTGATGAGCTCGAGTGAAGTAGTAAAGAGGGAGAAAAAAAGGAGATCCAGGACAGAGTCCCTATGGGGCAGCCACAGTTATTGGGCATAACCAAATAGGGATTCAGCAAAGGAGACTGAGAAGAGTAGTAGGAATTACCAAGCAGCAGGAGGAGACCCAGGAGAGGGTGGTATCCCAAAAGCCAAGAAAGTATCAGGGAGGACTGCAGAGATGTCAAGAAGAATGACGATTGAGAAAAAAAAGATCATTAGATTTGGCAATGAGATCATTAGTAACTTTCAAGAGAGCAGTTTTGGTGGAATGATGAGGTTAGAGGCTGGATTGTAAGGCATTAAAGAGAAAGAGAAGAGGAAATGGAGGCATCTATTGTAGATGACCTTTGCCCCAAAGGACAGAAGAGACATGATGATATTTAGCAGAGATGAAAGGGGCAATGATAATAGGAGTATATAAAATTTTGGTTTTTTTAACTAGTTCACTATAGTGCCTGAAATTCTTTAAAATTTTTTAAATTTTATTTAATTGATTAATTAAGAAAAATTTTCCATGGTTATATGATTCATGTTTTCTCTCCCCTCCTCCCATCCCCCTCCCATAGCCAACGTGCAGTTCCACTGGGTTTTACATGTGTAAATGTGATCAGGACCTATTTCCATATTATTGATATTTGCACTAGGGTGATTGTTTAGAGTCATATCCCCATTGACCCATGTGATCAAGCAGTTGTTTTTCTTCTGTGTTTCTGCTCCCACAGTTCTTTCTCTGAGTATAGATAACATTCTTTCTCATAGGTTCCTCAGAATTGTCTTGGATCATTGCATGGCTGCTAGCACAGAAGTCCATTACATTCGATTGTGCCACAGTGTATCCGTCTCTGTGTACAATGTTCTCCTGCTTCTTCTTCTTTCACTCTGCATCAATTTCTGGAGGTCTTTCCATTTCACATGGAATTCCTCCAGTTTATTATTCCTTTGAGCACAATAGTATTCCATCACCAACAAATACCACAATTTGTTCAGTCATTCCCCAATTGAAGGACATCCCTTCATTTTTCAATTTTTTGCCACCACAAAGAGTGCAACTATAAATATTTTTGTACAAGTCTTTCCTTATTATCTCTTTAGGGTATAAAACAAGTAGTGCTATGGCTGGATCAAAGGGCAGGCAGTCTTTTAAAGCCCTTTGAGCATAGTTCCAAATTGCCCTCCAGAATGGTTGGATCAATTCACAACTCCATCAGCAATTCATTAATGTCTCTTTTTTGCCACATCCTCTCAAACATTTATTACTTTCGTTTGCTTTCATGTTAGTCAATCTAATGCTTGAATTTTTTGAGAGGCAATATTTCTTAATTTTAAATTAATTTATTACTCAGCTACTCCAGAAAACCTAAAATGGCTAATTGATTCCCTCCACAATCTAAACAGGCATCAATGAGAGCAAGTGGGGCAAGAGAGAATACGTCTGATGCACATCTTATATACCACCCCCCAGTGACCTCACCACTCAGTCCCTCCCCAGGAAATCCCAAAACATCTCCACTTGGCAAACAACCATTGAGGAGGTAGACCTAGAGACACAGCCCCTCTCCCCATCTTATCACAGGGAGAGGCAGATCTTAAGGGCACCAACATGCTTCTTCCTCCTTGCCATGAGGCTGGGTTGCTGCAGTCCTAAATGATGGCTAAAGTTTGCTGACTTCATTCTATGAGTGTTCTTCTTTACAGAAAAATAAAGGAGCAGGTCTCTGCCCTGCCTATAACATAATCTAGCCCATGAGATGCCTTGAGATCTGAGAGTAAATTATTTGGAAACTAGCTGACCTTCAAAACCAGACATCTAAGATAGGCTTCACGTAAAAACCATTACAATTCAATATTCATTTTCCACATCACCAAGTCACCCCATGCGACCTCACTATCTGCCTCCCTGAATCACTGCCCAGTTATTAGTCACAATGGTAGTTATGGGGTCTCAGTGTGGTGGTCCATTTACAGTTATACTAATTCCTTGTGCCTTAGAGATGGATCTAATTGACTTGATTATATACTAAATGCTTTGAGACTTCTAGTCATGCCAGGGGAAAGCATAGCAGGGGCCCCAGATAACTCAAAGCATTACAAGCCATTGATTAATAGCTATATGAGTTGTAGGCATACTGCCTAAAAGGAATTAACAAGACTTTATGAATTGTACTTTATAAACGCAAATGTAATATGTCATGGCAAATCTCACATTTCTCTATGTTGCTATTTAGTCATTTTTCAGTCATGTATGATTTCTTGTGATTTCGTTTAGGATTTTCTTGGCAAAGATACTAGAGGGGTTTGCCCATCCCTTTTCCAGTTCATTTTATAGATGAAGAAACTGAGGCAAACAGGGCTAAGTGACTTGCCCACAATCACACAGCTAGTAAGTATCTGAAGTCAGATTTGAACTCAGGAAGATGAATCTTTCCGATTCTAGGCCTGGCACTCTATCCACTGTGCCACCTAGCTGCCACTTTTCTCTATATTCCTTGCTCCTTATTACTGCTGCTGCTCATGAACAAATAGAATCATAGAATTATAATTTAGAGCTGGAAGGAATTTTAGAGGCCATTTCATCCAACCTTCTCGTTTTACAGGTGAAGCTAGAGAGCCTAAGTCGCTTTCCCAGAGTCACCAGCTAGTAAGGATCTGAGACAGAATTTGAACCTACATCTTCCTGTCTTCATGCTCAATACTTTATCTACAATCCCATTCTCCCTTCTCTAGAATGCTAGCCTGTGTTCTTTTTTCTCTGTAGCTTAAAAAGCTCAGTTCAATTTTCTCTTCTTATATATAGGTCCTCCCATCCTCCTCCTTGTTCTTTTTTCTTCCTTTGCTAGGAAAATCCTTACTGATGCTACCAATTATATGGTACTTACATAGTATCTCTTTTAAAAAAAAAATCTTTGTTACATTAAACGTTCCCAGGAATCTCCTTCCTTTTTTCCCCCTCCATAAATAGAGAAGGCATCATCTGACACAAAGATATATGTGTATATATGTATCTATATACATATATGTAAACATATATATGTAAAATGATATCTTGCTCATTTCTGTTTATCAGTTCTTTCTTTGGAGGTAGACATACACAAGTCATTCTTCAAACATTATTTTTGTTGCTGTATATAATGTTCTCTTGGTTCTGCTTATTTCACTCTTCATAATTTCATGTAGGTCTTTCCATGTTTTGTTCTGTTTCTTAAATTAATCTACTTATCTTTTTTTATGGTGCAGTAGTATTCCATCACGATCATATACCACAACTTGGTCCTCTATTCCCCAGTTATTGGGCATCCCCTTAATTTCCAGTTCTTTGCCACCACAAAGAGAGCTGCTATAAACATTTTAGAATATATAGGTTGTTTTCTGTTTCTCTGATCACCTTGGGAAATAGGTTTAATAGTGGTATTGCTGGGTCAAAAGGTATACACAGTTTTATAACTCTCTGGGCATAGATTGCTCTCCAAAATGGCGGGATCAGTTCCACCAACAGTAGTACCTGTTTTTCTTTGTTTCTTTGTTCACGTTCTTCATGTGTTTAATCTGCTCAACTAGATTGCAGTGTCCTTGAGATTTAGGGTCCTATCTAGACAGAACAGAGAGATAGAATGAGGTGATCTTTAGGAAGATGATCGTAAGAAGCTCTGAGTACAACATAGATGTCATTAATTAGTGGTAAACATTTTCTCTGGGTCAGTTGATGTGAAATTCTGTAGTCAGGGATAGGGGTGAGTCATTTTGAACAAATTTCCCATGTAGCCTATTGGGGAGAGACAGAGCCTCATCCAATGGCAGAAGTAGAGAGTACTTAACTGGTAAATAGTCTACATAATGACCTACATGTAGAGTGACAGTGTCAGGTGCCAGGTTTTTTTGCAATTTTTTTTATTTGAAGGCCAATGGTGCCTGTATCTAAGAGTGGGGTGGTTCTATTGACAGAAAAAAGAAGGGCTAACACCACAAACTCAGATTAGTAGTACACACCTTAGACTTGTGATTCTTGCAACCCTACCTGCATTTTCTATGGATGAAATGATGCCATTTGTGTGCCAACTGTAGTTACCATCAGGCTTTGCCACAGGCCCTAGAGAATACTGATTTTAGCTAACAGCAAATTGTGGTATTTGCTATTTATCTTCTAAAGCAATTTGTTTGCTCCTTAATACTCCTGGGATTTTATTGATTAATTGTTGTAAGCCACTGTTGTTACCAATGCCTTAAAAACCTTTTTCTGTGGTACAATTCTTTTCTTCATTTCTTTATCCCAGTTGCACTAGACTATATTTGCTTGGCACTTTTGAGGAGGGTCAAGATAACAACAATAGTTAGTATTTATATTATACTTTAAAATTTGCAAAGTGTTTTGCACTTATCTCATTTTATACCTACCATAGCCTTGGGATAGAAGTGCTGTTATTATTCCCATTTTATAGATGAGAAAACTTAAGCAGATGCAGGTTATGTGACTTTCCCAGTCACATAGCTAAGTAAATATCTAATGGGTTAGAACTTGGGCCTTCCTGATTTCTGATTTAGCACTCTACATCACATTGCTTCAGAAGGAGATTTTAGAGAGGCAAATTCAGTTTTGATATAAGGAAAGCCTTCCTAATTTTTAAAACTAAAAAAGGGAGAAGGAGAATAAGAGGAGGCAAAAGTGGTTTTGGAATCATTTGTCAGGTATGTGGTCGTAGTTGTTGTTCAGTCATGTGTGACTCTTCTTGACTTCGCTTAGGGTTTTCTTGTCAAAGATACTGGAGTGTTTTGCTATTTCCTCTCCAGCTCATTTTACAGATGAGGAAACTGAGACAAACAGGTTAAGTGACTTGCCCAGAGTCAAAAAACTGGTAAGTATTTAAGACCAGTTTTGAACTCAGAAGATGAGTCTTCCTGTCTTCAAAATAAGTACTCTATCCACTGCACCACTTAGCTGCCCCATATATATGATAGAAGTGTTTGATTCTGCTCCTCTATTTTTCATCTCAATTATATGAGCCTCATTAAATAAATGCCTTATGTGGGAGAGGAGAAATGGGATTGCCCTAAAAGGAGCATCTCTCTCTCTCTGCCTGTCTCTGTCTGTCTGTCTGTCTGTCTGTCTGTCTGTCTCCCCCTTTCTCCCGCTCTCTCCCTACCTCCTTCCTTCCCTATTTCTCTCCATCCCTCAGTAGAAGAGGCAAGGCTGGGTCAACCTGTATTGTACCCTGTCCAATATTGAGCAAAGTGACAAGCAAAGGAGCTGAGTTATTCGTTGACATTTAGTGGGTGGGGAGGCCTGGAGAGCAGCGATTTTGTATTTGTTTGAAACATTTATGTCCTTCAATGGAAAAAGAAGAGAAATGCGCAGTGGGGCTGTGCATTGTTTAATGCTTTTGGCTTCATTCTTAAAGAGAATTAAAAGTAATTCAGATTTTAGCCTACAGGACAAGGAGGGTAATAAATAAGATTTTGAAATTAATAAAATTCTCCGTACTAGGGGAGAAAGTAAAGAAAGGATCTTTGTCCTCCCCTTGGTTATTTTGTGTAGGCCCTTGTGTTCACTAGGGGTTGTCACATGTGTTCTAACTTCCTATTGCGATTTCTTTCATTAGAAAATGGACATGCTTCCCTGATTATTTCTGAAATAAAGAAAAGCAGAATGGAACTGAGTTCATGGTGTCTTGTTCCTGGAAACTGTTGTCTGTAATTTGATTTTGTGGCAATTACAAGCATTAGCAGAGAAACTTAATTAGCAAACCTAATGCAGTATTTTAACCTGAGAGACATATGCAGATTTTTTCCATTTATGTAATGGAAACTTTTGAAAATGTTTTTATGAAGAAAGAATAACATGTGAGCCAATGGTAGAGGAGGGGTAGGCATGCCCTGCTTATCCAGGCACTGGAAAAAGTACAAATATGCATCTTAAATATTTTCCCCTCAAACTGAGTCATGATGGGACATTTTCTTGTTGTTGTTCAGTCGTGTCAGTCGTGTCTGACTCTTCATGACCCCAGTTTGTCTTTTCTTGGCAAAAATACTGGAGTGGTTTGTCATTTTTTTCTTCAGTTCATTTTGCAGATGAGGAAACCGAGGCAAATAGGGTTAAGTAACTTGTCTAGGATATCCGAAGCAAGATTTGAACTCAGGTTTTTCTGACTTCAGACCCAGTGCTCTATGATATACTACCCTGCTGTCCCTGTGAATTGACATATTATTTATCAATTTTTTCAAAATGAAATTACTATGAATAATATGGAAGGGCTATGGTGAAACTTAGTCTTCCTAGATTGGTTTATTGCTGTAACTCTCATCCAGGGCTATACTGGAGCCAAATCATACCAGTTAGCAAGGGCTTTTATTAAATACTCAGTGCAAAAACATTCATTTATACCTCAGAAATCACCAACTGCTACAGATCAGGGCTCGATTTATTGACAATCAAAACTGTCATGTGTACATGTTTTCCCAGAGAGTTGGTTATTAAATATTTGCTAGCATACCTTCACCCAAATTGTTACCTATATTTAAAAAAACCCTTTCACTAAGAGTTTGCTTCATCTCAATTATACTGGACTTGTTCTATGGTGGGAGGGACTTTAGGGCTCCTCTAATATAATGTCCTCATTTTGTGGATGACTGTATTGATGTCCAAAGAGGTTTAAGGTCCAATGAATTTACTAAAAAACAAAATTACACAGAACTTTGCAGGGTAACATGATAGAAATATATCTTGGTTTTTCAACTTGAATACTAAGGAAAGTAGATCTCTACTTTGTGTTTTCCTGCCTTAACCTTTTGAAAATTTCTTTCTAGCATAACACAGCTGGTGTAAACTGTGAAAGGTGCCTTCAGGGTTATTACCGTCCTTACAACGTGCCAGTGGAAGCCCCCCATGGCTGTATACGTAAGTCTTCTCCACTTGGTTTTGTTTCATGACTATAATAACCAATATCAGAAAGGTCATCCAGGCAAGTTTCATCTTCTTTTGCAACCTCTGAGTAGTCTCTGACTCTCCCCTCTGTCTTATTCCTAACTTCCAGTCAGCTGCCAAATCTTTTCAACTCCACCTCCAAGTCCCCTCCCCTTTTTTCCACTTATGTGACCACCATCATTTAGGCCATTGATTCCCAAAGTGGGCGCTACCACCCCCCTAGTGGGTGCTGCAGCAATCCAGGGTGGGGCAGTGATGGCCACAGGTGCATTTATCTTTCCTATTAATTGCTATTAAAATAAAATAATTAATTTCCACGGGGCTAAGTAATATTTTTTCTGGAAAGGGGGCGGTAGGCCAAAAAAGTTTGGGAACCACTGGTTTAGGCCCTCACCACTTCTTATCTGCATGACCACTGTGGTTTTTTTTTATTAAAATTTTTTTTCTTCTCCAGTATTCTTTTTTTTAATTAAATTTATTTATTTAGAATATTTTTCCATGGTTACATGATTTATGTTCTTTCCCACCCCTCTTCCCTCCCCTCTCCCAGAGCTGATAAGCAATTCTACTGGGTCATACATGTATCATTGTTCAAAACCTATTTCCATATTATTAATATTTGCAAGCATGATTATTTAAAGTCAACATCCCCAATCATATCCCCATTGACCCATGTGATCAAGCAGTTGTTTTTCTTCTGTGTTTCTGTTCCCACGGTTCTTTCTCTGGATGTGAATAGCATCCTTTCTCATAAATCCCTCAGAGTTGTCCTGGATTATTGCATTGCGGAGAGTACAGAAGTCCATTACATTTGATTGTACCACAGTATATCAGTCTCTGTGTACAATGATGTTCTTCTGGCTCTGCTCCTTTCACTCTGCATCAATTCCTGAAGGTTGTTCCAGTTTGTAATTCCTGTGAGCACAATAGTATTCCATCACTAATGTATACCATAATTTGTTCAGCCATTCCCCAATTGAAGGGCATCCCCTCATTTTCCAATTTTTTGCCACCACAAAGAGTGCAGCTATAAATATTTTTGTACAAGTATTTTTCCCTATTATAGCTTTGTTTTGTTTTAAAAACCCTTACCTTCTATCTTGGTATCAGTTTTAAGATAGAAAAGTGACAAGGTGTAGGAAATGGGGGTAAGTGACTTGCCCAGTGTCAAAAGCTAGGAAGTGTCTGAGCCCAGATTAGTTTTTAAATTTGCCTCCCTCTCTCTGCCCTCTCCAGTCCATCCTCTACATAGCTGCCAAATGGATATTCCTAAAGGAAGATCTAATCTTTAGTCTTTAGCTTAAAAAAAAAAACGCTTAATGGCTCCTCTTGCTCTAGGATAAAATGCAGATTTATCTGTTTTTTTAAAATCTGGGCACAATTTCTGGCCAATATAGGCTTATTCTGTGCGATGTTCTATCACACATTCTATATGTCCACCTAAGTGGCCTTCTTTGCCATTTGCCAGTTGCCCTGTCATGCCATTATCCTAAGTTAGACTTTTTTCCCACCTCTCATTTTTTCTGCATTTCCTTCAAAGTTCAGCTTAAGTTTCACCCACTTTAAGATGCTCCTCCTGATCTCCCCAATTGCTATTGCTCGTCCAGTAGTGCTCTTTTGTAATAAATACTTCTTTGTATTTAATAGTTGGTGTCAAGTATTTCCTAAGCATCTTCCATGTGCGCTAAGCCCTGGGAAGTTGTAGATATACTAAAGGAAAGACATTCCTGGCCTTCACAGAGCTTACATTCTAACATGGGAAGAGAGTGGTAAAACAGTGGAGCTGGGGGAGAGAAAGTACTTTCTCAGGGGAATGGGGGTGACCTTTGGAGAGTCAACGGTGGGGCCAGGAAAGGATGACTGGTCTTAGCCATTCCTCAAAATGGAAATCCCAGGTGAAACACATTCATGAATGGGGAGGAGAGAGCCACAATATATGTTTGTGTGTGTGCATGGAATTATTAGTAGTGAGCTCACCAAAGATATAATATATATATATATATATACACATACACACATATAGATAAGTAGTATATATGTGTATCACATATACACATATACATATATAGAATTATTAGCAGTAAACTCACCAAAGACATACACACACACACACACACACACACACACACACGGATTAGTAGTGAGCTCACCAGATTTATATCTATATATAGCATATGTATATATGTATAACATATACATATATATATGGAATTATTAGTGTTAACCTCATCAAAGATATATATATATACACACAGATATATATTTATGCATATATGTATATGTACATACATCCTTTTGGGGGGAGATAAAGCCTAATTTTTGTTTGACAATTAACAATATATGACATTCCGTAAATCATGTCTAAAATAGAAGAATCTAGAATGCTTTCCTTTGCAAAGAAATAATAATCCTTTTTTGACCAGACATATAATTTCATCGATGTAGGGAACTCTCAGTGAGGAAACTCCCTCAACCAAAACAAATCTGCTCTGTAATTTAGCTTTGGAAAATTGTTGCCTGGGTGTATGATATTTGTGTAACACAGCTAGAGTGTGTTAGAAGGAGGACTTGAACCTGTGTCTTCCTAACTCCAGGGTCAACTCTTATTTACTACTTTTTGCTGCCACCAAACTATTAAAATAATGATAATAATATTCACGGACTATAAAAGCAGTTTCATTGCCTGAGAAATATTTATTAACTATTTCCTGAGAAATCTTGGTATTCACTATATTTGCTCTGCCAAAGGGCTACAAATTAATTAATGTTGTTTTTTAACTTTGCCCTCTTTTTAGTTTGTAGCTGTAACCCTGAGTACACAGATGGCTGTGAACAGGGCACAGGTCGCTGCATTTGTAAACTGAATTTCCAGGGGGAAAACTGTGAACACTGTGCAAAAGGATACTACAACTTCCCATTTTGCCAGAGTAAGTTTGGATTGTTACAAGGGAGCCATCTGTTAGGTGAAAGTGGCAAGGAGGTAGATTTAGGCTTTATGTAAGGAAAAGCTTTCCATCAATTAAAACCATCTAGAACAAAAAGGACTGTCTTGGGAGGTGTGATGGGTCCCCCCTCACTACATCCTCAGGGTGACTAACTATTGAGTATATTCTAAAAGAGATTCCTGTGAAGGTAGAGCTGAAGATGATACCACCAACGTCCCTTCCAACTAAGCTTCAATGACTGATTCTGAAATTCTGCAGAATCAGGGAAAGAGCCAGAAAAGTTGTCCTCCTTCACAAGAGTATTTCAGATCCTTCAGGACATTAATATTCATGGTTTACTTTTTCTATTTTTAACTGTATACACTGGACATAGTTTTACCTGCTAAGGCAAATGGAAATGCATTGAGATTTTATGTATATATCAGAAGATAGATTAAGAACCCAAATTCCACAGAGGAATGTTCTTTAAAATGAACATATTTGCTTTATAGGTGGATTTTTAAAGAATTAAAAAATTTTTAAATGTTTTTTTAAATTTTTGTTCTTTTATGTATCTTCAGTGTGCCTGATTAATTTAGTTTAAGAAATGTCTCCATGTTTTATATTTTAAAGTTGCAAGTTTTGCTTAGAACAAGATCCAAGAGTAATGAATGGACTTAAAGTGATTTCGATAATGTTTATCCTATAGCCTAGATAACTACATGTGAATATGCTATAAATGTATACTCAAAAACAAGTTAATGTCCTTTGTGATTAGTCTAATGATTCAGCTAATGTTTAGTATTTAATGTAAACGGGACAGAACCAAATCCTACGATTTCATAATGAGCCTTGGAAATAGGCGCCACATAAAAAGTGTCAATCCTTGCATAGGAGAGGATTTCCAACCACATCACTCTCATGCCCAAATGGGGCAAAGCCTTCAAATGCTTCCAGAGTGGTTATGGTTTTGAGTGAGGCTGTTTCTTTCAGCTCTGATTACATAAAATAATCTTTGGGAAAAGTGTAACCCACTGTGGGGGGACTGAGGGCAGAGGGAAGAAAATATTGTGGCAAGAAAAAAACATTGAAAAAACCATATTTCATCCCTTAACTTCCCAAGGAATAAATCAAACAACAAATATAAATCAAAAGTTTCCTGAAAGCTCCACTCTTCTTGGAAAGTACCCACAACTAAAGAAAGTCAGAATTGAATTACAGAATTCAATACTCCAGTATTGTGATGTTTCCCTTCATGATCTGTGTTCTTATGAATCATTTAGTCCTATTTAGAGAGAAGCATTGGATTTTACAAGTGGTAGACTTACTTGAATCTCTACACAACAAGCATGTCTTTGTCTACTCTTGGAAGGAAAGAAAGGAAAAAAATCTATACTAAATGCACGGGAAATTAGTCAGTGACAAAGTGCCAGGTCTCTGAGAAATTACTTACCCAGGAGATAAAATAATAGGTTATAGCATGCTGGATCTCAGCCTTGCTTATGTTCAGAGATCTTTTTGACTTTGACTTTTCCAAAGCAGGAAATACATATAATATCCCCTTCCTTCAGTTTCCTCTTCTTAAAAGTGAGTTCAATAAAAAATTCCCTTGAGTTCATACTGCTGCGATGTCGTGAGTATGAACTTGAAATCTATTCCAAATGCTAAAATGAATTGTGTGGTGGGGTGTAAGTAGGGGGATGGCGTGTGAGCATCTGGTGTATGGGGAGAAGGTGCATAAATAAATTGGTGTTTTAAAGTAAGAAACAACAAAATTTTATTACCTGAGATTTTATTTTGTTAGAATTTGTGATCTTTTTTTTTTAAACTCTTACCTTCCAACTTGGAATCAATACTATGTGTTGGTTCCAAGGCAGAAGAGTGATAAGGGCTAGGCAATGGGGGTCAAGTGACTTTCCCAGGGTCACACAGCTAGGAAGTGTTTGAGGCCAGATTTGAATTCACTGAGCCACCCAGCTGCCTCCGATTTTGTGATAATTTGATAAAGGTTAGGTTAAAGTTGTAAATAGCAAAAAAGTTCACAGAGAATGTTCACCTACTTAAGAAAACTTTTAAAATCTGCTTTGTATTCATTTAGAGAGGACAAAATTTAACTTGATGGTAGAGCAAAATACCACTGAAGTTCCTGCCTCTTATTATTAATGTGGGATTTATGTAGTGTTTGGGTAGTTTTATTTTAGTTACTGGATGCAGATGAATAATATTGTATAGGTGCCTCTTCCACATTGTAGGGGTTAGGGGCTTGGCGCCTCCACCATCTTGGAAAATCCTAATAAAGTTTTTTGACCCTTCATACTAAAGAAGAAGTCTGAATTTGTTTTTTTTTCTTTTATGGGGTATTTATGGTACCTTATTGTAAAATTTGGGTTAAATATGTGGTCATAGGCTATATATATGTCACTGTTGGGATTTCTCTACATTTCTAACCTTTATGTGTCATCTGCTAGCTTTTGCATTCTTTTTACAAACTTTTTACTCATTTTAACTTTTAAAAAGAAATTGTGTATATTTATTTAAAGTATTCAAAGATAAAACATATTGATATTCTATGTATTTCTGAGTTTCTAAACTCTGGGTCATCTGGTGGCCTTTGTGTGTCATCTGCAGCTTCTATAAAACTCTCCCCAAATTTCCATTTAGTTTCTTATGCCAACCTGCAATAAATTAAAACCCTTTTGGGGGAGACTCACAGTGTCAAAGACATACCTGTATTTCCTTTAAAATGATCTATTACTAAGAGTTTTCATTCATATAGAGAGGCCTTGTCTCCATTTTATCTAAAATGTCAAGTTTTTATTCTAATCTCTAATTTGATCTTTCTTTGTGTTTTTAATAAATCATTTTTAAAGGCATTCCTATTTATCCTGTTTTTACTCCAAGACCAGAAGCTTCTACTACTCCTAGCGGTATAAGAGGTGAGTAATTCTTCCTTTTTTGCTTACCTTTCCTGAAAGGGTTAAGTTTAATATGTAATTTATGCAATAGACATTTATTAAGCACCTGCTGTGTGCAGAACATTGAAAGTGCTTGATTATAGTGGCTCTTTTTTAATATACATAATGTATATATATATTAATTATATATGGAATGTAATATATATATTATATGTATGTACTATATAATGTTACATAGTGTGTATATATACACATATGTTATCTCTATTATATGTGTTTATATATATATATATATACACACGTATGTGTTTGTATAAAAACACACACACAAACTTTTTTCTTTAATCCCTCAGACCCCTAGTTAAGAGCCCCTGCCTTAGCTCCAGAAGGTAGAATTGAAGCAATTGGTAGAAGTATAGAGAGGAAGATTCTGATTTCACATAAGGAAAAAGGTCTTAACAGTTTAACTGTCTAAAAAGAGAATTTGCTGCATTGAGAAGGACTGATTTCCTATTCTTGGAAGTGTTTAAGGAGAAGCTGATCTAGTGAATGTTTCCATTCAGGTCATGAATTGGACCAGATTCCTTCAGAGAACTCTTCTAAGCCTAAATTTTCTGTAATTCTTTTATTTTCAAAGGAGAGAAAGATGGAAATGAGTCAGTCTTATGAAGGAGAGAATATTTCAGTAAGGGCATTTTAGAAGAAACATCAAGAGGAGGGTAAAGTAAAGGAAAAAAGGGCACGTTATATTCAGGATACATGATCACCTTGGCTTTGACATAGGTTATGAGAATTAGGAGGCTAGATGATATCAATTCAGTAGTTTTGAGATAAGAGTTGGGCTTGGAACCAGGGGCCAAGCAAGACATGATAGAGGCACAGGGATACTTCAGCCTACCACTTAAACATCAGAGTTTGTTCTAGAACATTAAAATTTAGAGGAATAAAGCTCACTTAAAATAGTAAGCTACTAGATGCCATCCTTTACCCTCTTGTAGCCATATTCTAGATGAAGAGACAGATTCTATAGTTGAAGGCAATAATCATTAGCCTCAAGAGTATTTGCTCTTCTTCATCCTTCCTGTCTCTCCACGAGCATCCTCGAATTCCCCTCCAGTCTTTGTCTTTCCCTACCTCCAACTCCTTCTTCCAACACAAAGGAGAATTCTAGGATCTTTTCTTCATCCCATTGGAACTTGTCTTGACGTATTGACTTTGAGGGTATATTTCATGTTGCTTGTCTCAAATATATTTTGGGAATATTATTCTGGATTAATTTATTAATTAAAAAGCATTTTATTCATCACTTATTATTTGTCAAACACTGTGCTAAGCATTTGGAATATTTATATTCCAAATAAACAAAAATCTCTGACCTCCAGGAGCATACATTCTAGTAGAGGATGATAACACTGGATAGGAAACAATCCCCAGAAAAGGGAGTTTTGTTCAGGAGCTCTATAAATCAGAGTGTGTGGGTAGGGGAGTAGGGAGGGAGATAGTCACTTGCTCTGAGGCAGGCAGATGGTGAGAATGGTTAGTGGATGGTTGGGTGGGATGTAAAATTGAAGCAGTCTGGCATCTGTTGTTGTTCAATTGTGCTGACTCTCTGTGACCCCATTTGGAATTTTCTTGGCAAAGATACTGATGTGGTTTGTCATTTCTTCTCCAGCTTATTTTATAGATGAGGAAACTGAGGCAAACAGGATTAAGTGATTTGCCCAAGGTCACACAACTAGTTAGTGTAGAAGGCTCAACCTGAATGCAAGTGACCTAAGGCAAATTGTTAAACATCTCTAGACCTTAGTTTCCTCATCTGTAAAATGAAGGGGTTAAACAAAACTGGCCTTTAAGTTCTCTTTCATGCTATCTTGATTGGAGAGAATTCACTATAGAACTGTGCTTTTCCCCTCCATGATCTTCCAGCTATGCAGCCTACTGCTACCCTATCCAATCGGACCTTCACTTCTTGCCTTGGGACCATGCTATTCAGAACCCATTATATCTGTACCACCCCATCCCCTGGACTATGCTTTAATATTACCTTCATGGCATGCTACTATGGACAGAAAACTGTACTCCCCCTTCTATTTTATGCTCTGTGCCAAGGAATTAACTTCATACTACCATAGCTTTGGGAAAAGACATGTCAATCAGATGCTCTATAGATCAACTCTGTGGTCAAAACAACATTCTCTGGCCACCATTCCCCCTCTACTGTATATGTATTTTATCCTTTTTAGATTATAAGCTCCTTGAGGGCAGGGATTGTCTGTTTTGTATTTATATCCCCAGTGCTTAACAGTGCCTGGCCCATGGTAAGTGAACTTAAGGAATGCTTTTCATTTATTCTAATTCTAGAGCTGGGCAGCTGAGTGGCACAGTGGACAGAATGCCCAGCTTAGTGTCAGAAGGACTCATCTTCTTGAGTTCAAATCTGACCTCAGGCACTTACTAGCT
This sequence comes from Gracilinanus agilis, assembly GCF_016433145.1. Classification (NCBI taxonomy): domain Eukaryota; kingdom Metazoa; phylum Chordata; class Mammalia; order Didelphimorphia; family Didelphidae; genus Gracilinanus; species Gracilinanus agilis. The sequence continues at coordinate 540,581,369 of NC_058130.1, read as the reverse complement.
ATATGACTCTGCGCAGGTCACTTAACCACTTTTGCCTTAGTTTCCTCATTTGTAAAATGAACTGGAAATTCACTCCGGTATCTCAGGCAAGAAAATCCCAAGTGCAGTCATGAAGAGTCAAACATGCCTGAAAAACAACTGAATTACGTTCTAGATCTATAATCTTAAATCCTTTTTGCTTCATCCAGTGCCCTTCTTAGCCTTCTTCTGATTCCCCTTCTCTCCAGCACATTCCTTAGCAGAATTCCAAAACTGTAGAGAGAGGTTCTTCATCCAGGAGTTCCTTAGCCATTTAGGATAAATAGAGCAATCAGCTTAGAGTCTGGTAGACCCGAATTAATCTGGACTCACATATTTACTAGCTCTGTGACCCATGGCAAGTCAGTTAACCTCTGTCTGTCTCAATGACCTCATCTGTGAAATGGAGATAATGATAACTCCTCCATCAGTTGTTTGGAAGATTAAATAAGGTAATATTTGTGAAGCACTTAGAACAGCACCTGCTTGCCACGTGATAGACATCTTTCCTTCCCCTTCTCCTCATGTGTGCTTTGAGACAGATTTTCGTCTGCTCCTCACTCATGGATCTTAGCTGAAATCTCTTTCCCAAGTCTTACCCCTAGCATACCCCAACACTTTCTTTCCTTTTTCAACTTGCTGGTGAAAGGGCAAAGAAGCAATGAATCATCTAAAGTTAGAAACAAGTTGAGAAACAGAAAAACTCCATCAACTCTATTAACAGCCTCTGAACCATGCAGAGGTGATTGGTGTAAAGATTGTACTAGTCAAGGAGCTGCTAGTGGATTCAGTGGATCAAGAGTCAGGCCTAGAGATGGGAAGTCCTGGGTTCAAATCTGGCCTCAAACACTTCCTAGCTGTGTGGTCCTGGGCAAGTCACTTAATCCCCATTACCTAGCCCTTACTGCTCTTCTGCCTCAGAACAGATCAATTTTAAGTCAGAAGGTAAGGTTTTTTTTTTTTTAAGGATTGTGTCAATTAGTCAACAAACATTGATTAAGACCTTACATTTCTTGTCACTCTTTTGAATGAACAATCTTTGTTCACTCATTAAATATATGCAAATCCCTCTGTACTGGTTATTGTTGGAATTGTTTAGGTTTTTTCAGTCATATTTTACTCCATTTGGAGTTTCCTTGGCAAAGATCCTGGAATGGTTTACCATTTTCTTCTTCAGTTCATTTTACAGATAATGAAACCGAGGCCAATAGGGTTCACTGACTTGCCCAGGGTCACACAGCTAATATATACTTGAGTATTTAAACTCAGGTCTTCCTGACTCCAGGTCTAGTGCTCTATCCCTGCACCCTCTGATTTCCCAAAATCATTGATATTGTCCAGTAGCCATCACTTCCTGTTCTTACATATGGATTTCCTTTCTTTAAAAATATATTCTACCAAATTAGGAAAATAACACTGTATTAAAAACTGAATTGCAGTGTACTAGTAAAGGAGCCCTTAACGGAAGCATCCTTGGGCTATGAAGAGAATGGTATTCTAGAATACTTTAGAACTACTTAAATAAAAATAAAATGTGTGTGTGTGTTTCCTTTAGTATTTCATATATTTTTCTTCTGGTTATAGATGGTTGTCCACCAGGATTCTTTGGACCTCAGTGCCAAGGTAAATTTCTACTTAGATTAGATCCCAGGTCTTAATTTTTATAGATAGATAGATAATTTTTATAGTTTTAATAGATATAATGCATAGATATATGATGGTGCACATGGAGGATGAAAGTACTCATATTTCCTTTTTTTTTTTTAATTCTTGTCACTTTTCAGCTTGTCAGTGCTATAGCATAGGAGCAGCACCTGGTGACTGTGATAGGAAGACTGGGAGGTGCTTCTGTCAACCTGGATTTCATGGTTTCTCTTGTGAAGAATGTGCAGTTGGATATTTCCACTATCCCTTCTGTCAGAGTAAGCAGCATGACTTGGGGAAAGGGAGTGTGCCTGGGTTATCTAAGTATCCCAATTTGGCATTTTTTTTTGGTGGGGAAAATTAGATTTAAAAACAAATTATTTTTATTATCATGCAAAATACACTTCCATATTGGTCATTATTGTAAAAACACTCACACTCATACAAAATCAAAACCCCCAAATAAAACCATATATATAATCATGCTCAAGATCCAATGCTTTGATCCATATCCATCCAACTCCAATAGCTCTTTCTCTGGATATCATGATTTTTTAATCATTATTGTGTGAGTGAAAAGAATTCTGTCCTGTTATTTCCTTTTCATAACTAATACAGCCAAATCTCAATAATCTAGGAGGCACAGGGAAAAAAGAGAGGGTCTGATTTAGTCGAGTTTTGTACTTCTCTTTAGTTTTAGCCTTGGTGGAAAATCTTTTTAAGATAAAGTAGTCCACTTTGTTGATTGAAATAAGTGGAGTGCAGTAAGTGGAACTGAGTCTTTCTTTGATAACTGACTGGGGGGGGGGGAGGTGGAAGAGGGCTTGGAGTGCCTTAGAGCAATAAATCCCACTGAGTGACAATGGTCATTGTATAGTACTGTGGAAGTAGGAAGTGTAGGAGGGTGAGTTGAATGTGTACTGATCCAGCACATATCCTGTGAATTGTTGGGTTGAGTTTACGTGTGTGTGTGTGTGTGTGTGTGTGTAAGCATAAAATCCCTGGGGAGCACAAGCAAAACAGAGATCTAATTATAACATCCTGAAAAATGAGTGGGTCAAAGAACCCATTGTAGAAGTAATGAATAATTTTGTGAAACACTCCATCTCAGCTCCAGGCATTCTCTTTGGGTGTCTCTGGTGCTTGGAATGTCCTCTCTCCTCTGCTTGGGCTCCTGATCTCTTAGGTCCCAACTAAAATCCCTCTTCCAGGAAGCCTCCCCCAGCCCCTCTTAATTCCAGTGCTTTCCCTCTGTTAATTATTTCCTATTTATCCTGTCTATATATATTTGTTTGCCTATTGTCTCCCCCATTAAATATGAAGCTCCTTGAGGGCAAACACTGTCTTTTGCCTCTTCTTATGTCCACAGTGCTTAGCACCTAATGGATACATGATAAGTGCTTATTAGTTGATTGATTAGAAGAAAATTATAATGATGAGAGAGCATGCCAAAATTTTGAGGATGCAACTAATGTAGCCTTGAGAGAAAAAGTAATATCGCCGATAAATATATGAACAAAATAAAAACAGAAAGAATTTCTGAACTGAATATGCAATTAGAACATTAAAAATCAACAAATAAACCAACCAAAATAAGTAGAAAAATGATATCTTGGAAGATATAAGACTAATCAATTACAAGGAAAAAAAGACTATAGAATTGACACAATTAAAAGCTAATTCTTTGAAAAGAATGACATAAATGACATAATTGCTTAATATTTTAAGCAGCCTAATTTTTTAAAATGTGAAAAAATTAAATTAAAAAATATTTTAATGCACAAAATAAATCTCTGATGCCACTTTTCTAATCAACTCTTTCTTCTAAAAATCAAGGCCAGAAAGATTCTATTCCCTTCAGAATTATAGTTAATTAAGTTCCTGATTGTTTGAGGTTTCATTTTAAGCTTTAGTAGCTTAAAACTGCACTAAGATTTTTTTTTGTAGAAGCTTTGCATCTTGTAGAAGAAGCTTTGCATCTTTAAAAAAATAATAGAAAGCAGATTTGAGAAGTTTTTAATAGCATGACATGCATGATTTTTATTGTAAGTCTTAAAATTAATATTCAATGCCTCCAAAGTATGATATTTATAAGGATTTTATTAAAGCACAGGGAAAGAATCCCAATTCACCCTTACCACACCATCTCCTCTCCAAAACGCCCTGTCACCATGCCCACAACAACCATATCAAAACAGCTCGCGAAACCCACAACCAATAGGAAAAGGCTTAAGGAATTATGGGTATGGTGAAAGGGAGTTTGGGTAATGTAGTTTAAAGGGGTACAAGGTCTTTTCAACTTTACATTCCCCCCTGTGATCCTTTGGGAGACAAGTCTCCCCAATGGATCATGAAAACATAATTAAGTTAAAGTTTACAATAATTCAGAGATAAAAGGGAAATAAAAGGGAGAAAGAACAAAACTAATGTTCGGTGCATTGACAAAAGCCATTTAGGGGGCAGTCCCCTTTTCTGGCATAAAGTGTCTATTCAAAATAAATACATTCAACCCCCCAAAGTTCAAATTCACCATGTCTCGAAATTCACTCTGGATCTTTTGGTGCAGTTTATGGTCTCTGCATGCATCTTCATGGTGTCTTCGGGATTTGGGGAGGTAGTCTTCTGTTCTAAATTAGGGTCAAATTTAAGTCCAAATTTACAGAAATAACATAGTCCCCCAGAGGAGAACAACTTTACATTTTCCCCCTGAGGAAAAAACAGGGATACACATTGGAATCACACAGGAATACATGGTCAAGGCATAAAGTATATGAATCAATTCTCAAAACATCAAAAAGTCCAAAGAAAAATAAAAAGGAAACAAGAAAAAATAACCTCTGAGGAAAATACAGGATATTAAAAAATGTGAAAAGAAAAAATTCTAGGAACAAGAAAAAGGAAAAAAATTCACAAATCAAAGCAGGTTCCTGTAGCAATCCATGTCCCATAAGCTTTGTAACAACAATCACTCACTAACCCAATTTAGCAGCCAGGACTACAGTAAGTTGTCACATCATGAAAGAAATGGAAAAAGGAGACTAGATCTCAAGACAAATGGGAAATAGTATTTCCCGGCGCAACACTTTTCTTCACTTTCAGAGATAATGGAGCCAGAACAATTCGATGTCAAGAACTTGATATCAAGTGCAGTACAAGGAAGTCCTACATCTTAACATATGCTAAGCGTTGCAACCTCAAGTCTCACATAGGACAAGTCTTTGCGTAGAATGTCATCAATCCCTGTAGGATTAGTTTGGTCTCTTTCCTTTATGTGTTCATTTGCACTTTACAGGTCAAAAACTCTGTGTTCCTTTGTGGTCCGATTTTCCTAGGATTAGACATAGCCATCGAGCAAAAGTCTCATAATAATTAAATAACTAGTGGCAGGTTTCTATAGTCCAAAGCTTTTTGGATATAAATTTATATGTTAGGCAAATGGACATCTTAGCTTATTCTTATTGCAAAAATCAAAACGGTCAAGAGTCTATTTAATGCTGGTGACATGCTTCAAATGTAAAAAATGAGAGAAAAGGAAAAAAAATCCAATACTGTATTGCACATGTAGGATGAGGATTTTGCCATCTCCACAGAATCCAGACAATAAACCTGTTTGGTGAAGACACCATGAAGATGCCTGAAGAGCCTTCACTGGATCATGAAGATCCAAATTTGAACTTTGGGGTACAGTTGATTTGAACTATGGGGAGTTGAATGAGTTGAATGCATTTGTTTTGAATGTTCACTCTTATGCCAATAGGGGACTGCCCCAAGTTGGTTTTTCGTCAATGCAGCTAGTTTTTATCGTCTTTTCTTTTATCCCCAATTTTCTGTAATTTAGAAGTCGACTATGATTTTAAGATCCACTGAAAAAGACCAGTCTTTTTCACCGGATCTCAAGGGGGGTAATGTGTTATTTAGAATTTCTGGGGTTCTATTTAGAAGTATTAAGCCTCAAAATATGTAGATATATGACAACTTCCTGTGGACATGTGGAGGACTTTGAAACTACATTTTCCATGGTCTTACGGGTTTCCTGTTTTGGATGACATCTTCAAGGTAAAGCCCAGCTTTAAATATTGGGAAGTCAGTTTTGACTTCCTCTTTGCTATCTGAGCGCATGCTCCCTTTTGCTACACAGACAAGACGAGGGAAGGTAGGGAACGTAATGTTTGAGGCGGCAATTTGAAACTTTTACAGGCACGTGGTCGATTTTATTCTACCAACATGGGCCTAAATAAAATATTAGTTTTCCTCATAATAGCAGCCTTTATCATTTTTAATAATTACATTTATTTAGTCATTTTCAGTCATGTCTGTCTCTTTGTGACCCCAGTTGGAGTTTTCTTGGCAAAAATATTAGCATGGTTTGCTATTTCCTTCTTCAGGTCATTTTATAGATGAAGAAATTGAGGCAAACTGGGTTATAAGCGATTTAGCTAGGGTCACATAGATAGTAAGCATCTGAGACTAGATTTGAACTCAGGTCTTCCTGATTCTGAGCCCAGCCCTTTATCCACATCTCCATCTAGTTGCCTTCATGCATGAGCAGTCCTATTGAAACCATGGATATCACTTCCCATTCTTGCACATGGATTTCCTTTTCTTAAAAATATATTTTACTAAATTAGAAAAATGTCATTATGTTGAAGAACTGTCAGGCACAATTGTGAAGAACTCAAGACAAAGAATGCTAGCCACCTCCAGAGAAAGATCACTTGGAATTGGAATGGAGATCAAGGCATTCTATTTTTCACTTTAATTTATTTGTGTTTTCATTTGGGGGTTTTGATTTCACGTGAGTATTCTTTTACACCAATGACCAATATGGAAGTATGTTTTACATGATGATAATGTATAGCCTAGATCAAATTACTTGCCATCTCCAAAGTAGGGGGAAGGAAGGGAGGTGAGAGTGGGAGACAATTTGTATCTTATGAGTTCAGAAAATGTATGCTGATAATTGTTATTATGTATAATTGGGATAATATGATATTTAAGGGGGAAAAAAGAAAGACTTTCATCGAAAAGTAAAAAAACTAAAAGAAAGAAAACCTGTTGAATAGTTTTAGTTTATCTGCTATTGCCATTTTGCAATTGGTGATACATTATTAAAACCAAATCCTGGGTAAAATCACAAAACTCACTTTCTTTTGAACATTGTTCCTATAGAACTAACTGCTCACATGTAATGTTGTTTTACTTAACAGCCTCTTAATTTTCTGGAATCATTTAAAATTAGTCAGAGTATGCCTCTAAGTAAGCACAACCACTAAAACTGGAGGTTTCCCCTGAAGTGTTCTCACTTTTTTTTTATAGGATGTGAATGTAATTCAGTCGGTGTTATCTCTGAAATATGTGATTTCCATGGGAAATGTCTTTGCCGTTTTGGAGTTGGTGGCCCTAAGTGTGACAGCTGTAGTTCAGGTTTCTATTCTTTTCCTGCTTGTCAAGGTCAGTGCGCAAATCTTTTCATTGGCTCATTTATATATCTGTGGAAACAAGGATCATTTATTTTATAGAAATGCAGCAGATGTTTTTACTGAATTGGTTAATCTGGACTTTAATTAAATTAATTTAGACTCATAATATTCCTGAGTAATCAGCATCTGGAAAGTCCTGGTTCAAGGAGTTGCCAATTTAAGTAGCCTTGACTTACTGACATAGGATTATTCTAGCTAGTCTGCCTTCCTTCTCCTACCCTGGATACCACAAGGGATTTCAGAGAGTCAGAGTATTTAGAGCAGGAAGGGACTTTAGAAATCAAAATTTTGCCAACATGGAAATGGAAGTCTCTAGAAGGCAAGTGACCTTTCCAAAGTCATACCTGCAAGTTGTTGATAGCAAGGGAGAAAGAACTGAAATCTCCTGGAACCCAACTACCCTAACTGTTATTTCTTCCTTCTTAATAACTCTTTATTCTCTCCTCTTCTCCCTGGTAAGCCCTGAGCTCTGTCTTCTCATCCTGCCCCCCAGGTGCCTGACTATGCTGGGGTATGGATTTTATAGTAAACGGATGGGCCATGCTGTTTTGTACATTTGTCCAGAACATTGCTTTTCCATGGTAATCACAGTCCCAAGTAGGAAACAACCCAATTTCCTGGTGAGAATACTCAATGGCTCACTACAAGTAATTACAAATTTTTTCTTGCATTTTTCTTGATACTTTTTCTTATATCATATTCATCTCTCTCTCTCTCTCTCTCTCTCTCTCTCTCTCTCTCTCTCTCTCTCTCTCTCTCTCCATCTCTCTGTCTCTATCCCAGAGAATTAGCCTTTGTAACAAAGATTTAAAAAGAAAGAGAAAAAAAAAGCAGTTCAACAAATTTAACTAACATTTTGACTCTGTTTGATAGTCTATTCACAATATATAGTCCACACCTCCAATCCCCCAGCTCTGCAATGAAGGAAAGGAGGTACATTTTTCCAGCTCTTTTCCTAGAGCAAGCTTTGATAGTATAATTGCAATGTTCCCTTTTATTTTTTATTTATTTATTGTTTTAGGGCCCTTACGTTCCGAATTGGAGTCAATACTGTGTATTGGCTCCAAGGCAGAAGAGTGGTAAGGGCTAGGCAATGGGGGTCAAGTGACCTGCCCAGGGTCACACAGCTGGGAGGTGTCTGAGGCCGGATTTGAATCTAGGACCTCCCATCTCTAGGCCTGACTCTCAATCCTCTGAGCTATCCAACTGCCCCCTCCATTTTATTTTATTGGCTTTTCCATTTAGTCTTTTGAAGTCATTGTGCATATCATTTGCCTCGTTCTGATGACTTCACTCCTCTTGGGCTTTTCTGAATACTCATCATTTTTTATGGCTCAACAATATCCCATTACATCCATATGCCATAATTTGTTTATCCATCTCCCAATTGTAGTACATTTACCATGTCCAAGTCTTTGCTTACAGAAAAAAAGATGTCATTCAAGTTTAAAAACAAATCATTTAAATCTGGCCTCAGGCTCGTCCTAGCTGCGTGACCCAGGGCAAGTCATTTAACTCTCCCATTGCCAATCCCTTACCACTCTTCTGCATTGGGACCAATCCCAAGATGGAAGGTGAAGGTCTAAAAAACAAAATAAATCATTTGAGAAGGGTATCATGGGTTTGTTATGAAAATCAAATGGTATGTAAAATGCTTGGCATATAGTAGAAATCAATCATTGCTTGTTCTTTTCCCTAATTCCTCTACAGTTTAAATTTTTTAAAAACTTTAATGATAAGACACATAGTAAATGCTTAACAAATGCTTGTTCTTTTCCCCACTGATCTTATACTTTTTTTTAGATAATGATAAATAGCTAATTCTCTTTCTAATTGTCTTGATTTTCCATTATATTGTTAGTTGAACAAAGTAATATTGATATTTGGCTAGAGTCCTTCAGAAATTTTAGCTTCCTGCACACCCAAAACCCTTTGGGTCATCCTCATAGAAATTAAGCCAATTGTTTTTTTAAACATTTATTAATATTTATTTTTTAGAAAAGTTAACATGGTTACATGATTCATGCTCTTACTTTCCCCTTCACCCCCCAACTCCCCCGCCTCCACCATGGCTGATGTGTATTTTCACTGGTTTCAACATGTGTCATTGATCAAGACCTATTTCCAAATTGTTGATAGTTGCATTGGTGTGGTCATTTAGTGTCTACATCCCCAATCATGTCCACCTCAACCCATGTGTTCAAGTAGTTGTTTTTCTTCTGTTTCCACTCCTGCAGTTCTTCCTCTGAATGTGGGTAGTGTTCTTTTCCAAAAGTCCTTCAGAATTGTCCTGGGTCATTGCATTGCTGCTAGTACAGAAGTCCATTACATTCGATTTTACCACAGTGTATCAGTCTCTGTGTACAATGTTCTTCTGGCTCTGCTCCTTTCGCTCTGCATCAATTCCTGGAGGTCTTTCCAGTTCACATGGAATTCCTCCAGTTTATTATTCCTTTTAGCACAATAGTATTCGATCACCAGCATATACCACAATTTGTTCAGCCATTCCCCAATTGAAGGACATACCTTCATTTTCCAGTTTTTTGCCACCACAAAAAGTGCAGCTATAAATAAGCCAATTGTTTTTTAGAAAACCACTATCTGCAAATATATTCTTTTTTTCTTAATTTATTTGTTTGTTGGTCACATTAGAATTCCCAGTTATCTCCCTCTCTCCCGTCCCCTCACTAAAGAAGGCATCATTTGACAAAAATTATTCATCTATAAAATGTTTTTCTTGTTTCTGTTTATCCTTTCTTTCTCTGGAGGTGGACATTCACAAGTTATTCTTCAAATATTAATTCTGTAGCTTCAAATAATGTTCTCTTGGTTGTACATATTTTTATTTTTTTATAAATTATGTAGGTATTTCCATGTTGTTTTGTAATTAACCTGTTCATTGTTTCTTATGACATAGTAGTATTCCATCACAATCATATGTCACTTGTTCAGCTACTTCCTAATTGATGAGCATCCCCTCAATTTCCACTTTTTTGCTGCCACAAAGAGAGCTGCTCTAAATATTTTAGAACATAAAGGTTCTTTTTCCTTTTTCCCTGATCACCTTGCAAAACATACCTAAAAGTGATATTGTTGGGTCTAGGGATATATTTGCAACTATATTAGTACAAAAAAATTAGAAATTGACTTTTACCCCAGATAATTAAAGTAAAATCATTTTATTATAGAATTTCTCCTTTTTAAAAAGAAAGTCACTTGAATGTATAATTTAAAGTTTTCCTCACGGTTCTATAGGCAGAATCAGTGTAATCACACCTCTATTAAATTAGGATTTAATAATGCTTTTCCTGATTTTTTTTTTAAAATTGAAGTCAGGATTCTTTAAAGTTTGAATTTCTCTTCTTGGTTCTATCTTTGTTACATCTGGCTTTCTGCTTTAAGTTCTTCTCCTCTTGCATGTCTGCCAAAACTGCCCGGCTCCACCCTGCTGGGCTCACACAGGCACCAAGATGGCACAAATGCAGCCTGATAGCTTGACAGCTGCTTGAAGGGCAGAAAAGACAGCCAAGAGATGACTCCTGGCCCCTCCACAGCTGGTTATTTAGCATCAACTTTCCTGGATTTTTGGAATCATTTAAGGTGGGGGAAGGAATAGGGGCACCACTTTGGGAGCTTCAGTGGAATTCTTTTCCCCTTCTGCTCCTGAGTTCTCCTCCCTCCTCCCTTGATTGTGGATTTAGGTAAGAATGATAAGTGGAGGGGTAGCTAGGGGTTCAAAGGATTTCTAGAATCAGGCTTGGGGTTGAGTTCAAATGTAGCCTCAGATTTATGGAAAAGAACACTACCCACATTCAGAAGAAGAACTACAGGAGAGGAAACACAGAAGAAAAACAACTGGTTGAACACTTAGGTTGATGCAGACATGATTTGGGGATGTAGACCAGAAACGACCACCCCAGTGCAACTATCAATAATATGGAAATAAGTCTTGATTGATGATACATGTTAAAACCAGTGGAAATGTGCATTGGCTATGGGGTGAGGAGTTTGAGGGGGTGAAGGGGAAAGTAAAAACATGAATCATGTAATGATGGAAAATTTTTCTAAAAATAAAAAAAAAATCTATGGAAAAAAATAAAAAATAAAAACAAATGTAGCCTCAGAGAGTTCCTTGCTAAGAGACCCCGGGCAAGTCACTTAACCCTATTGCCTATCCCTTATTGCTCTTCTGCCTTGGCAATGATACTTATAATAATTCTAAGATAGAAGGTAGGGGTTTTAAATTTAAAAAAAATTAAGAATGATAAGTGGATTTGAAACTAATTGAATGATTCATTATTAATTTGGAAGGAGATTTTTTAGCGGAAAATCCTAAGGATCCACTCTTGGCCCTTTAATGTCATTTTTATCAATGCCTTGAATGGTGATCTAGATGGCACACTCATCAGAGGTACTGATGACACAAATATAGGCGAAATAGCAAAGGGCTTTTCTCTCTCTCTCTTTTAAAACCCTTACTTTTTGTCTTGGAACCAATTGGTTCCAAGGTGGAAGAGTGATAAGGATTAGGCAGTTGGGGTTAAGTGACTTATCCAGGGTCACACAGTTAGGAATTGACAAAGGTCAAATTTGAACCCAAGACCTCCAGTCTCTAGGCCTGGTAAGGTCATTTTCAGAAAGATCTGGACAGATTAGAACATCTGGACCAATTAAATACATAAGATGAAATTTAAGAGAGATAAATGTAAAGTTGTTTTTTAGCAATTAACTTCATAAATAGAAGAGAAAGGATGAGTAACTAAATAACTATTTATCTTAAAAAGAGCCAGGTATTTTAGTGGACTATAAGATCAATTTGAGTTGGTAATGTGACATGACATTAAGAAAAGTAATGAGGTCTTTTTTTTTTAAACCCTTAACTTCTGTGTATTGGCTCCTAGGTGGAAGAGTGGTAAGGGTGGGCAATGGGGGTCAAGTGACCTGCCCAGGGTCACACAGATGGGAAGTGTCTGAGGCCGGATTTGAACCTAGGACCTCCCATCTCTAGGCCTGACTCTCAATCCACTGAGCTACCTAGCTGCCCCCAGTAATGAGGTCTTAATGAGACATTCATGCTTTAATTGGAGCACACCAGGAGGTTAGTGTTCTATTCTAGGTGTTCACATATAGGAAAGGCATTGATAAACTAGACAGTGCCTAGAGGACAGCAACCAGAAAAGTGTAGATCCTTGAGGTGATGTTATATGAAGATGGTTGAAAGAACTGGGCACATTTATGCTTATAACAGAGAAGATTAATGGACACATGGAGGGAAAGTCTAAGAACTCTTACAAAGCATTTATTTGTTTGTTTGTTTGTTTCTTTCTTTCTTTGTCCTTAATTACATGAAAAATAATTTTAGCTGCCATTTTTAAAAAATCTGAGTCAAATTATTACTTTCTCCTTACTTCCTAAGATGGCAAGCAATCTGATTGTATCTGTATAATAGTGTAAAACATTTTTCCATACTCATCCTTTTGTGAAAGAGAACTTTAAAAAATGGAATAAAAATGAAGAAATAAAGTGAGATAGAGTATAGTTTGGTCTGCATTCAGGCTTGATCACTTCTTTCTCTTCACATGGATGGCATTTTTCATCTTGAGTCCTTGAGGATTTTCTTGGATCACTGTATTGCTAGGAACAGCTAAGTCATATACAAATATTCATCATATAATATTGCTATTGCTGTGTACAATGTTCTGGTTCTGCTCACTTCACTCTGCGTCAGTTTATGTAGATCTTTCCAGACTTTTCTTAAATTATCCTTCTTATAATTTCTTATAGTACAGCAGTAGTCTATTGTAATCATATACCACAACTTGTCTAGTCATTCCCCAATTGATGGATATCCCCTCAGTTTCTAATTTTTTGCTACCACAAAAAGAACTGCTATAAATATTTCTGTACAGACAGATCCCTTCTCCCTTTTAAAAATCTCTTTGAGAGACAAATTGAGTATTGGCAGATCAAAGGATATACGCAGTTTTAAAGCTCTTTGAGCATAGTTCTGTCGCTCTCCTGAATGGTTGGATTTGTTCGCAATACCATCAGTGCAGTGCATTAGTGTCCCAATTTTGCCACATCCCCTCCAAGCATTTAGTTGTTTTCCTTTTCTGTCATTTTAGCCAATCTGATAGGTGTGAGGTAGTATCTCAGTTTTGTTTTAATGTGCATTTCTCTAATCAAGAGTGATTTAGAGCATTTTTTCATATGATTACATATAGCCTTGATTTCTTCATCTGAAAACTGCCCATTCATATCCTTTTTTGTAATGTATTTAAAAGGAAGAGGAAATGGATTTGTTCTGTGTGGCTGCAGAGGGCAGAACTGGGACCAAAGGTTGGAATTTTCAAGGAGGTCAATTTAGGGTTGGCATCAGGGAAAACATCCAAAAGATGAACAGACTACATAAGGTAGCAGATTCTCCTCAAATGGAGGTTTTCAATCAAAGACTGGATGATTATATGCCAGGTGTGTTGCAGAGGGATTTTTTTTTCAGGTATAGTTTGTCCCTAAGAAGGTTTCCAACTCTAAAAATCTGTTGTTTTTGTTGTTTTGTTACCAACTCTTTGTGACCCTATTTGGGGTTTTGTTGGCAAGGATATTGGAGTGGTTTGCCATTTGTTTCTCCAGCATATTTTACAGATGAGGAAACTGAGGCAAACAAGGCTAAGTGAATTGCCCAAGGTCATTCAACTGGTAATTGTCTGAGGCCAGATTTGAACTCATGAAGATGAACCTTCCTGACTTCAGGCCCAGCACTCTAATACCTGTGCAACCATTAGAAATTTTATACTTGGGTAAAGAAGGGAGGGAACAGAGAAGGAGGAATCTTTCTAATTCCTCATGCTTCATATTCTGTTTTAATGTATATTCAATACTAGGTTAAAAATGGCTGGTTCTAATACCACTTTACTAAGGTGTATAAGAGCAGTCAGTATTTTGCCTCAATCCTCAAACTTAGTTTAAAAGCTCCCCCTCCTTCCTCCACTGCAGTTTCTTTAAGGGTGTGGTGGTCTACCCTGCAGTTTGTGCCTTTAGGTTTTGAACAGTTAGTTCTGGAAGCAATTGAAATAACCAAAAAGTGATGCTTGTTTTTCCTTTCTTATTCTGCCTGGAACTCTCCACCCCTATCCCTTGCCTTCCCCCCTGAACCTCCACCTTTGTAATTATCTTTGTCTAGCCTCTGTGATCTTTTCTGAAGAGTGGGGTGGAAGAGAGAATGATTAAGTCAAGAGAAGCTTTAAATCAGGTCAACATGCACTGAATTCTTATATCAGGTAGTCCATGAAGTTCTTGGGGGTAGGGGTGGGGGCAAAGTTCCTGTTGCCGTGCTCTTCAGAATTGGTAAAATCCTCCTAATTTTTCCTGCCAACACAGAACTCTAGTTTTATGTTTTATATTAAATCCCTTTAATGCACTCCAGACTTCACTGAGAGCACAATGCTTTGCTTTTTAAAATCATTTGGTGCTTGATTCAATCAAGTTCTCAGATTTTTGTTCTTAAAGGTAGAGTATAAAGAATCTTTTCAGATAGTGCTTCAAAAAGTACTTATACTTAAAAAAAAAGACATTCATCCTTGCTGTTGCAAGTGTTTTCAAAGATGCATGTATATGATATCCTGAGGGCAATGAAGTTGTCAGTAGTATTACTGAAAACTGGCTCCAGTGTGGAGTCCTTTACAATTAAGTTTCTGTTTCTAGGAGTGTTGGGATACATCATTAATTATCTAGCCTGGTTTCTCAATTTTACCCAAGGGGCTTCTTCCTGGCATGAAGTAATTAGGTGGGTCTCAAGAATAGGGCATGGTAAATTGGATCAGATACATATATTCATATACTTCACATGTCCCTACTTGGGTAAGCTATATATTTTGAGGCAATTTTAAAGTTGGTTTTTTTTTTGCTAATTAAATTTATTAAACATTTATTAAGCTCCCACAATTCAGTTGGCATTGTGATTGGTACTGAGGATAAAAGACAAAAATGAGAGGTGTCCTGGAACAACATTTATACATATGGATAAATGAGAAAACATTTACAAAACAAATGTAAAGGGAATTGGGAGGACAGGAAGCACTTATAATTATAGGAGTTGGGAAAGGCTTTTTATGGGATGTTACACTCATACCAAGCCTAGAATAGAGCCAGGTACTCCAAGAGGTGGGGCAGCTGGGTGGTACAGTGAATAGAATCCAGGGCCTGGAGTCAAGAAGACTCATTCATATTCATGGGTTCAAATCCAACCTTAAACACTTATTGACTGTGTTACTGGGCAAAGTTATCTTTTTTGCCTTAGTTTCCTCATCTGTAAATTGAGCTGAAGAAGGAAATGGCAAACCACTCTGGTATCTTGCCAAGAAAACTTCAAATTGGTTTGTAAAGAGACAGACACAACTGAAAGATGACTAAACAATGAAATTTAAGAGGTGGAAGTGAAAGGACAATATTCTGGGTATGGATGACAGCCTGTACAAAGGGTGGGAGAAAGGACACCAAGGATAACTATTGTCCTCAGTTTGACTGGAATGAGCATAATGGGGAAGGGGAAGGGAAATGAATCTAGAAAACTAGGTTGGAATGAAGTCATGAAGATCTTTAAATGCCAAACAGAGGAATGGGCATTTTATGCTAGACAGAGTAGGTAAGGGAATGACATGATCAGACCAATCCAGAAATGTTGGTTTGGCAGAGGAGACTAGAGACATAATGGCCAAATGGGATGCTATAGCAATATGGCAATCAACAGGTGATATCCATGAGTGAAGAGAAGGGGATGGATAAAAAAATAAGTTGTATTGACAAATGATTGGCTATGGGGGGATAAGGAAGAAGGAATCAATCAACGAATGCTTATTAAGTACTTATAATATGCCAGGTACTATAATTAGTTCTAAAAATACAAAGAAAAGATAAAGTCATGAATAACTCTTGTGAGCCTGGATGCCTGGAAGAATGTTGTGTACTCAAGAGAAAAAGGGAGTTAGGGAAGAGTATTTTTTTAGTTAAAATTTTAATATTTACTTTAAAATTTTTGAGTTCCAAATTCTCTTCCTCTCCCACTCCTTTCCCACCCAAGGAGAAAATAAGTGATATGATATCAGTTATACATATGAAATCATGCAAAACAATATTTTCACATTAGCCATATTTCAAAAAAATAAGAAAAAAAGAAAATGAGAAATATATATTTCATAATAAAAAATATTAAATAACTTAATTTCCCTTTGCCTGATTTCATCATCTATAAAATGAGGGTTAGACTAGATAGATCATTAAGGTATTTTTACCCTACCATTTTATAATCTAGATTCAGTGATCTTATGACCTATATTAAACTCCAGCAAGAGGGAGAAAAAGTAGTGGGTAAATAGAGTAATGGGAATATTTCAAGGGCTGTAGAAAGCTTTTCCCATTTAGGTTATAAGATGGTCTGTCTGAAGAATGGTTCTTTAACAGCTAACATCAACCTTCCAGAATTCATATATAGTGGTGCTGGGATGAAGTGGAAAGTAAGATTGGTTAGCCACTCATACTCAGTTCCACACTACTGCTAATTCATTGTCTAGATCAGTGATTCCCAAAGTGGGCACTACTGCCCCCTGGTGGGGTGGTGATGGCCACAGGTGCATTTATCTTTCCTATTAATTGCTATTAAAATTTTAAAAAATTAATTTCCAGGAGGCTAAGTAATATTTTTTTCTGGAAAGGGGGCGGTAGGCCAAAAAAGTTTGGGAACCACTGGTCTAGATGAATTTTCTGGCATCAAGATTCTTTCTCCATTCTAAGAAGTTATGTAAAAGAAGAATCTATAATACTCTTGTATTTCTAAGCCACCAGCTAGAAATAACTCTATGGGAAAAAAAAATCTGTGTTTTAAGTCTCTCTTTCCTCTCGTAGGATGAGACAGCATATCTAAAGTACTTTGCAAACCTTAAAGTGCTATATAAATCATCGTTGTCACCATCGTCATTCATCTCCTCTTTTCTTCTTCTTCTTCTTCTTCTTCTTCTTCTTCTTCTTCTTCTTCTTCTTCTTCTTCTTCTCTTCCTTCTCCTCCTCCTCCTCCTCTTTCTCCTATCATTTTAGAAATATACCTTTTTCCATACTTTAAGGAAAAGTCTTCAGGCACCAATAAGGGAACTCAAAAGGAGAAAAGAAATTCAGAATTACCACCGTGGAATCTTTAAAGGGGGTTGGGATTGAAGAACATTGCTACAATAAGCATTTGTCCTGATATGTCTCATGTCCATTTGGTTCATGAATCCCAGCACCTGTTCTAGTGGCTGCCTTTGCTTATACTTCTGGCTTTGCTGACTTCTTGGGGCTTTCCATGTTCTTGATAGCTGGCTCCTGCCTAGACAAGCTTCAGAACTAGAAAACTCATCCATTTAAGGAACATCAGGTTCATGGCCAGTCATTGTTTGGCCCATGGCTTTGCTTCTTTCAATTCATTCAGGGGAGTCCTCTTCACATTTTATGAAAGGATGAATCTTTGCATTCAGTTTAACAATTTAATAGTGACCCCTTACTTTCTATGATTAGATCCCAAGCTTCCTAAATTGGAGATCTCTTACAATTCTAATGTGGCTTGGGACATTGGTGGCCTCTATAGTTAAGGCATGTGCTCAGATCTAGGTGCTCCCTTTGGTGGTTTGTGGGCACATAGGGAAACAATAACGTGGCAGTTATTTCTTCCTGTATCTGTCTGTGCTCTCCAGGAGTTTGCCCCTAAAACCTATATTGTGGTTCTTGGCAACAATGACTCAGACTCCAGGGGGAATGATGGCTGTGATGTTTTATTTAGGGGAAATTGTTATGGAGATAGAAAACCCAAGACCACCAATTCTGACTCTCCTGGCTGCCACGGCAACTGTAACAGGCATTCTCCAAGGAGCTTACTCACTGGCCTTCAGACACTAAATACCTACCAAAGCCTTGTCCCTGAATCAATAAGAATAAGTAGGACAAAAAAGATCATGCCATCCTTGTTACTGTAGAATACAGAACATACATAGAGTGTTGAGGTTGGAAAGGATCTTAGAGATTATCTAGTCTTCAGTCACTTCAGAATCTTTTTTTATTTTTTACTTTTTTTTCAATTACATGTAGAAACACTTTTTGACCATTGTTTTTTGACATTTTAAAATTCAGGGGGCAGCTTGGTGGCTCAGTGGATTGAAAGCCAGGACTAGAGATGGGAGGTCCTAGGTTTAAATCTGACCTCAGACACTACTCAGCTGTGTGACCCTGGGCAAGTCACTTAACCCCCATTGCCTACCCCTTACCACTCTTCTGCTTTAGAACCAATACACAGTATTGATTCTGAGATGGAAGGTGAGGGTTTATTAAAAAAAATTGTAAAATTCAGCTTTTTTTCCCCTCCCTCCTCCCAATTCCCTTTTGGCAGTGAATAATCTGATATGGATTTTACTCATACTTTCATGTAACTCATATTTCAATATTGCTAATGTCATAATAGAAGACACATATCACACATACAATAGAAATCTCATGAAAGAAATTAAGTGGAAGATGGCCCACTTTGACCTGTACGCAGCAGATCCTTCGTTGGCTGTGAATGACATTTTCATCATGAACCCTTTGTGGTTTTTCTCAGAGACTTGCTTTGCTGGTAATGGTTTGGTTCCTTCACAGATGATCCATCTCAGAATCTTGATGAGGAAACTGAGACTGAGGTGACCTGCCATATTACAAAGCTAGTTGGTATAGACTGTGAATGGATATGGAAGGGAAATATAAAGTCACAGTCAAGTTAACAACATTTATTAATCACTTTGTGCCAGACACTGTACTAAATTCTGAGAATAAAAACACAACAAAATGAAAAAAATAGTCCCTGTTTTAAAATAATATATACAATAATAATGTAATTATAAATAATATATTAAAGTGAAGCTGAAAAGGAGGGGAAGTGGGGAGAGAAGATGCGTATTCAATCACTTGACTGGCCTGGGTACTTTTCTTAAAATGAAGTTTGGGGAAGAGGGAATAGGTAGCACAGTGGATAGAGTGTCAGGCCTGGAGTCAAGAGGATCTGGGTTCAAATCTGGCCTCAGACAATTCCTAGCTGTGTGACTTAACCTTGCCTAGTCCTTGCTGCTCTTCTGACATAGAATTGATACTAAGACAGAAGGTAAGGGTTTTTTTTTTAAGTGAAGTTTGGGAAGGAACTAGCCAATCAAGAAGTACAGGTATCCCTCTTATATTGCAGGGATTTAGAGGCCTTGTGCCCCCAAAATGTGGAAAATCCATGTAAAAATTTTAAGTCCTGCCTTTTTAACAACTTATTGTAAAATTTGGGTTAAGTATTTGGGATAGGCTATATAGTTTCTAAACTTTTTCTGTGCTGTCTATGGCTTTTGGGAAACTCCCCCAAAATTCCCATTTAATTTCTTCCGCTGCCCTGCAATATATTGAAACCACGATGGGGAAAGTTGCCATGTGGTAGACATACCTGTAATTCCACTGAGCTTAACAAGTGTTTGTCCACTGTGCAGCCTCTCTTTGTGGGCAGAATGGGTAGCTGCCTACAGTGTAAGGGGACAAGGAGTTCTCTCCCTCCTTCATGGAGCATCACTCATCAGAGCTGACTCAGTGCCTGAAGGACCCAACCCTAGAAGCTGTGCATTTCATTTAGGTATAATTAACCCTTTGATCTATGGCCTTGGACCTCCAGGAAAGCCCCTCGACAGGAAGAATTAATAGCTTATTTAGCCCGTGGAAGGAGCAGCACATTGAACGATTTTTACCTATTCTCCTGGCTTCAAAGCTAAGAAAACCTGGGTTATATATAGTCTAGTCTCTGAGATGTCCTGGCTCTGTGATCCTGGAGAGGAGCTTAGTATCTCATTGCTCTAGACAACTCTCTAAGACTAAGTTTTAGAAAATATGCCATCCTGCATTCATGGATGGTGTTTCCTCATCCAGGATTTTTCTATATTGGTGGAATGAAAAAAACTAGTTCCTCTCCCTGTCTAACATATTAGAACACATTTCATTTCTCAGATGAACTAGATAAGGCTCTAAAAGAGTGAAATTTAAGAAGAGACTTTTGATTTCATTAGGAGGGGAGGCTGGGGTAGAGGAGAATCAAGGGAGGGAAGGGGGTCGGAGAGGGAGCTGATGAAAGGTCCCTAATCTGGAATCCACCTGGGGAGGCCTGGTTTTGCTGCTGAGTGAAGGTTCATATCAGAGAAGGCAGCGAGAGAACACTGATGGACTAAGGGGAAAGGTTGAGGGGTGGAGAAAATGGTGGTGGCGGGATGGGGATGGGAGGAAGTCTGGAGAGAAATGGCTTTCTTCAGTTGGCTTTGTTACTCCTCATCTGGCAGAAGATGGGAGAAGTTACAAAAAAGGGAGTTTGAGGATTATCTGCAGATTTCCCTCTGGCTCATACCTCCAAGGCCCAGTCAGCCATAAGAATAGATTGTAGTATGGTGGTGCAGAACTGACTGCTCTGTGTGTGGGCTGCCCTCACCTGAGGAAGCTGCCAGTTTCCTGACACCAACAAAGAAAAATGTTTTTCAACCACTACAACCAAGAGGCTGTCCCTGAGGCATGAAGAACTTTGTTTACCCTTTTGATTACCCTTTTTTCCTTTTCATATTCATATCATATCATAGAATAATAACAATTAGACACTTAAAAAGACCTGTGGTTTTTGTCCAGATGGATTCCCTCCACTGGTACCAATTGTAGCCCCTCCTTGAATCAGGAATAGGTCTTTCAGAGTTAGAGGGATGGAAAAATTCATTGTGCCATAACCTAGCTGGTGATAAGCCTCTCTCAATTTAGGTACCCAATTTACCAAGTCTTTACAACTTGGTAGGATCATAGGATCATGGATGTAGAGCTTGAAGGGATCTCAAGAGTCATCTAGACCAGTCCCCTAACCTCTCATTTAACAACTGAAGAAACTGAGATTCAGGGAAAGTAAGTGACTTGCTCAGAGTCATAAAGCTATTAAGGGTGGTGGTGGGATTTGAACCTCAGTCTGTAAATCTAGAGTCAGTGCTCTTTCTGTTATACTATCTGCCTCCTGGCAGAGCTCGTGCTTCCCTGACATGGCCAGGCAACCCCAGGTTACTTCATGCTGTGGCAAATCACAGAAGTATCAAGTGAGATAAAATTTGTAAATCATTTAGCACGGTGCCTGGCATAATAACTTATATAAATTCTAGCAATGGTTAGCATTAATATTAATAATGATAATATTTTGATTATTAATAATTATTGTCATTAATTATATTATAATTATGTGCATTTACATAGAATATTATAATCACTTGTTTTTATAAAGCTTTTTATAACTATTAAGCACTTTCACGTGCATAGTCTCATTTTATACAGTCAGCTCAGTGGATAAAACTCTGGACTTAGAGTTAGGAAGAACTGAGTTCTAATCCAGTCTCTGACTCTTACTAGCTCTATGAACCTGAGCAAGTCACTTACCCTATCTAATTCAGTTTCCCCATCTGTAAACTGGAGATAATAGTATAGTCATCCCTTGCTATATCGTGGTTCACTTATTGTGGCTTCACTGTATCGCAGGTTTTTAGAGAAAAAATATAATTTTGTATCATGGAGTTTTCACTAGGAAATGTAGTATGCCACTACCTCTTGTGCAAAGGCGACCAACTGCAGCTCTGTGTTCTGTATCCTGGGTGCTGATTGGCTTAGTGACTGTAGTATTGGTCTGTTTGCTCTCCCACTACTCCACAGATTTTCAGCATCATGGGTCTCCAGAACGTAAATCCCGTGATAGGTGAGGGATCACTGTACCTACTTCCCAGGGCTATGTAGGGATCAAAAGAGATAATATGTTTAAAGAATTTCACGAATCTTAAAGTGCTACAGAGATGCTAGTTACTATTATGCTCACTCACAGAATTACAGATTAGAAATGTAAGGCACTTCAGGGGTCATCCAGTTCTACACCATAATTTTACAGCTGAGTAGAGAGGGGATAGACTTTGCCCAAGATCCAAAGGCAGTAAATGATGGATCTGGAATTTGAACACAGGTACTCAGATTCCCCAATCACTGTGTAAGGTGGGCAGGTCAATGATCTTTTTTACTACTTTACAGATGAGAAAACTGAGACCAGGGAGGCTAAATGACTTGCCCAACATAAGACTAGTAAATGATGAAGCCAGGACTTAAGCCAGTCTTCTGATTCCAGTTCCTTTTTACTTGTAACCACTTGGTGGCACTGCCTGTTAGAATTTGGAGGTTTTGGGGGAAAGTGCAAACGAGTGGAAGGAGGACTTATTTTCTGCTCTGGCCCCTTCCTTTGGAATCTGGGGTATGTTCCCTCTGAACCGCACCTTTTTCCTCCAACTGGACAAAACAACTCCTTCTTTTTATCTATTTATTTTTATTTTTTCAGTTACATGGAGAAATGATTTTTGACAATTGCTTTCTGACATTTTAGAATTCAAATTGTCTCCTCTCCCTCAACCCCTCCCTTCAGCAGTAAATAGTCCAATATGAGTTATACCCATACTTTCATGCAATATGTTTTTCCATATTGCTCATGTCTTGATAGAAGACACATATCACATATATAATAAAAATCTCACAAAGCAAATAAAGTGGAAGATGGCCTGCTTTGATCTGTACTCAGACTCCAACTGTTCCTTCTTTGGCTATGGGTACCATTTTCATCATGAATCCCTGGTGGTTATCTTGGAGACTTGCTTTGCTGATAATAGTTTAGTCCTTCCCAACAACTTCTTCCTCATAGACTTATGCTCAAAGGGAACAATGGGGGAAGACAATCAAGGGATCAATAAGTCAGTCAGTATAGATTTATTAAATACCTTTTATATGCCAGGCATTGTGCTAATTGCTTAGAATAGAAGTACAAGGAATGGAACAATCCCTAAACACATGAAAGCTTACATTCTAATGAAGGAGACAGCAAGTACAAATGAGTAAGTACACAGAATAAAGACAAAGTGAATAAATAGAAATAGAAAGAAAAATAGAAGGTACTTTGGGAGGAAGGCACCAGCTATTGTGGGAATCAGGAAATATTTCATTTGCAAGATGGTGCTTCAGTTGCATCTTAAAGGAAGAGAGATCTTGGGGTAAAGAGGGAGTGCATTCTTTTTTGGGGGGAGGGTACTGTACCTATATTATCATGGAAAACACACTTCTGTATTGGGCATTGTGTGTGTGTGTGTGTGTGTGTGTGTGTGTGTGTGTGTGTGTGCGCGCGCGTGTGTGTGTGTGTGTCCATCCTAGTGAGTCTAGAGAGAGAGAGATTAAGGCCAGGTTGCATTTTTTAAAAAACTTTTACTTTCTCTCCTATCAATTCTAAGACAGAAGAACAATAAGGACTAGGCAATTGCAGTTCAGTGACTTTCCCAGGGTCCCACAGCTAGGAGGTATCTGAGGTCTTCCTGACTCCAGGCTTGGCAGTCTATTCTACCAGCTACCCCTGCAAAGAGATTTAAAAACCAAAAAAAAGAAGAGTTTATATTTTATTCTTGAGGCAGTGGGAAGCAGCTAGAATTGGTTGTGCTGGGAATCCACATGGTCATATCTGTGCTTCAGAAAAATTACCTGGGCAGTAGTTTATGGAATGGATGGAGTAGAGAGAGACTTAAGGTAGAGGGACCATTGGGAGCCTATAGCATATTCTAGGTGAGAGGTTGTGGTGGTGGTGTTCAGTCATGTCTGGCTCTTCATGACTGCATTTGGGGTTTTCTTATTGAAGATACTGGAATGGTTTACCATTTCCTCCTCCAGTTCATTTTACAGATGAGGAAACTGAGACAAACAGGGGTAAGTGACTTGTCCAGGGTCACACAGCTGGAAGTATCAGAAGCTTAGGTGAGTCCTCCTGTCTGCAGGCTTGGTACTCTATGCACTTTACCACCTACCTGCTCAAGAGGTGATGAGTCCCTTGTCTCTATGTGAATGGAGTGAAGGCAAGATTTAGCAATTCGTTGGAACTGGGTGAGAGAGAGTATGAAGTTGAAGATGGTGTTACAGTTATGAATCTGGAATGGTGATATCTTTGACAGAAATATGGAATTTTGGAAGAGGGGAAGATTTAGGGGGATAGATGATGAGTTCAGTTTTAGACATGTTGAGTTTAAAATATAAATATATCTAGTTATAAATTGGGCAATTGGTGAAAGCTCTGAGGTCTAGGGGAAAGACTATGCTGTTTCTCTCTTTCTCTCTCTCATATTTATATATATGCTTCTATATGTAGATATGATTCATAAAAGTGAATATGTTTTACATGCATATGTAGACATATACAAATACATCATACATAACCTCATTAGCTTCCATAGATTTAACTATTATGGCTATATATATATATATATATATCCACACACAGACATGTATTCACATTTATGTACTATTCACATATGAATACACATGTATATGTACATGAATGCATGAGTATATACATATCCTATACATAGAAAACAATAATTAAACCTATGGAAGTTAATGAGGTTACCATGACAATGTGTTGTTGAATACTATGGCTAACTGGCACATATTTTTAATACGAGGAGGCAAAAAAACCCCTCCAAATTAAATTTAAATTCTATTTTTTGTGAAGTTTATTAAAAGTTATTAATAATACAAATCACAAAAATTATTATAGTTCAGAGCCTCAAACTATTTTAGAAATATGCTACAACTTTGCCCCTCTATTTTAGAAAGTGAGGCTGGATCTTTGTCTTCCTTTCGTAGCAATTTATTAGTTTGCTTTGTTGCAGCTCCTTTTTTCTTTTTCTTTAAAAATAAAACACTTTTTAAAATGACTACTATTATGAATTTAAAGAATGCCAAAAAAGAACCTTTTATATATACAAAGTAGAATAGAAAAAGATGTTTGTGAAAATGCAAATCTCAATTAAGTAGAGCTTGCTTTCAAAAAAAACGTATATAACAATTTCAACATGGTACTTTCAAAACTGTCCTACATCTCTGTGACTCCTTCCTTGTACTAACTTCTGTGCATTAAAAAAAATTTTGTGAAAAAAAATACTTCAATGATTCTCTTTTTTTCTTGGCAATATTATTGATAGTTCCCTTCTTAATAGCAAGTTAAAAAAAACAAGAATAAAGACCACAATCCTTATAATAAATAAGCATAGTTAAACAAAACAAATTCACATATTTTCCATGTCCAAAAATGTATGTCTGATATTTCACCTTGAATCTTTCTCCACTCTGTTGGGAAGTGGATAGCATCTTTTCTCAGAAGACTTCTAGAATCATGGTTGATCATTGCATAATTTGGAGTTCTTAAGTTTTTCTTTCTTTTTTTTAGTGTTATTGTTACTATATGAATTTCTCTCACTTCATTTTGTATGAAATCATAAGAGCATTCCCAGGTTTCTCTGAAATCATCCATTTTGTCATTTCTTAATAATATTCCATTACTTCTTATCCCATAATCTGTTCATCTGCTCCCCAACTAATGATCATTTTTTTGTCTCCAGATCTTTTTACTACTATTATAAATATTTTTTGTGCATACGGGTCTTTTCTTCTTTGATATCTTTGGAGTATTGGTTTATTAATGGTATCATGGGGTCAAAACAGTATACACATCAGGGGGCACATTCCAAATTGTTTTGCAGAATGTTTAGAGCAATTTATAACTCTACCAACAGATATATCAGTGTTCCTGTCTTTCCACAGCCCCTCCAAAAATGGACATTTTCCTTTTTCTTTCATCTTTACCATTCAGATAGGTGTTCAGTGCATTATCAGATTTTTCTAATTTTTAGTGATTTGGAGTATTTTTCTCATTTGATTATTGATAGCCTCAAATTTTTACCCACTTTGTTCATACTCTTTTACCATTTATCTGTTGGAAAATTCCATCACCACTCCCTTTTGCAATTAATAACTAACACAAAATTATGACCAGTCTTAATTTCACATCAGGTGAAGGGTGATGAACATCTTCTAAGACACTATGAAAACCCAGAAATGGGGACACTCATACACTATTGGTGGAACAATGAACTAATCCAACCATTTTGGAAAGCAATTTGGAATTATTCCTAGAGAGTTATAAAACTGTGTATACCTAGCAAAACCATTATCATTGCTAGATCTGTTTCCCAAGAAGATTAGGGAAAAGAAAGAAAATGTTCTATATGCTTTAAAATATTTATAGCAGCTCTCTTTGTGGTGACAAGGAATTAGAAATTGAGGGGATTTCTATCAGTTGGGGAATGGCTTAACAAGTTGTGGCATATGATTAAGATGGAATATTATAGTGCTATACAAAACAATGAACAGATTGTTTTTTTAAACATTTGGAAGGAACTATACAAAATAATGAAGAGTGAAATGAATAGAACCAAGAGAACTTATATGCAATTTTAGAAATAATATTTGGGGAATGACTAGCGAATATCTACCTCTGGAGAAAGAACTGATAAATAGAAACATGAAAAACATACTTTATATAGATATATCTTTTTGTTGGGTGATGTTTCCTCTATTGTGGGAAGGGAAGTCAAGGGTTGAGATACCTGAGAATAAATTTTATTAAATAAATAAAAAAGAAAACCCAGAAACTGGGAATAATTTAAAGAATAAAAATTAATAGAATAGAAAAGAATAGAATTTAAAGAATAGAAGAGTCTTAAAGTAATTGCTCCTAAAGTAGAGGGGAAGAGATAAACCCTTCCAATTCTGTCAGCCACATCCCCTCCTTCTTATGGTTCATACCTTTGGGAGAGCTCAAGCTGCCTCAATACCTCACCCACTTAAAGGGCCTTCCTGAGCATCTCTGACTCAGTCTTTGTAACTGCCCCTCTGTATTCTACCTTTGGGTTACCCCTGCTTCTCCTTCTCTGAAAGTTCCATGCTTTCCCTTCTTTTCCCCCAGTTCTCCACTTTCTTTCCCTCCAGGCAAATCTTATTGGACAATAGTTCCTAAGAGACCATGCAGTGAGGTTTCAGAACATTTCCCTGCCTGCATGGGTCTGAATACCTGGTTACAAAACTTCACCCCACCATCAGTCCAACATACTTTCAGGCTAGTTACCCATAGAAGGCAAAGGTTACACTACCTTCTCTGTTGCCCCTAAATCACCTATTAGTCTCAGGGCAAAATAGTTTCAAATTAGAAAGAAGGATGTAAACATAGAGGGACTGAAGGAAGCCAACAAAAACAACCGAGAGATTGGAAAAAGAGGAGGAGAGGAATTAGTTATAAAAAATGTCATGAAGCTTCCAAGGATGATAAAAAGGTAAACCACTAAGCTTTTTTTGGTTTGGAATTTGGCAGCTGTTGGCTATATAGTTGGATAGAAACCAAAAGATTGTGGCAAAGTGAGTAGTTCTCAAGATTTTAAAAAATATTTGTAGTTCACCTCTTTTGTCTTTGCTTCCAGAGTGTAACTGTGACCCGCTTGGCTCCCAGGATGGTGCTTGTGGACCCAGAGGCCAGTGTAGGTGCTACCCCAATTATGCTGGCCTGAGCTGCAACCAGTGTGCTCCCGAATACTACAGCTACCCTAGTTGCTTTCGTGAGTCACCAATTCTCTTTCTTTCCCCAGTTTCCTCTGCTATAGAAATAGTAGCAACAGCCAAAGAAAATTTCCTGAAAAATATTTTGCTGCAAGCCTTGGTTTCTGTAGGCAGGCATGGTAGAAGAGTTCCAATGAAAAGTCAGACAAACCCTACTGTAATTATCATCAGAAAGTACATATTGAGCACTAATTGTGCATGGTTCTACACTAGATCCCTGATGAGGAAAACAATTAGACCTGATCTCTGCCTGATGGCACTCTAACAAACTTAAGCTTAGAGATGAGAGAAGTTTTGCAACTAAGAGGATGCTTTTGGATAAATTGCCTAGAATGTGACTTGAGTCCATAGTTCTGTTTTGACCTAAAGCCCCAAGTAGTGAGAATACATTTGTAACCATTGAAACCAAAGCACTAAACAATCTGGAACTAAGAGTAGATTTTAGAAAAGAAATATGTTTGAAAGTGTTCACTGGGATTCTGAGTTGCATCTAGGATAGCAGCATTTAAGGAATACTAAATGATCTACTCTTATTAATATGACTTTTCGGCCTTTTAAAGCAATTTCTCCTTTGTCAGATGGTTGCCAGATGACAAAATCAGAATCGATGACTATGTTGCAACCCAGAATAAAGTTTCTTAATTCCACTCTTGTTCAGTGTCACAGAAAATGATTGGACTCTGAACATGGGGAGAATAGAGGAGGGGAGAGTTGATCTTATAGCCAAACATATCTTTATATGCTAACCAAACAAAAGAGTGGACTAGAGCTAGGGGAGAGTAGGGAAGAGACAGTATAGATTTCTTTTTAACTCTTGACTAAACCACTTCCTTCAGCTTGTCTACCACTAAAGGCTTTGAGGAGGGAGGAAAGTGAGCTGTAGTTTTTGAAATGATTTGTACCCACTCAAAAATAGAGTTGAAATGAAATCTCCAAGAGAAGAGCCACTTCCTTACCTTACAACATCTTAATCTATCTTCCTCAAGTACTAATTACTGTAGAAGTAAAGTATTCCCAAAAGCATTTTGGGGCTTACCTTGCATAATATAATCATGCTGATGGTTAAATTCTAATTATCCCAAGTCTAATGATGTACTTCAATCTAGCTTGTCAGTGTTCACCCCTTGGCTCCTACCAGACTACATGTGATCCAGGCACTGGACAATGTGAATGCCGACCAGGGATTACAGGACACCAATGTGATCAGTGCCTTTCAGGAGCCTATGATTTCCCCCACTGCAAAGGTAGGAATGCCTAAATCTGGTCAAAGATATGTATCATTAAAATATCATTAATAAATGTTTGGAGAGGCAGCTCATGGAGAGAGTGCTGAACTTGGCATCACAGGACATAAGTTTGAGTCCCAGGTTTGATCTTCAATACCTGTGTGACCTTGGCCAAATCATTTAACCTCAATGAACCTCAACTTCCTCACTTATAAAATGACAAAAATGGATTAAATGGCCTCTGAAGTATCTTCCAACTTTAGGTCCATGATCTTATGAATAGGTAACTCTCAGTTCCTTTCTAATTCTAGATCTCTGATCCTATAAAATCAGTGCTCCATGATTTGACACCCTTCAGTAAAATTTATCCTACTCATTTTTTAATGCTCCATATTGATGACGAATACCCAGAAGACTCCCATATTTCATGCTTGGTTCAGAGGAAGATCTAAAAGTTCTCCACATATTGTTAATTTCTGATTTCTTGCAATCATTACTCTTCACATGCAGTGAGTTCCAGTGTGACCTCTTGGTTGAATGGGAAATCCAACAACAAGAATGATTTCTAGTGATTGGAAAAATTCAAGTTTCATCTTCCTTCCTTCCTTCCTTTTCTTCCTTCCTTCTTTCCTTTCCTTCTTTCCTTCTTTCCTTCTTTCTTTCTTTCTTTCTCTCTCTTTTCTTTCTTTCTCTGTTTCTTTCTTTCTTTCTTTCTTTCTCTCTCTTTCTTTCTTTCTTTCTTTCTTTCTTTCTTTCTTTCTTTCTTTCTTTATCTCTTTCTTTCTCTCTCTTTCTTTCTTCCTTTCTTCCTTTCTTTCTTTCTTCCTTTCTTTCTTTTCTTCCTCCCTCCCTTCCTCCATCCCTCCCTCTCTCCTTCCCTTACCTTCTGCCTTAGAATCAGTACTAAGTGTTGGTTCCAAGGTAGAAGACTGGTAAGGGCTAGGCAATGGGGGTTAAGTGACTTACCCAGAGTCACACAGCTAGGAAAAGTCTGAGGCCAGAATTGAACCCAGGACCTCCTGGCTCTGGACCTGGCTCTCAATCTATCGAGCCACCTAGCTACGTCTTCCATCTTCTCTTGTTAGCTGTGATTCATTACTTATTTTCATAGAATCCTAGAATTCTAGATCTGGAAGAAACCTTAGAATGCCAGAACTGAGAAAAGGCTATTAAATCAACCAGTTAAGTAGTTCTTGGTGAGTTTGGAATGTCAAGGTCAGGAACCACTTTGCTTGGGGATAAGAAGTGAGTGGGTGGCAAAGATATAGAGGTGTTGTGTATAGATGACTTTTTCTACCAGTTTTGCAGTGAAAGGAAGGAATAGCCACAGGAAAGTGGCTTGAAAGTATGGCAGGGTCACATGAAGCCTTTAAGAATGAAAGAGACCTAAATGCATTATAGTAGATGGCGGGGTGAGAACTGTGACTGATTTGTTGAGGAAACTGAGGCAAACAGGGTTAAGGGATTTTCCCTGGGTCATACAGCTAGGAAGCTATAAAATCCTATTCTTTCAAACTGTCTCACCAATGATGAGGAAAGCTGAGTTGAATAAAGGGGAGGAAGGAGAAAGTTACTAAAAGAAGGAGGAAAATAGAATTGCTCAACTAGGGGACAAAATTGGGGGCATGTGCCCAAATATCAGAAAGAAACACAATGAACAGACAGGAACAGTGGGGAGGAGGAAAAGTACCAAAGGCAAACAAAGAAAGAATGAGAGGAGAACTACTGGGAAGGGAGGAGTATAGAGACAAGGAGGCAATTTTAGGGGAAATATTAGGAAGTTTACTTGAGGAAGAACAGAAGGGATCAAGGTGAAAGGGAGCAGAGAAAGGCAGACAACTTTAAGCAGGAAGGCTCTCACCTCATGGTAGGGATTTATTTAAATCAATTTAATTTAACTTAATAGTATTTTAATAATAATTACTGTTTTTTAATACAGGTAGGTGGTGAAGTGGCTAAAATGTCAGGCCTGGAGTCAGGAAGACTTGTGTTCAGTTTGAGCCTTCTACACTTATGAGCTGTGTGACCCTGGGCAAGTCACTTCACCCTGTTTGCCTCAGTTTCCTCATCTGTAAAATGATCTGGACATGGAAAATCATTCCAGTATCTTTTCTAAACCCCAAATGGGTTATGAAGATTCAGACACAACAAGCACATATCAAATAAATAAATAAAAAGTAACTAAATAAAAACTAAATTCTCTACAGATTCAGCTCATGACAGTGACCCTGCAGCAGTACAAGATGCTGTTTAGAGAGGTTTAAATGATTGTATTCACAATATTATATTTCCTAGATGTGCTCATTTATTTTAGAAAGAGTGTCAGTGAGGGTTGGGAAATGGCTGTTAAATGTGAGAAGCAGTGTGTAGTGTAGGTGGGCAAAGAAATTTCTTTGGTCAGAGCTCCAGAGTTTGAGGCCTTAGACTCATTGTCCATCCCCTGAGACCTTGGCCAAATCACTTAACTCCTCTGGGCCTCAGTTTCCTCCTTTATAATACAAGAGGGTCGACCTGAAGCTGCCCTCTTGCTCTAGACCAGAGATCCCAAGACCAACTTCTTCAGGGATCTTGAAAGTTGGTGCAACACTGCCCTCTGCTGGATGAGAGTATATCTGCTGAAATTGTTAGCTTCCCCAGGCTCCATCCTCCCTCTCTTACCCTTCAGCCTCTAACAGAAAAGAACCTTTATCAGCAATGGCAAATAATGCCTTTATACACACTAGAGAAATTTTGTTGTTTTTTTTTTCTGAGCTTGATTCTGAAGGACTCTGGATGAATAAAAGACATTCTTGCCACTCATCTATTGAAAAGTTTTTTTTTTTTAATTGTGTGTGTGTTTGGGGGTGTTAAAAATGCTGTGACCCCATGTAAAATCTATATCATTGATTACTGTCTCAGAGTGGGAGGAGGAGAGAGACACACACACACACACACACACACACACACACACACAGAGTCAGAGAGACAGAGAGACAGAGACAGAACCAGAGACAGAGTCAAACAGACGGAGAGACAGACAGACGTAGAGACAGAGACAAACAGAGAGAGAGAGAGAGAGACAGAGAAACAGAGACAGAGAGAGAGTAAGAAACAGATGGACAGAGAGACAGAGACAGACAGAGATAGACAGAAACAGAGAGACAGAAATAGAGAGAAAGAGAATTTGGAATGTAAAAATTAAGAAAAAGAATGTTAAAAACTGTTTTTATAGGAAATTAGGAGAAAATAAAATATAGTTATTTTTAAAATGCCTGTAACACTCATAAACATAATAAAATGTTTATAACCCATAACACCAAAAAAAATGAAAAAAAATTTTTTTAATCTGATACAGGTTCCAGTAGTGAATGTAACCCTCTTGGTACTATGGATTCCAGTTCTGTAAGTACAAGTTTATAAAACTATAATTGCTTAAACCACTATGATGATACTTAGTATAGGAACTATTAAGCCTTCTTAGGATAAAATATGGAGGTGGGTACAAAAATTTTTTTTAATGTTATTTCCTCTCTTGGAATCAATACTAAATATTGGTACCAAAGCAAAAGAGCAGTAAAGGATAGACAGTTAGGGTTAAAGTGACTGAATCTGGAGCCGTAAGTTTATATTTTAAGCCTGACTCTTACAAACTGGGTAATTTGGAGCAAGTTTACTTGGCTTCTCTAGGTCTTATTTCCTTTGGGTAAAATGAGGAGGCTATGTGGGAAGCTCTGCATTCATTCAGATCCTCCCTTAGACACTTCCTAGCTGTGTGACCCTAAGCAAGTCACTCTCAGCCCTCAATTTCTTCATCTGTAAAATCAGAATAAGAGGATCAAATAAGCTAATATACATGTGTATATAATATATATAAATATATATACAAACTACTTTGTAAACTTTAAAGTGCTATGTAAATGTGAGCTATCATCATTATAAATAGTAAATATCATAGTTGATGGAGAGTTGCCCTCAGAGCTAGGAAAGACTGGGTTTTAGTCAGTCTTTGATATATACTGACTTTGTGACCCTGGGCAATTCATTGAATTTTTTATTTGCCCTAAGAAAATATAATATGCAGAGAAGATTCCAATTCGCCTTAGTAGAGGGAGTTTCCTCAACAAAAAGTTCAATATACTGGCAAAACCTAGGGATAGGCTCTTAACAATTGTTATCCTGCGGAGCCTGAGAATGCCTCAGACTTAGCATATTGTAGGTTAACCATCTTACAAGGTCAACACAATTGTGTTGTGGAGCTTTGTAAGGAATTAAGCCAGTAGATTTTACTCAAATTCTGTAAATAAAGACTTTACACTCTCAGATAAACACAGCATTTTTGTGGTTTCTCAGATTTATGTATATAAGACACACTTGAAAATAATTTCCCTTTTCCAATAAACTTTGTTCCTGTTCCACAGCCACAGTAGATTTCTGGGCCAACATTTTGCTCTGAGACCTCATTTGATTGATTGTTTTGACTCCAAGTTTCCACATGTTAGATTCTTTTTCCTCCTCAGGGATTTTGTCAGTGCCAGCTTTATGTCGAAGGTCCTACCTGCAGTATCTGCAAGCCATTATACTGGAACCTGGCAGGTGAAAACCCCAATGGATGTTCAGGTAAGATTTCCTTCCTGCCACTCTTGGCCATCACAGAACTTCTTTTGAGTTCTTGTTCCCAGTGGATTTCGTCTGCTAGAAATTCCGTCAGTTTCAAAATCGCCATAGCAATTGGATGGCCATGGTCACTTGTTCTGTTTCACAGATCACTAAGGCAATAATGAACCGATAAATATTTTCTTGCCTCCAGTGTCCAGTTCTTTCTCTCTTGTTTCATTTTATACTTTTGTTGATATTGGCCTGAGAACTTTGAAACTCTCTCTAAAATTATTTTTATATAAACAATATTTTAATGTAAACAACATAATATTTATTACATTACATGATATTAATTTGATTTATATAGTTTATATTTATATTAATTCAATATTATTATACAGTTTATATTTATATTAATTTATAATTTAATATAAATAATAATACAAATGGTATATTTACATATAAATAAATAATTATAATTGATTGTATATGTTATATAAATTAAAATAAATATATAAAAAATAAATAATATATATGTGTGTATCTATGGTGTGTATATTCCATAAATATACACATATGCACAATATGCATGTATATATAGATGCACATGTGAGAAATAAAATTAATATAGAGTGATGAAATTAAAAATATCATGGTTTCAAATGATTTGAAAGCCATTTAGAAAAATGAAGCCATGTGCCTGTCGAGTTATTTTAAAGGGACCCACCATTTACCTGCTGCTTGTCCCATCCTCCTGCTCCACAATCACAAAAGAGAGAGAAAGTACCAATGCCTTCCTCAGTCTTTATACTCCTGATTATGTAATTACACTTCCTGCTCACCTGATTACAAAAGAGGAATCATGGAAAATGTGGTTTGAAAGAGATCTAAATGCCCCCAGGAAGTTTAGATCAGGGACCTCAAAATTAGTTCAAGGACTCCCAAATTTCCAATATCACACACATATATGTGTATGTGCATAATATACAAGTGTAGGTTATACATATATATATATATCTTATTTATACATAGTTGTTACCATCTAACATATCCATTTTAAATCTAGGAATGCCTCCAATTTATCCTTTATTTAATACATATCTATGTTTACCTGTATATATGTGTATTTATGTATACATACACAGAATACTTTTCTTATGTTTATATGCATATATGCATACAAACACAGGATAAATTAGAGACTAAAATTTTAGAGAATTTCTTTAGAGATTTAGAGAATTTAGAGAAAAAAAGCACAACTATTAAGGAGGTTTCTTGCAGAAAGTGGGATTTTATCCGAGACTTGAAAGAAGCCAGGAAGGCTGGGAAGCAGCCATTAGGAAGGAGAAGAATATGGGCTGGGGAGGGGGGGGGGGAGATAGGCAGATGCATTGGCATCTGATAGTGGGATGTCTTATATTTGAAAAATAGCAAGATACTAACCTCCCTGCCTTGTGTATTCGATGCACGTGAATAATCCAATCGTGAGAATGAGTCAAAGGCTGGGCGATAATCAAGAAAAACATCAGATGGAACTTTCGGACAGCTTGTTCAGTAATTACCAAACTAATAACCAGTTGTTCGTCATACTCTCTGGAACTTTGGGGGCACATGCTTTTTGCTTGTCAGTATAACTTTTTCGTGTGTTTGTAGATTTTGTTTTAGTGATACAAGCTATGACTATTTTAAGTAATATGTGATTGACCAATTTTTGGAGGTGTTCCTGGTGTTCTCTTTTTCTTTTAATTTTATTTTTTATTCTGAGAATGTGAAAAGAAGATTCTATATGAAATTGAGTCCATTTCATACTGCCTGCTTTAAATTCCACATATTGTTTTCAAACCTGCCCAGTTTATATGTACATCCTTCTGACTTCTGTTTCCTTATGTGCATTAATATATATGTAATATTAAAGCATAATGTGTTAAAACATACATATTAAAGTAATAAATAATATAATAATGTGCTAAAATAATATATCAAACCATTATAATTAAACTGTTACTCCTAAAATATATATCAAATAGTCCTCTTGTTTTGGCATTACTATTGCTAAAGGTAGCAATATAAAGGATATATTAATATTAGAAAGGTGGCAGAGGGCACTGTAGTCCAGGAAAGGTAGTAATGAGGGCCTGAAAGGAGGCTGGGAATAGGGTGACAGAATAGAAAAGAGGTGATAGACATTTTGAATATGGGTAATTAGGCAAGTGACATTGATATTAACAGAAATAATAATTAGGAATAGGAACAAACTCGTTTTGGGGAAAGATGACTGGCTAGGGCCCGTTGGGGAACTAGAAGATGCTAAATGGAATAAAGCATCATCTATTAAATCTAGGACTGTGGAAAGAGTATTTGCTTTGGAGTTAGAGGACCTGAATTCGTTCCCACCCCCTGATACTTACTACCTATGTGACAAACAATTTGGGCAAATAATATCTCCTCTCTGCACCTCAGTTTTCTAATTTGTAAAATGAGAAAGTTAAGAGGGGCAGCCTGGTAGCATGATGGATAGAGCCTGGAACTGGGAAGGCCTGGGTTCAAATCTGACCTCAGACACTTCCAAGTCACTTAATCCTGTTTGCTTAGCCTTTGTCCTCCTATCTTAGAGTTGTTACTAAGACAGAAAGTGAGAGTTTAAAAAAAAATGAAGGAGTTGAACTAGATAGCCTTGGATATTCTTTTCTAGAATTAAAGCCATGACCCTATTAACTTTATCCTATCCCTCATTTAAAATTCTGCCATGCTATAAGTCTCACCTGTAGTGCCCACAAGCTGACTACTACTAATGGGTTATGGATGATATTTATCTGCCACAAAGAAGTTTTTGAAGTGCCAGAAATGCATGGCCATATTTCAGCCCAAAATGTCACTAATGGTCACGTTGCAGATATTCCAAGTCCTCTGAGCCACAGGGAGTGTCTTTGTGTGGGCATTGGTTCAAAGGCTTTGTCTTAGAAGCCATTCATTTCATGTCGTCTGTCTTCACAGAATGCCAGTGTGATGTGATGGGAACATTAAGTGGAGTTGGAGAATGTGAGCAGGTAATACTAAGAGAGTTATATGACATAGGAGAGAAATGTTACAGAAACAGTTATGGAATTCCGTAATGGAAATGATTGAGTACCCAACAGTTATATGCAGGGGTGTGCTGGTAAATGTTTAACAGCTAGATTTCCCCCCTAAAAAAGGTATGTGTGACACACTTTTAAGTTTAAGTTTTATTTAGATTTTGATGGTGGAATGTTTTATTTAAGAAACAGTAAGAGTGCCAATGCCACAGGATTGTGTATTTGCTATACGTGAATAACCCAGTCCTGCAAATGAGTAAAAGGTTTGGTGATAAACAAGAAAATCAGTATATGAAACTTTCAGGCAGCTCTTTCAGTAATTGCCAAATTAATTACCAGTATTCTTGCCATGTTTCATTTGAGAACAATATATACAGAAACAGAAATGTCATTTGAAGAATGACTTGCGTTTGTCTACCTCCAGAGAAGGAACTGATAAATAGAAATAAGCAAAACATAGTGTGTGTGTGTGTGTGTGTGTGTGTGTGTGTGTGTGTGTGTGTGTGTATTTGGCAGATGACAGCTCTCTAATGGGGAGGAGAGGAGGGAGTTACCTGGATATTTTAATGTAACAAACAAACAAATACATTTAAATATTTAAAAAGAGAAGCAAATTCATATTATTAATACTTTCTCCATCACTTTCTGAAGTCTAGAAATCAACAAAACAGTTAATCAAGCTGAGATATAAATATTCAGACTAAAAATTTAATAGTTTTTGAGAAATGATTTGAGCTGACTCCAGTGAAACCCTAATTGTATGGTACATGGTGAATACATGTGCCTCCTAAGATTCTTCATGCATTGCTGGAGTTTTTATAATTAAATCTTTGGTAAAATCTTTTCTTAAAAAAAATCATTCTTGCTTGAGTTAAAATATTTTCCATTTTTAAATTGTTTGTCTTTATCTTCTGATTAATCACTCTACAGAGAGAAGGTGAATGTTACTGTAAGCCTCATGTCTGTGGTGATTCCTGTAATGCATGTGAAGATGGCTATTATGCTCTGGAAGACAGCAATTACTTTGGGTGCCAAGGTAAATTCTGTTCTGGTGAGAACTATATGGATATAGCAAACTTCTAGGTGTATCAAGAAGAGTCCAAAAGTCTTCTCTTTGTGTACTGTGTTGTTTTTTTTTAATCTTTGTGTCCCTAGCAACCAGCACAATTCCTCATGTAAATCTGTGCTTAATAAATAAATAAATTTCCAAAAGAAAAAGAAAAAGAAAAGATATGACTTGTGTCTGTCCACCTTTAGAGAAAGAACTGATGCATAGAAACAAGTAAGACATAGTTTCAGATATACATGTCTCTTTTTGGGCGGATTATGAAATGAATTGAACTTAAGTTCAGGCAGTTAAATGGCATAGTAGGTAAAGCTCTATGTCTGGCATCAGGTAAGCCTGGAGTCAAAAATGGCCTTAGATACTTGCTAGCTGTATGACCCCGGACACATGAGGGTGTATCAGTGTTCAGGGAAGACTAGTACCTTTGGGGTGGAGGCTTGCTGAGCCTTGTGGCTCTAAGAAACAATAGCATGGTCTGTGGCCGTACCCCAGTAAACCATCATGGTAGTTGGCTTAATCAGATTGTGGGTAATTGATGGGCTTCGAACACATTGGCGAGTTGGGTGTCTACCCTAAGCAAATGAAGACTTCCTCCAGTATTAGGGTTGAGTGAGAACAGTTTGTTCCAATGGCCATGAAGGTAGCAAAAGCGTGTATTGTGGAGCACTTAGAGCTTGGCTAGACCCTCAGGAAGCCACAGCCATCCACTGTATCCCAAGCCATCACCAGTGAGCCTGACTTTTGCCCTGCTTCTGGTCTTTGATGACTTTGGAAGAGAGAATATGACCATTGTCTTTGTGTAACTCTGCCTCATTTAAATCTGATTTATGCATGAGTCAAATGACATCACTAGTGATGTCATTTTGATCCTCTTCAAGTACAAAGGATGGTAACTAAATGATCCTGGACAAGTCACTTAACTGCTTTCTGCCTCAGTTTCCCCAACCACAAATGGGAATAATAACAGCACTACCTCCCATTATATGAAAAAAAAAGGACTTGAATTAAAGGCTTTCAGACTTTGTAGTCAGATTCATTGTGCCATGGTGCACATTGTTATTGTGTATCTATCATTATTATTGCTATTATTATTTTTGTTATTATTCAATAAATATTCTTTTTTTTAAAACCTTTATCTTCTGTCTTAGTATATACATTCCAAGTCAGAAAAGCATGAAAGGCTAGGCAATGGGTCACCCAGCTAGGAAGTTTCTGAGAACAGATTTGAACTCAGGACCTTCCATCTCCAGGACTTGTGCTCTATCTACTGAGCCACCTAACTTTCACTATGCCATAAATATATAAATAATAAATAAGAATATGTGGGTATTTCCACTTAGTTGCCTCATGCTATTGGTTTAGGATTATATAGTATTTAAATATTTACCACTCAAACAATGTCAGGGTGTCCTTGGAATATGATGCCTTTGAGGTATCTCACCTAATAGCAGCTTTCTTAGTATTGCATTATCAAAGAATCGCAGAGCTAGAGACCCCAAAGTACATCTCGTCCAACTGCACCTGGACTGGAATTGTCTCTATTGCATACCTGACAAGTGGCCATCTTGCCTTCTCTTGCAGACTTTTAGTGATGGGAAACTCATAACATATATAATTGTACCATCTTACAAAGTTGTTTTAAGGATCCCGTGAGATCAACCATTTGTATCCCTAAAAGAACTAAATGAGACACTATTATTCTTATTGGGCAGCTATCTGGTGAATAGATAGAATGCCAGTCGGGAGGACTCATTGTCTTCCTGAGTTCAAGTCTGGCCTCAGACTCTTACTAAACTGTATGATCCTGGGAAAGTCCCTTAGCCTTATTTGCCTCCGTTTCCTCATATGTAAAACGAGCTGGAGAAGGAAATGGCAAACCACTGTAAGAAAAAACTTTGCTAAGAAAAAAACTCAAATGTGGTCACGGAGAGTTGGATCACAACTGAAAAATGACTTGAAAACTACATTATCATTATTATTATTACTTCCAAGGCAGTCCATTCCATTTAGGTAATTCTGGGAATGTTTCCTTCCATCAAGTTTAAATATGCCTGGCTACAACTACACACTAAATGTACCTCTTTGGGGCCAGGCAGAATGAGTCTAAGCCCTCTTCCATTTGATAGATACTTGAAGGTAGAAATCATAGCATACAATGCCCTTCTCCCTAAAAGTCATATTTTCTCCAGGCTAAAAATGCCCAACTGATTCTCATATGGCATGATTTTGAAGTCTTTACCATTCTGGTCACTCTTCTTTGGACTCTTTCCATTTTGTCAGTGTTCTTTCTGGAGTAAATAGGGGGGTAGTACAGTGATTAGTTAGGCTGCTAAACCTAGAATCAGAAAGGCCTGAATCCAAATCCTTTCTCAGATTCTTTATTAGCCATATAATCCCAGAAAAGTCACAGCCTCAGTCAGCCTCTGTTTTGTCATCTACACTATGGGGATAATAATACCATTTATCTCTCAGAGTTGTTTGGGGATGAAATGATGTGAGTTGTAAAGCACTCTGCAAGCCTCAAAATGCTATAGGAATGCTGTTCTTATTCTTATTATATTTATCATTATAAAATGTGGCACAAGAGGAGACTATGTAACCCTAGGACAGGTTATAATATGACCACCATCTCCTTTGCTGAGGACTCTGTGGCTCTCTTTAATGCAGCCTGATATGATGTGAGTTTTTTTGCTAGCAAAGTCACCTTGATGACCTGTTTTGAGTTTTATAATAGAATTACCGATGTCTGCTCTATGATCCTGCTCTACACTCTGGTTCTGTGTCTCTGTCTCTGTCTCTGTCTCTAACAGGATTTTAAAAAAAAGTTATTTTTCATTCCTAGCTCATGCTTTGTCTGCGATCAGCTGGGCCAGGAATGGTAATTGAGACCTTCTTTAGGAGTACCTAGAACAGCACCTTGGGTATGATGGCCATTCAAAAAATATTGACTGAGTTGACTTAATGGTTGCATGAACATGTTAAAGAAAGGACAACCTAGAAAGAAATGAACACCATAAAAGTACATATTGGAGGGGGGAGAGACAGAAACCATAATAAATTATACTTGTGAGTTAAATAAAATAGTTTGATTGAAAAACTAAGTACCATAAAGTTATAAAATCAGGAAAAAATGACACATATTTATTGTCGTTCAGTTGTTTCTGACTCTTTCATGACCCCATTTGGGGTTTTCTTAGCAAAGATCCTGAAGTGGTTTGCCATTTCATTCTCCAGCTTATTTTATAGATGAGGAAACTGAGGCAAAAATGGTTCAGTGACTTGCCCAGGGACATGTAGCTAGTAAGTATTTGAGGCTGGATTTGAACTCAGGAAGATGAGTCTTCCTGATATTGGGCCTGGCATTCTATCTATTGCACTACCTAATTATCTAATTATATACAAAAATTCATATATGTATATGTATACATATGTGTTTATATATGCACAATAATAATAGCAAGGCTTTATATCATATTGTATGCCAGGCACTATTCAAAGCACTTTATAATTATTACTTCATTTTATCTTCACAACAACTCTGGGACTAGATGGTATTATTATCCCCCTTCTACAAATAAGCAACTGAGGCAAATAGGGTTAAATGACTTGCCCAGAGGTCTCTCAGCTAGTAAATGTCTAAGGCAGGAAGTCTTCCTGACTCCAAGACCAATCAATATTCCTTCCATTATCCCACCTAGCTGCCCTATTATTTGAATAGGAAGCCAAATTTCAAGTCCAACTTTCCATGGAACATAATCAGGCTGCCTGCGCTACTTAAAAATGCCAGCTGAATGGCCAGTATTTGGGAAGAAAGAAGCTGTGTCTTACTTTATGAAACATCTGCTCATAATTAACATGATCATTCATTTGTTTCTACTTCTCATGAGATTGATAAAGAAGGATGCCATGGACATCTGTATTTGAGAATGACGTAACAAATGACCGGGAACCTTTTTAAAAAATTGTCTCAAAATGAATCATTTGTTAAATTTTCAGGGTGCCGCTGTGATGTTGGGGGATCCATCAGCTCTATGTGTGATGACCTTTCTGGAGCCTGCCAATGCCGGGAACATATCATGGGCAAGTCATGCCAACAGTGAGTCTCACTCTAAGGCTTGTTTCATGATTTCAGTTAATGCTCACAGTATCATAGCAGCTAGAAAGTCATTAGAAATAATCCAGGTTAGCCACGTTGTTTTTCAAATGAGGAAAACAGATCAAGATTGATGAGGTGAAGTGGCTTGTTTAAGGTCATGTGGATAGGAAAGTAACAGATCTGGGATTTGAACCAGGTCTTCAGGATTCAAACACATGCTCTTTCTGTTCTAGAATTGAGGTATAGTGAGAAGTTGCTCTGAAGTTATTTCTCAAACTGGCATTTGAAGATGGGCTTAGAAAATTTGAGACTCTTGCACTGCAAACACATTTCCTTCCAGTTAACCCAGACCAACTCATGAGGAAGTCATTGGAGGCTAGAAATGACCAAATGATCCTGGGATCAGGATTTAGAGTAGAAAAGTACATTTTACAGATGAGGAATCTGAGGTCAAATGTGTTTAAGTGACTTGCCTGAGGTCTCACATTAAGTTTCTAGAGGTAAGACTCCAATTCAGATTTTCTCTACTCTAGAGCCATTTTTATTTCCTTGGTACTACAATCTATGCCCATAAAATGTTGGCCTCATAATTTTATTTTAAGGAGATTTAGAAGTAGAGATGAACTATGTGGCCCCATGGAGCTAACTTTGAGCACTTAGATTTCCCACGGGCTACTCACTGCTTCATCAGCCCAGGCTGAAGGTGTTTTGTAGAGTGACGAAATGAGGAGACTCATGGAGTGGGACCAGAGGTCCTGATGCTTGAGTTTCAGCTCTGCTAATTATCTACCTGCCTCAGTGACCTTAGACAAGTGACTTTACCTCCTGGGCCCCAGTTTGCTTATCTATAAAAAGAGGGGGCTAAACCATGTGATCCCCTATGGCTCTAATAGTCTATGTAGAAGTAGATTCAAAGGACAAATGGTGATAATGGGTTTCAACAAGCTTGGAGTATTGGCATTCTTGTCATCCCTTTTTCCTGGTGGATGCAGATTTTTTGAAAATATCCATGGCAACGATCTCTTCCACCTTTAAGAGTTCAAACGGATATTTCTTCAATAGTGGAGGATAGAAGAATTATGCTACACATCTCCTTTAAAATATCTATAGCATTAATTAATCAGTCCAATCAAAAAACTTTTAAGTGACTTTTATGTGTCAGGAGAGGCAGCTAGCTTGCTCAGTGGACAGAATGCTGGACTTAGAGTCAGGAAGACCTTGATTTGAATTCAGCTTCAGACACTAGCTGTGTGGTCCTGGGGAAGTCACTTAATCTCTGTTTGCTTAGGAAGCAGCTAGCTGGCTCAGTGGATAGAATGCCATACCAGCAATTAGGAAAACCCCAATTCAAATTTGGCCTCAGACACTTAGGATTTATGTGATCCTGGGCTAGTTACTTAACCTCTCTTTGCCTTAATCCACTGTAGAAGGAAATGACAAGCCAATCCAGTGTCTTTGTCAAGAAAATCACACAGGGAGCAGCTGAGTAGCTCAGTGGATTGAGAGCCAGGCCTAGAGACAAGAGGTACTAGGTTCAAATCTGGCCTCAGACACTTCCCAGCTGTGTGACCCTGGGCAAGTCACTTAACTCCCATTTCTTAGCTCTTGCCACTCTTCTGCCTTGGAGCCAAAACACAGTATTGATTCTAAGATGGAAGATAAGGGTTTTTATTAAAAAATAATAATAAAAAAGAAAAAAAAAGAAAATCCTGCAGATAGTATGGTCAATAATGTCATAAACAATCGAACACAACTAGACAACTGACCGAGAACAAAATGTGCCAGGCACTGTGCTAAGTCCTGGGAATACAAAAAAAAAAGGCAAAATATGGCCCCTGCCCTCAAGGAGCTTACTCTCTAAAAGTTATAAAAATATTAGAGGTCGTTGAGATGACTCAGTAGATAGAGTGCTAGACCTGAATTCAAATTTGGCTTTAGGCATTTAGGAACAGTCTGCGCTCAGACAAGTCACCACCCTGCCAGCTTCAGGTTCCTATTCTATAAAATGGGAATAATATCAGCAACTACCCCTTAGGACTGTTGTGAGTGTAAAAGGGGCTACTATTTGTAAAGTTCTTTGCAAAGCTGTATAAATGTTTTCAGTTATCATTATTCCTCACATTCCAAAATTCTACAATATGCAGAACATTTACTAAGTTGCATATCTTGTTTTTCTTTTTTTATTTAAGAAACTCCCTACAGTTTTATTTTTAAATTTTGTAATCATTTTTTAAACTTTTTCAGTTGCATGCAGAAGTAATTTTTTCCCTCTATATCCTCTCCCTTCTGCCCTCACCAAGAAGGCAGGTAACATGATATAGGTTGCCCATATATTATAACATAATACACATGTCCTTGTGTGCCATAAAATCCCTGTAGCATTAGTTAAAAGCTACAAAAATTTCAGATGTATGGACTACCATCCTTGATTACCTTTTAGTGTTATTTATTAGTAAAAAATTGGTTTAGATCTGTCAAAGGAGTATAAATTACCTCTGGCATGGAGTAGC
Organism: Gracilinanus agilis; assembly: GCF_016433145.1. Taxonomy (NCBI): domain Eukaryota; kingdom Metazoa; phylum Chordata; class Mammalia; order Didelphimorphia; family Didelphidae; genus Gracilinanus; species Gracilinanus agilis. The sequence continues at coordinate 540,537,127 of NC_058130.1, read as the reverse complement.
ACTGCACTGTAATTAAGTCCTTGACTGTGATATTATCTTTTCAGGAAAATATTTTAATTTTGAAATAAAAAAAGGAAAAAGAAAAGAATCGCCTGACAGGTTTTTGTTTTTGTGGTTTTATTTGTTTTTTTTTTTAAATAAGGCATTTCTAATTGGAAATCCTTGCTGATCAGTTGACTGCATTAATGGCATGTGAGCCAGAATAATTCCACCAAGCTTAAGGAAACACACACACACACACACACACACACACACACACACACACACACACACATCTTGGTATGAAAAGATTGCTTCATTTCCCACTTAAACCTTGGTAAAACACATAGCATACCAAAGCAATCTTTTGAGTAAGAGAACACAAATGATGTATGTACATTTTTTTTAGTCCATGTCAATTTCATAGCATTAAATTTAAATTTTGTTTTAAACAATATTACATAAAATAGGATTTTAAAATATGACTCCCCTCACTCCCCTTTGAAACTGACATTTGGCACAAGTCGGTATAATTATGTGTAAACCAAAAAAATGGATAAAAACATTTTCAGTGTAAATGTCATGGAGGAAAATGACAAGAAAATACAAGTTTTTTTAATTTATTGATCTGACAGGTCATAAGTTTAATAGACTTCATTTTTGATAACCACTTAGGATATATTAAAGAAAAGTAATGCTTGTAGCCCATTCAAAATAATTTACCTGGTTCAGTTCCTCAGACTTCCACAGAAGACTAATTCTGATACCACATTATAGCATAGAGATGACTATGGTCCTTGGAGGTTATGCCAAGAGAGTTAAGTCTCTCCAGTAGTTTCTAAGCAAGATGAATAGAATTGGAATAAAAGACAATTGATAAACTGAATGTCTGTAAGTCTCAGGACCAGGCTAGCTAAGTTTAGAGAGACAGCATCAGAGGGCTGGCCATCAAGTGATATATTTGAGATGGGAGGGCCCAGCAGTCTAGGAAACCATCTATATTGTGTAGAGGAGGGTATGATCTATTATTGGTATATTGGATGCCTGAGGCAAAATACCCAAAAAGTTGTATTATAGGTTCATGTCAAAAAAGCATTCATAGATAAAGAAGGGGGAAAAAAAAGGGAAGAGAACTATTTCCCTTATTCCCTTTGATGGGACTGTATATAATTCCATGCAAAGTTTCTTAGCAGTAGCCATTGGGATAAAAGAACAGTGAGTGAGAATGTGACAGCTGTGCTATAACTGATGGAACAGGATATCCATCCTTTTTAAGAACCCAATTCAGCTGCATCCATGTTTATTTTTAATTTTTCAAAGGCCAGAAATCAATCATTATTTCCCTGATTTACATCACATGAAGTTTGAAATTGAAGATGGCACAACACCTAATGGAAGAGGTGTTCGATTCGGCTTTGACCCTACGGAGTTTCCAGATTTCAGTTGGAGAGGCTATGCACAGATGACCCCAGTACAGGTATATTCATGGAGAACAAGTAGCTTGATAAAGGGGAGACTTCATCAATGAGATGAGATAATGTACATAGAATACTTCACAAATCTTAAAGTGCCCTTGAAAGATCTCTCATAATAATAATAATTAGACTTAATTCCTCACCTAGAGCACTAATATTCTGTCTTCCATTTCAAAAGAGGAGAGAATAGTTAAATTGTGTTGTAATTGACAAATAATTATGTATTTGATGTCAAAATTCATCTGGATTTTATTGGTCACCAGGAAAGTTAGAAGAGAATGGGTCCAAGAAACCTTTTTCTTTAGTCTTTTCAGGAGGCAAGAGATTTTAAAAAACAACAAGGTGCCATTACTGGAATATGAATCAAGTTGTAGCCCAAAAGAAATAGGAAAAAAGGACCATTTGGAGGAAATACCAATTTACTTATCACTCTGTATTCATGAGCACCCTGTTTAAACATTAAAGATTATATTCCCCCCTCTTCAGAAATATTTTTTTTCTGACTTGCTTATTTTGTTGAAGATTCTGGGGAATGGAAATTATTAGTTACCATGAGTATTAGGAGTAAAGTTATATTATCCCTATGATAATAATTCATTCTCCTTAATTCTGTTTCATTTTCTTTTTCTCTTCCATTCTTCCATTTTTCTCATTCTCAAAACTTTATACTTTATGATACCCACTAGTTAAGAAAATGTCATGCTAGAAAAAAGGTCTTTTCTCTCTGTTTCTTACCCATATTGTGTTTTTGATTTGATTTTAACTAGAAATGAAAAAAAATTTGGGTATTTTTGCCATTGTTGTGTGCTCAGTTTGGGAATATTGGTAACGAAAACTATTGAATGGTTTATCTTCTGCCTAGCCTGGATAATTCCTTCTTCCCTTTTTCTAATGAGAAGAAAAGAATGACATTGTTTTGGTGTCACCATGCATGTGCGCGTGTGCGCGCATGTGCGCGTGCGTGTGTGTGTGTGTGTGTGTGTGTGTGTGTGTGTGTGTGTGTGTTGGTTGCTCTTGCTGAACTCAAGTGGGAGATGTTTTTTAATGAAAAAAATCTAATTTTCATTTTTTTATCTCTAACAATCTATGATTCCTTTATGATTTCATTTCCCTATTTATATTTTAAGCGATTTTCTTCTCCACCAAAAAAATTGCATTGATAATGATAATGATGCTTATACCTAAAAAAGCCTCAATAATTCCCATAATCTCTTTGCCATTTCATATGCCATTTAATTTCAAACCACTGTTAGAAATCACTGACTCAGACTCTTAGCATTACCTGGTTTTCAGATGTTACCAACAGTGAAGTTCCTCCCAATTCATAACCTCATTTTTCTCCATCATTTTTTCCTAACTCTGACCTCACTTTTTTGGTTTGTATTCTTAATCAATCAACATTTTGCTGAGGATCTTCTACACAATTAGCTTGATCTTCAGATTTCTTCCTCACTTTCTTTTTCTGATTTCTTCTCCATAGTTTGTATTTTCCATCTCACTATTGATTCTATATATATGAACAAGAGAACATTTGTTCATTGTTTGTTTTCAACATTTTCTAAGCTGATTTTCATGAGTTTCCTCTAAATGTGGTGTATTCCATTCATATGTGAAGTTTTCATTAAAGATTCCTTAAAAAATAGTCATTCAGTCAACAAACATTTATTAAGTACTATTGGGAATGCAATATACATATTTAATAGCACTGAGAATACAAATACAAGCAAAAAGGAAGATAGCCTTTGCCCTCAAGAAGTTTATATTCTAGCCAGGAAGACAACATGTTAAGGAAGTTGAAAAGAGAGAGAGGAGAAATTAAGATACCCAGTTTAGGGGAATTGATGGAGAATAATACAAGAGGAATGCAGCCTCATAGAAAAATCACAAAGATAACTTTATCCATTGATCTTGTGTGTACCAACATCAAGAAAAGGCAAAAACAAAAAATTGCGTGAAAAGGGAATTTCTAGAGATAGTAAAGTGCTACATTTGTGGGTGATATTGTTTTGACTACATCAAGACCAAAGATACTACTGGAACTCTTCCATGAGATACATAGTGTGGGAGAAAAATTAAAAATAAATCAAGTCAAATTAAAATAAATTAAACTTCAAAATACTCTGTCTTAGTCATATCTCTGCTGAGAGAGACAGAGACAGAGACAGAGAAAGAGAGTCAAAGGGACAAAAACTAATCCTGCTTTTGAAAACTTCTCTGCTCAAGCCTTTTTCTGTTTACAATATATAAGGTTCAAGGAAAAAGACACAATTGAAAATTAGGTTACACTATTTGATTCATCAAACAGAATAATAGTAACTTAATTTCATTAAACAGAATAATAACTTAATTTTAAGGTCTGTCTGGAGATTCTTTGTCCTGAAATTATTCAGTCCCTATTGAAACACTCCCTCTAAGGATTCTCTTTTCTACTTAATCAAAAGGGCACTCAATTGATTGACTTAATCAATGGGGATCCTCTTAGTCTGATTACTTACTTTTCAGGAGCCTTATGAAGCCTCCCTTCTATAAACTGGTAAGGCTTTCTATAAGAACAAGGAAAAAAGATTTAAGTACAGGACACTGGAAATTAATAGTTACAAAAAGAATGATAAGGTTCTTATACAGATTAGACCAGCAACCTCAGACTAAAACACTATCATCTTCATCATAGCTAGTGTTTATAATTTTTTTAAGGTCTGAAAAGCACTTTGACAAATATTCTTTCATTTGATCCTCCCAACAGCCTGGGGAAATGAATGCCATTATTATCCTCATTTTACAGGATACTGAGCCAGATAAATGCAGATGACTTGCTCAGGACCCACAGATTATAAATACTAGAAGCCAAATTTGAATTCAAGTCCTTCCAACTGTGAGTGAGTGAAGGGAGGAAGGTAAGAGGAGAAGGAAGGGAGAAGAAGGTAAAGGGAATAGGAGGATGGTAGCCCAGCCGGTAGGCCCCATCCCTGGTGGGAAATTGACCCGAGCCCTTCGGAGCTCAACAAAAATCAGTCTACAAATGTAGGGATAGAATAGCTGGGTTTATTTAGATGAGAAAAAGTTAGGTAAGGGAAAAGGCCAGGAATTAGATCTCTGTAGGGACCAAGGCTCTCCTAGGTTCTCCAAAAAAGGCTCTTCCACTGATGGGGAAAAAGGTATGAAAACCCACACTCTCCATTTCTCTTATATCTTCCTCAGACACCTCCCACAAAGGAAGTGGGAGGTATCTGAGGAAGTTAGGGTAGAGGATCCTGGGAGAGGTAGTTTCTCAGAGTTAGTGCAGTTTAAAATGCACACAACTCCTGGGACATCTAGGTGGGACTATGGGTAGAGTACCAGACTGGAGTCAGAAAGACCCAAATTCAAATGTAGCCTCAGACATGTACTAGCTGGGTGACACAGGGCAAGTCACTTAACCCTGTTTGCCTCAGTTCTTCTTTTGTAAAATGTGGACAATAATGGTACCTCTCTCACAGAGTTGTTATTGAAGATCGAATGATGTACTATATGAAAAATGCATTGCAAAAAGGTTTTGTAATTGCTGCTGATCAGGCTTATTTATATTTTTTTAAATCACCTTTTTAACCTTTTTCTAATGATGAGATTTCAGGGAGTGCATTTTGGAGTATAGAACATCAAATAATTATCCTACTCTTAATATTTAGTCTAAGAGATGCTGTTGCTTTTTTTTTTTTAAATCTCATTTAAAGCTAGGACTTTGACCTCAGATACTTCTTAGCTATGTGACCCTGGACAACTCGCTTAATCTTAATTGCCTAGCCCTTCTGTCTTAGAATCAATAATTAATATTGATTCTAAGCGAGAAGGCAAGGGTTTTTAAAAAATAAAAAAATAAAAATAAAGCTAGCATGTGAATCTGACTAGTCCATCAAATTTTCAAGAAGCGACTGAATTTACAGAATGTATATATACATTCACGTGTGTGTGTGTGTGTGTGTGTGTGTGTGTGTGTGTGTGTGTGTGGTATTGCCTCTCCATCCATTATCAATTATCTTATCCAAAAGCATCCTTTTTTCTCAAGGTCACTCAAAAAATTATCCTCGTTTTCACAGTAGCCCTATAGAACCATTGGTGTTGATGCATATTTCCTGTGACATGCTAGGACTTGGGGTTTCAAGTTCTATAACTTGAATAGTCTGTTCCTTGCAGATGAAAAAGCTTGGCATTGCTCTCTATAAACGTAAAAGGTCCATTGTTTAAGCACCTGCAACACACAAATTAAAGTACAGGATTTCCCTTTGGGCATGGTTGGTAGTCACAGGTACCCTGATGGAAGTGAAAGATAATTCTATTTATATGAGCAAGTGATTGAGAGTCCTACTCAGATACCTCATCATAACAAAGCAGTGACCCTGGGTTCTCAAAACTACGCCAAAAGGCTCTGAAAGGTCTTGACAACCTGGAAAGGGTTGGAATATACCCACTGATAAGACTGAGTCTGCTGTCCAAATCCCAACCTTTCTAAGTTCAGAGACATTCATTATTAGAATGTTGGTCTCTAGGTGGTGAATATTATTATTATTATTATTATTATTATTATTATTATTATTATTATTTTGGTCACAGCAGCTCATGAAACTGTTTACAATGTTCTGAAGGGATTTCTCTTGGTGTTGGTGGAGGGATCACCAATACCAAACAAAATCATAGGTGTTGATTTTGAAGCCTGAAAACATTTATATTTCGACTACTGAAGGATTCACCTATTCTCTGTGCTCATCCACGCTCTACCTTAATGCCATCTCCCTGGAGGTGGTAGTAATGTACTTTCCTCTCTTTATTTTCCTTCTTTTTCTCTTTCTCAGCCAGAAGTGGTTGTCCCTGTCACTGTGGCTTCCTTTAAGCTAGGTCATCTAGTGCTCCGCTATGTCAGCCTGTTCACAAAAAGATCAAAAGGGTGGATCTCAGTTGCTGGCTCTGATTCTAATTGTAAGTGACTTAAATCTGTTATTAGGCTTGCCGTCATCTGTCTGTCTTCACCTTCCACACTTGAGTATTGCTGTCCATTAGACTGCTAACTTGCTTGCTCTTTGAGGGTGTACATGTTGAATGTGTGTGTGTGTGTGTGTATGTTCTGTGTGTGTATGTATAACTTGTAACACAAAATCAGTATTTGGCTAATGGGGCTCCTAACCCAATGTCTGGTCTGTACTTTATGGCTGTTCTTGTCTATTTATTAACTTCCATTTTACAGAATGAAGTGAGAGTAACATTGAATGTGGAGAAATCAAGCCAATACTTATTTCGTGCTATTCTGAGATATATTAACCCTGGAATTGAAACAGTGTTTGGTCATATAACTATTTATCAGCCTCAGTCTAAGGCAGGTAGGTAAATGTAAGCCTTTCTTGAACTTGCCAGTAGTTAGTGTCTTCTCCCAAAAATCATCTTATGTCTTTATACTGTATCTACTTACATATGTATACATAATTTCCTCTGATTAGAGCATAAGCTTCTTGAGGGCAGACTCTTTCATCTTTGTATCTCTATCACCTTAGCACAGTGTTTGGTACATAGTAACTACTTAATAAATGCTTGCTGATTGATGAATCAGGGAAATGCTTCCTCCCATTTTAGAGGCATTTAAAAATATTGTTATATCCATTGCCTTAAAATCAGTTCTCCAAAAAGTCCCTTTCTTTGCTAATTTGCCTTTCTTTAAAAATCTTGTTCAGATTTACATTTAACTACACATTCATGATTATGAACTGTTTATTTGTGATTTGTTTTCTAGAAATCAGCAAAATTTAATACTATTGGATTATAGGCAGGACATATAGCTACCACCTCCGGCTTTTGGGCCAGGAGACTTCCCTGGGATCTAGGTGGTATTGGGTGGTCAGGCAGAGAAGGGAAAGAAAGAGAAAAATGGGGATAGGGTAAGCATAAAGGATATTGATTAGGTATCCTCTTTCAAACGAGGGAGTTTCCAACTAACTTCAAGGAAGATGTAGGGAGAGCTCTGGTTTTGATCAGACCCACAGGATTCCTTCTTTATTGGAGGGAGCCTGGGGGTTGGGTGGTATGGGGGCAAGAATGGACCCATTCCCTTGGCAATTTTCTTTTAGATTGTGCCAGGCCTAGACGAAGCTAGGCTGAGTGATAAAATTATCACAGAGTTAGTTAGCCTCAAGCTTAATAATATGGGCTTAGTTGAAACTTGTATCTAATTTCAAAAATACTGTTTTACTTAATAAATATTGCATAGCTGAGATGTATTTAGGAAAGAGTTAAAAATGTTAACCATGGGGTGGGGGGAATCACAAGTCAAAAGCAACTGACAAATTTAGTTTTGGGTGTTTTGAAAGAGCTATAATGGATTGCACTCATCCCCTTTTAAAAGTAAGACCATAGTAAAACAAATAATGAATAAAAATTATACGTATACTTAGCTTTTCACTTGATTTTTGTTCTTGAGTATTTTTTTTTAGTTTGATATATTGTAGAGTTTTAGTAACACATTTTTCTTCACTATGCTTTGAACATACCACACTCTTATTCTCTTCTTTTTCTTTTGTTGGTGTTCTAGTCATGTATTTTCTATGAAAGTCTCCTGGGAAGGAAGCTGCAAAATACCCCTCTCTCTCCTGTTTAAATAGGCAACTCTTATGACTTCTTCCTTCTGCTTTCTAGTCCAGTGCTCTTCCAGGTAAAGGCCAGCACACGTCACATGGAAAGAAAGAAAGGAAAGAAACAAGTATTTATTTAGCACCTAATATATGCCAAACATTGTGCTAAGCATTTAACAAATATAAACTCATTAGATCCTCACAAAAAGCCCTGGAAGGAGGATATCATTGTCATTGTACAATTGAGGGAGCTAAGGCTAAGAGAGGTTAAGTGACCTACCCAGGCTTACATAGCTAATAAGCATCTGAGGCCAGGTTCAAACTTAGGTCTTCCTGACTCCAGGCTCTATTCAGTGAGCCACCTCGATGACTCAGAAAACAGTAAAACTCTATTTCATGTCAACTAACCCACCTAACCTTCTCAAGCATGCACCCAGTACTTGAAATGGTAACCTTGACAGCATTTAAAATATCTTCATATTCATTCACTCAATGAAACTGTTGGATCTCTTTTGGGAATTTGGTACAGTACAGGAATGAAGAATGTTTTTCCCCTGATAGGTGCTGTTCAAAGCAAAGAGATTGTCTTCCTTCCCAGCAAAGAGCCAGCTTTCGTCACTATTCCAGGAAATGGTTTTGCAGATCCATTTTCCCTCACTCCAGGAACGTGGATTGTTAGTATAAAGGCTGAGGGCATCCTTCTGGTAAGACTGGTTCTGAATAAAGAGATTTGGATATGATATTTTCAAAAAGCAAGTGCCACGTGAGAGAATAACCAAAGTAGCAAATGTTTTCCTGATAGAGCAAATATGGAAATTGATGATTTTCATTTCTAAGGATCCTTCTCCCAGGAGATTCCCCAGTTTTGATAAGGGGCCATTTATAAAGTACAGAATCTATCTGCTACCAGCTAAAACAAAACAAATAAATGAAAAAACTCTAAGCAATTAGAGCACATAGGTCATGAGATCAACTAATCAAAAATATACCCTTTCACTTAAAAATACACTTGGGATTTTCCATTATGTATCGCTTTCTTCCCTTTCCGTGTTATAATTATTCTCTGGAGACTGTATCTTAATTTAAAATAATTTATTAAATAATAAAAAAGCAGGCAAAAGAAAGAGAAGGCACCAACCATGTGGCCAGCAGCTCTCTTAGCTACTTCTCTTCACCGCCATGACCACACACCTACTCAGTCTGAGATTCCAAGGAAAGAGACCCTACTTCTTTCCAGTACTCCAATCTATGCTCTTTGTGCTGTCCCTTTGCCAAGCCTCTGACTGGAGCACCCTGACCTCACTCTGGACAAGAGGCAGATGTCAGGACATTTAGAAAGGCAGCACAGTGCTCATGCTCAGTTTTCTCTGCTACACTTTCTTAAAAGGCTTGTTTACAGATAAAGGGCTTGTCTGCACTCTTATTCAGGAAGGGAGGGGAAGAAGTACCTTGTCACTTCAGTCTTAAGATTTAACTTCTTTCCCTTTAAAATCCAAAGGCTGTTTAGGGGTGTCAAAAAAGGGGTACAAGTTAATGTTATATTTCCACAGCAGGAGTTAAGTATGATGAAGCTAAAGGGCAAGGTAAGTACCTGAGGTTCGTTAAAAATCTTTTGTCAGGGGGGCAGCTTGGTAGTTCAGTGGATTGAGAGTCAGGCCTAGAGATGGGAGGTCCTCGGTTCAAATCCGGCCTCAGACACTTCCCAGCTGTGTGACCCTGGACAAGTCACTTGACTCCCATTGCCCACCCTTACCACTCTTCCACCAAGGAGTCAATACACAGAAGTTAAGGGTTTAAAAAAATCTTTTGTCATGATAAACTGACTTACTTCAAGCATCCCACAATCCAAGGATCTATCATTTTGTCTGAATGAATACTCTTTCCATCGACCCACTTGTGAATGGTCTGGGATAGTTGTTGTGGCCCAGAATGTGGCTACAACTCACCTAGCTATGAGCCTATATGGCCCATCATGAGATCCATGTTTAAAGCTTTTATAGCTTGGTAAGGTCCTCCAGAGCTGGGATAGCCTCTAAAATGTAAAGCAAGCATTCAACGAGCTACTTCTTTCATCATTTAAAACTTGGACAATATTTTGTTGCTGAACTGATTGTTAGGAAAAGAATTCTTCACTGATATTCCCAAAGCTCCTAAACTTTATATTCCTTTCTGGTGCCTTGCCTACCACAGAGATCTGCATATACCATGTGCCTCATAAATGTTTATTGTTTGGTTGGAAATGTTGGGAGAGTTAGAGTGCTTCTCTACTCCTCTAGCTTGACCCTACCCCCTGCAAGTCATTATACTAGTCTTGAAGTATTTGAAAAATTTTATATGGAAGAAAGACTAGGGTTCTGGGGGACAGGTAGGTTTTAAGAACTAGGCTTAGAGACAGGAGATCCTGGGTTCAAATCTAGTCTTAGACATTTCCTAGCTGTGTGATTTTGGGCAAGTCACTTAAAGTCCCATTGCCTAGGCCTTAACACTCTTCTGCCTTGAAACCAATACACAGTATTGAGTCTGAGAAGGAAGATAAGAATTTAGAACAACAGAAAAAGGCTGGGGATCTTTGTTTTGGCTCTAGAAGGCAGAATCAGAAGCAACAGTTAAAGTTACAGATGCAAATTTAGGCTGGATATAAAAAAATATTCATAACATATATATAGAAGATATAATAGCCTGACTGGTAGTGGTAGATTCCCTCCTTTTGGAGATCTTCAGGCAGAGGCTTTATGACCTCTAGTTACAAATGTTCCAGGCCAGTTTGCCCCTCCTTAAGAAATCCAGTGGTCACCTCTTCTCAAGGGTTCACTATTTTAATAGTGAGCTTAGAATAGACATATATCTGATTGATTTAGCCCCCTGCAGCTGAGCACTCTTAAGCTCAGGAGATCTGCCAGTGTCTGAGGTCTATTTAACCATGGTACCATGTTGTCCAATCAAATTGTATCAAACAGAATATGCTAACTTTGATCAGGGCAAATAAGCCCAGAACATTTTCATTCACTATGATGCTGCAATGTCTAACCTGACTTTCCATTTATACCTTTTTCCTCTCAATGAAACATGGGGAAATTGAAAAATCTTTAGCCTCAGCTCTTACCTCCTAAACCTTTCAGAATTCTTGACACTCAAGTGACTCACCTGTCATTTAGAAGGCAACAACTCACCAAAAATCCAATCAATAGACCTTTAAAAATTATCCTTCAGTCTCTGTAATTTCTCTTTTCAAAAAATTTATCCTCTTACATCTCAAAACAGTTGTTGCAAATCATGCAAGGAATCATTAAGTCCACAGCTTTAGTGCACTGTCTCATTACATGTCTTTGAACCTAGATTTCTTGCATACAAATGCATACAAAGAGGCATCACCCTTTATCCTTTACAAGGTGATATGCCTTTATATTTACACCACAGTTGATTTTCTGTCCCAAACTACTCAGTTCACATCTGATAATTATGTTTCTTCATAAACATGTTTTAGCATTTTTATTGAATCAAAGTTTTTAAAGAGATAACGTATGTAAAGTGCTTTACAAAGTGTTAGCTAATATATGTGAATATATATGCATATATATACAGATATACATAAATGTGTATCTATACATATATACACATATATATGTATATGTACACATATATTTTTAATAAAACCCCTTATCTTCCATCTTAGAATCAATACTATGTATTGATTTCAAGGCAGAAGAGCAATGAGGGCTAGGCAATGGGGGTTAAGTTAATCCAGGGTCACATAGCTAGGAAGTGTCTGAGGCCAGATTTGAACCAAGGACTTCCAATCTCTAGGCCTGGCTCTGAATCCACTGAGCCCCAAGCTGCCCTTTTCTCTATATATAGTTATATATGTCTATATACCTATACTCACTATTGATGCTCTTTTAAGCCACCAAAGTGTTTTTTAACAGCAGTAATATCTAGCATCCTTTATAAGTTGATGTAATAATTTTTTACCCTAAAATACTTTTTCTGCCCATTTTAACATATGAATAGGGCAGTACCTTAAAGAGACAATACCTCATAATGGTACAATAGTGATATTTTGTTCCTCCTTATTCTCCTCACCCAAATTAGTTGATTGTATTGATGCTGATACAAATGTGTTTTAGGGTCTCTTACATCAAGTTAAAAGTAGAAGTGAAAGGCTGTTTAGCTTTGGGGGAAAGGGAATAAATACAAAAACAATTTATCTTTTATCAAACTCAACCTACTCTTTTGGAGTGCTAAAAGCCCCATAACTAGTCAGTAGACTAGAGCACTAGGCTGAGAAAAGCAATGTAGAAATGCCAACAATAGGAATAATCTTCTAATTTATGATCTTCTAGTGGACTTTAGAGAGATAGTAATATTTTCATATGCACCAACACATGCAAATATGCAGGTATACGGAGAAAGGGCAGTGAATGTGTGGGCTTAGTGATCTGATGCTTTCCTAGGAAAGGCTTAGAAATAAAGAGAGTATAGTAGGCATTGGACCTGTATAAGAAAAGCAGGTTCCTCCCTTTCCTCCCCAGGAGGAGCACTTGTCTCTCTTTACACTTGGCAGTCTGAGACATAGGATGGTTCCAAAAACAAGCCAGGAATGAATGTTAGTAGAAAAACCCTTTATGTCTTTAAATGCAATTTGTCAGATTTTTAAATGCTCTTAAAACTGTGGTGGATTAACAATTTGTTCATACTAATAAAATTTAGCATTTATATTCTTGAAAAATACCAGCTGTAATATTGACATGGTTACTCTATTGAGTAACTGGTGTATCTTGTACTTTTGAGTCTACTGCAACAATTCCTCCAAACCTTCCCATCACTAATATTTCTCTTTTCCTATGATTGCTGTTGCAAGTGACAGATTGGACCTTTGGGAGGGGGAAGAAAAGGCCATAATCCCAGGTGGGCTGTCTCATTTGCATTTCCTGGAATTATATAGGTAGGCAGCTAGGTGGCACAGTGGATAGAGTTCTGGCCCTGAAGGAAGACTCATCTTCCTGAGTTCAAATCTGGTCTCAGACATTCAGACCCTGGGTTCATCACTTAACCCATTTTGCCTCAGTTTCCTCATCTGTTAAGTGAACTGAAGAAGGAAATAACAAACCACTCCAGTATTTTTGTCAAGAAAACCACAAATGGGGTCATGAAGAATCAGACATGACTGGAAACAACAAAATTATACAGGGTCACACATGAATACTTCCATATTGATTCATACCAAAGCCAGTGACTGAGTCTTGCTTCTTTGTGAAAAACTGGCCAAGTTTGCACTGGGGAAATAATTTGCAAACTCAGAGGAATTTTTGTATCCTCCTTATCTACAATTTAAGCCATTTTAGTTACATGATTCACCAGGGCTACTTAACATCACTTAACATGCTATTGTTCCCTGAGTGTTAATATAGATCAGGAGTAAAGAAAAAGAAAAACCACAATTCCTAATATAGTTATGACACCTAGACAGAGTATTATAAAAGGCTTAGTCTTTAACAGTTTAATCTTTAATAGCTTAAAACTGAACCAAGATTTTTGGGATACTTTGCATAATTTTTACAGTGTCATTGGTTAAAGATAAATTTCCTTCTTTTGATTCTTATTTTAAAATTTATATATAACTTAGAGACAATAAAAGTTCTCATTTAAATTAGAAAAATTTCTTTACTTTGAAAATTCAGTCGCCAAGTCTGAAAATGGATTTGATGAGTAATTATTTATGTACAGAATATAATAGCAGATAAAGAAATGACTGGAAGCTAGGAAGACCTGAGTTCAAGTCCTATCAATGACACATACTGCCTGTGTGATACTAGGCAAATCATTTTAATTATCATTCTCCTAGGAAGTTCTTAAGATTATAAATGGGCCAGTTTGTCTTAGTAAGGAGAGTTCCCTTACTTGAGAGTTCCCTATATCAGTGGTATCAAAATAAAATAGAAATAGGGCCAGCAAAAAATTCAAAAGCTCTCTCCTCACCGCATATTGAATTAGAAAACCACAAATGAATATTATTTACGTTCCATTGTATTTTCACTAATTTTGCTTAACATTTATCAAGTACATGTTTTAAAAAACCCATACCAGATTCTGCCTTGGAATCACTAGGGTATATTGGTTCCAAGGCAGAAAAACATTGGAGTTAAGTGACTTGCCCAGGGTCCTACAGCTAGGAAGTATCTGAAGCCAGAAATGAACCCAGGTCTTTCCACCTCCATACTTGGCTCTCTATTCACTGAGCCATGTAGCTGCCCTTCCAATTTACTTTTAATCTGGTTCGGGTGGCACTCAGTTATCAATGTGGTCTATGGGGCTGGGTATTTGACACCTTCACCCTATACCAATGGAATCACTACCTGGTCCCCAATTAGTCTCCTGGATTCAGAGTGGAGAATGCAAATATTGATAAGAAGCAGGTAAGTTAGGGAGGTGCTATTCACCGCCTTGGATGATATTATTATTGTTTGTGTTATTTCCTTATGGAGATTAAAAAACTAATTAGACTTTTTTTCTCTTTTAATTAGGATTACCTGGTGCTGCTGCCCAGTGACTATTACGAAGCTTCCATCTTGCAGTTACCAGTCACAGAGCCCTGTGCCTATTGGGGACCTATCGAAGAGAAGTTAGTGTTTGAGCTCACTTAAATCATTAGCTGGCCACATAAAGATTCTGCTTGAGGAAGCCTCAGAAACGGGGCTACACTATGACATTCTGTCAAGTCACCTCAGTCGTTACCGTGGTTTTGATCTACAGGAATAGAACATCTCTTTTATAACCAGGAATCTTAAAGAACTTGATAAACGTTATCCATCAGAGTACTTGGTGTGCTATGCCATATGGCATGTGGAAATGCCAAGGTGTGCCCAGGTTACATACCCAAAGGAATGAATGCTTCCTGGGCATCTCCCGAACCTGCCCTTAGGTGGCTAGGCTTGAAGTAGACTTACAGTATATCATTAATAAGCTATCTGTTGGGAGCAATGAGGTGGCTCTGTGGTTAGAAAGCCATGCCTGGAGATGGGAAGTCCTGGGTTCAAATACGACTTCAGATATTTTCTAGTTCTGTGACCCTGGGCAAGTAACTTAATTCTATTCCTGCCTTGAAACCAATTCTTAGAATCAATTCTAAGACAGAAGTTAAAAGTTTCTTTGCTTCTTTGTTCCTCCTCCTCCTCCTCCTCCTCCTTATTCTTTCTTCTTCTTCTTCTTCTTCTTCTTCTTCTTCTTCTTCTTCTTCTTCTTCTTCTTCTTCTTCTTCTTCTTCTTCTTCTTCTTCTTC